>NC_052049.1:90500333-90854093 GCF_903992535.2 Arvicola amphibius | reverse complement strand
TTGACATCTGACATGGAGATGCAGAGTATGGAGTTTGCCAAGCTGGTTTTTGGTCCAGTATTTCCTTTGGTCCAGTATTTCCTCACTATGCTTCCTTCCTTAAGTTTCGGAGTGGTAATGTAATGTATATCCTGTGCCATTATATGTTGGAAGTATGTGATCTATTTTTTGAATTTGATTTTATAGGGGATTACAGTTAAGAGACTGCATAAATCTCAAAAAAACTTTAAAATTTGGACTTTAAAACATTGTTGAGAGATATTGTGATAGACTATAGGTATTAGCATTCCGGCATCTGTTCTTGCCTGACCTTGGGGTTCTGACAGGCAATGTCCTCAGCTGTAGCCACTAAGAGCACCACCTGTGTACATTCACTAACTTCTCTTTTAAAAGTGCCCTGCCCACCTCCCATCTTTCTGTCTGTTCCTTTCTCTGTCTTTGTCTCTGTCTCTGTCTGTCTCTGTCTGTCTGTCTGTCTCTGTCTCTGTCTCTCACTGTCTCTCTGTCTGTCTCTCTCTCTCCTCTCTCTCTCTCTCTCTCTCTCTCTCTCTCTTTCTCTCTCTCTCTCTCTCCCCTCTTCTGCTGCTCCTTTCCCAAGAGGCTGGTCTCACCCACACCCACACCTTTTTTCTTTTCTTTCTTTCTCTTTTTTTTTCTTTTCTTTCTTTTCTTTTCTTTTTTTTTTTTTTTTTTTTTTTTTTTTTTTTTTTTTTTTTTTTTTTTTTTTTTGTTTTTCGAGACAGGGTTCTCTCTGTAGCTTTGAGCCTGTCCTGGAACTCACTTTGTAGACGTGGCTTGCCTTAAATTCACAGAGATCCACCTGCCTCTGCCTCCAGAGTGCTGGGATTAAAGGCATGTGCCACCACCACCGGCTCCCCTTCCTCTAATTTAAAAAAAAAAACAAAAAAAAAAAACCAAAAAAAAACCCTCTCATGAACTCTGTTGCATGGTGTCTTTCTAGCTCCACTTAAAAATATAAAAAAATAAAAATAAAAAATTTCAACATTGGTTCCCTGACTGGGAAAGGCTCTGCTAGCGCTTGCTTCCTCTTTCCCGCAGACAGTTTAAGCACGCCAGGATCCTGGGACCCAGTCCATATTTCACATACGAAAGACAGGCCTTGCTTCTCCAGATCACTAGGTCTCTCCATCCAAAACTGGCATGATTGGTGAGCCCCTTTTTCCCCACCTCTGGCCATTTATCGAGTGAGGATTTGTCCTTAAGCATGGTGTTTTGCCTTTTGGCTTCGTTAAGTCCTGGTACCAGACAACCACGACTCTCTTGGGCTCAGAGCCCTTGGGCCCCACCCTTTGTGTGATGACTCACTGGGTGGCCTGTGCCCTTCTTGAGCCCTTGGGTCCTTTGGGCTTTGCCCTGCGACACACAATCCCCCCCACCCCCCGTGATGACTCTCCAGGGTGGCTTGTGCCTTTCTCGTTCGATCCTCGCTTGATAAAAGGCCACTAGATCTCGTTCTGCCTCATTCATGGGAAATATGCCTACCAAAAATCTGCTTCCTGGAACTCTATATCCTGATATTTCGTGGAACCTTTGTAACATTCTGCCAGTGATCCCGATAGACGGGAGAGATCACCCTTTCGCTTTCCCCCTCCCCCAATAAACCTCTTACATTAATTCTGTTGCGTGAGGCATGTTTACTCAATGGCAGAGCTCCCTGAAAGGGAGCTGGGACCCTGCCCACCTGCCCACCCTCAACAGATCTGCTCTTCCAGCTGCAACAAGTCTGCTTTCTCCTTCACTGGCCGCTTCATCACCTTCCATTCAGTATTGGCAATTGGGTTTTTGGCCGCAATCTGACCATTCCCCTGGATGTGAGGTTTCCTTTCTCCAGCACAGTCCTCTCCTTGCCTTCTGGCTTTCTCAGTCCTATTACCAGGTGACTGTATCTCTCTGGGGGATCAGAGCCCTTGCCCACCCACCCCCGCCACGCCCCTCTGTGTGACAACTCAGTGGGTGGCCTGTGCCTGTCTCATAATTGACCCTCTCTGATTCTGGGACACTAGGAATTGCAGACCGTTGGGTCTCACTTCTCTGCCTCGCTCATGGGAACTGTGCCATCATCTATACCTCCTTGCTCCCATCGGGATGATTTTTGGAGACCTGCTGACTCCTCCTAATCAGCTATTGTTGCAGGACGACCAGCTATAGGCCACAAGCTGGAGGTCCAAGACCATCAACCATGTCCGGGTGATGCTGTGGGGATGGGAAAGGAACAGGTGCTGTAAGCCCTAGGGAGTCGACTTGATCCTCCTCGAACAGCACTTTGCCAGGTCTAAGTGGCACCTGACGGTTCACAGAGCCTGGACAGTGAAGTGAAACAGCCAGATACTCCAGGACATGGTAGCACCCCAGCCTTCCCAGAGCCCCCAAAGATTAATGATGCCCCCCCAGGTCAACAGGAAGTAGTCTTGAGAACACGGTGTCCTCATCCCCACCTCACCTGCTACCCATTTCTAACTCCTCACCTTTTTATAATAAATAAAAAAGGAGGTGTATTAGCATTCAGGCATCTGTACTGGCCTGTTGGGGTTCTGACAGGCCATGTCCTCAGCTGCAGCCACTAAGAGCACCTCCTGTGCACTACGTTCCCTTATAAAAGGCCCTGCCCTCCTCCCATCCATCTCTCTCTCTCTCCCTCCCTCCCTCTCCCTCTCCCTCTCTTTCTTCCTTTCTCTACTTCTCTGCCTGTCTTTCCCTCCCTCCCTTTGTCCCTCCCTCCTTCCCTCCCTACCTCTTTTTCTCTCTCTCTCTGCCTCTCTTCTCTTTCTGCTGTTCCTGTCTCCAGAGGCCAGTCCTCCCCCTCCCTCCCCTCTTTATATGTTCCCTTTCCCTAATTAAAAAAAAACTCTCCACCTGAGAGCTCTGTTGCATGGCATCTTTCTCTCTCACGCTTTTTTTTAAATTACTACAATAAGAACTCTTGAAGTTAGACTAAATGTATTTTGCATGTTACAAGTTTATGGGGGTCAGGGAGTGGAATGTGGTAGTTTGAATATAATTAGTTTCCATATGATTATAGGGAGTGGCACTATTAGAAGGTGTGGCTTTGTTGGAGGAAGCGTGTCATTATGGAGGTGGGCTTTGGGTTCTCATATGCTCAAGCTACTCCTAGTTCAGTACACTTCCTGTTGCCTGTGGATCAAGATATAAGGAAGGCTCTCAGTGCCTTCTTCAGCACCACATCTGCCTGCACGCCACCACATCCTGTCATGATGATAGTGGACTGAACCTATGAAAGTGAGCCACCCAAGTAAATGTTTCCTTTATAAGAGTTTCCACAGTCATGGTGTCCTCTCACAGATATATAAACCCTAAGACATGGATCTGTTTTAAGTTTTGTTTAATTCTTCTTGCTTGATTTCAGTAAATTATACATGTTTAGAAATTTTTCATTTCTTCTAGACTTTTCTAGCTTGTTGAAACATCAAAATATTCCCTTATGACCTTCTGGATTTTTCTGGAGTCTTTTGTAACACCCTTTTCTCTAATTTCATTAATGTGGACCCTCTTTCTCTGCCTTTGGCTAGTATGGCTAAGGATTGGCCATCATAATACATTTTCAGAGAAACAACTTTTTGTCCTCTTAATTCACTATATTGTTTTATATGTCTCTATTTCATTAATTTCTGCTCTGAATTTTATTTCTTGCCATAGTCTGCACTTGAGTATGACTTTCTTTTCAGTGCTTTGAGCTTATCATTAAGTTATTTGTTATCTTCATAATTAAAAGTTAATATATGATGATGATAAGTGTGTGTGGCTTGTGTCTGTGAGGATGTCATGGCAGACATGTTGTCAAAAAAGAAATCATAGAAATGGTTTTCTCTTTTTGCCTTTACATGAGTTTGGGGGAGGGATTTTGGGTCACGAATGTTGCATGGAAATCATCTTTACTTAGTCATTTCCCCATCTCCTGCACTGATTTTTTTAATATAATCAATTTATAACTATATTTCCCCCCCACTAAGAACAGGACTGTCTCAGCTGTACCCCCAGAGGTTCTGGTACGGTACATTTTCATTTTTCTTGACTCCAGAAATTTAAAGATTTCCTCTTTTGCTGAGTGTGGTGGCAGACCTCTTTAATCCCAGTACTTGTGAGGCAGATGTAGGTGGATCTTGTTTTTGTACTGAGGCTTGCTTTGTGGTCTATACTGTGAACAACCTTACGGGAGGTTCCACGTTCCACTGAGAAGAGAACATATATTCCCTCTCTGTTGGGTAGAAAATTCTTTGATATTTGTTCATTTTATTGATCTATGATGCAATTTAGGTGTTTCTCTGCTGACTTTGATTCAAAACCAATCTATCTTCGTTATGGTTTCTATTCCTGTGAAGAGACACTATGACCATGGCCACGGCATCTCTGATAAAGGAAAACATTTTATTGGGATGGCTTACAGTTTCAGAGGTTAGCCTATTATCATCATGGCAGGTTATGTAAATGTGCAGGCAGATGTCGTGCTGTAGAAGGGGCTGAGAGTTCTATATCTTGATCTGCAGGCAACAGGAAGTGAATTGTATCCACACTGGTCACAGCTTAAGCAAAACAGACCTCAAAGCCCATGCCCACAGTGACACACTTCCTCCAACAGGGCCGCACCTCCTAATAGTACTACTCCCTTAGGGGCCATTCTCTTTTCAAATCACCATACCATCCATATGTGCGAGAGGAGTGTCTCCCACTACTATTGCATCCAGATCTACATAGTCTCTAATGTCTTCTAGCAATTGTTTTATAAAATTGGAAAGCCCTAAGATTTGGTACATAAATATTACTATAGTTACATCATCTTGAAGAGTCGTTCATTTTATCAATACGCAGTGGCCCTTATGTCTTCTGATTAGTTTTTAAAAAAATGTCCAGCTGGTCTTTTTATTCCTGGAGACACCCAAATCCTCAGAGCTTCTCTGTGTTGAATCTGAGGTGTAATTAAAGGAAAAGTCATCTTTCCACTCCAAATCATGGAGGTATTTTGTAGGAAGACATACATTTCACCACAGAAAGTGACCGATGAGAAGTAGGATGCTTGCTGAGAAGAGAGCATAGAAATTCTTGGCAGATCCTGAGTTCAGAATCTTGAAGAGACAGAAAAGCAGCTAACTTCAGAGAAATATTCGCCCTGTGTAATAAGGCACCTCACATGATCTAACACTGACACAGCCTTTCTCATGATCCTTAAAATATTTCATTTTCCATGTGTTTTAATAGATAATTGTGTGGGGTATAAAAATCTAGGTTGACAAGTATTTACTTTCAAGGTTTTCAACATATCATTCCATGTTTCCTAGCTTTTAGGTTCAATGCCAACAAACCTGGTATTTTGGCCTCTGAATATTGACACTTTTCCTTTATAGCTTTTACCTTTGAATTTTTTTTTAAATTTTCTTTATATATATGGATGTTTTGCCTGCATGTTTGTCTATGTGTCATGTGTGTTCCTAGTGCCCAACAAGCCAGAGAGGCTGTTGGATCCCTTAAGAATAGTGTAACAAGGGTTGGCGTGCTGGTGCACACCTTTTGGCAGAGGCAGAAGGATCTCTGAGTTCAAGACCAGTCTGGCCTACAGAGCAAGTTCCAGGACAGACAGGGCTACATAGAGAAACACTATCTCAAAGCACTCCCCCAAACAAAAGAAAGAATGGAGTTACAGGTGTTTGTGAACTGTTAGGTGGGTGCCAGGAATTGAATCCATGTTTTCTGGAAGAGCACTCAGCTATTTCTCCAGCCCTTTTTTTGTGAGGTTATTTTTGTCTTTTAAAAGTTTATTTTTATGTATATGTTACCTGGCAGTTTTCAAATGGAATGCATAGACCTGTATATGACATTCAACTTAAAGGAAAATATTATCATGTCTTTATACCGTAACACTTTTCCTAGGTCTTATCTTCCCGAAGACAAATATCCCTTGCTTCACAATCACACTTAATTCCTGCATCACATTTTGGCAGCACCTGCATTTTTGAGGAACTATTTTCAAGAATGAAGCACTCTAAGAGTGAAAATGAGAACCAAGGTAGATACCTTGAGAACTCCCTGAGAATGGCAACTACCTCCATTGAACCCATATCGATGGATTAGTTTCTCAACCCCTTCCACTGAAACTGATATTGATAGATTAGTTTCTCAACTACAAAGTCAAATAGCTCACTTGTTTTGTGCCCTCTTCTCTCTGATCGTTTTAATACAATTTTTTTTTAAAAATCAATGAATTGTTTTATTTAGAGACACTTATTTTCTCTATTAACAATCACAAACTTAGCAGGGCATAGTGGTATGGCATGGTGCACGCCTTTAATCTCAGCATTTGTGAGGCAGAGGTAGATGGATGTCTGGGTTCAAGGCCAGCCTGGTCTACAGAGTGAGTTTCAGGATAGCCAGGGCTACACAGAGAAATCCTGTCTCAAAAACAAAACAACAACAACAACAAAATAATTACAAACTTGGAAGCTGCTTAACAAGTTTAAAATTGTTCAAAATGGGTACTGTTAATTGAGACTATCATGTGAGGGCTTTTGTTTATCTTTGTGAATCACAAAACTATACCTAGCTCTTACCTTGCCCAGTCAGCTTCAGGTAGCACTCCTGCTTAATGTATGGCCTAAGACAAATCTCCATCAACTGTGTCTCAGAGAAGAAGCCAAAATGTTGAAACTGCTCAACCTGGGAGTGTGCGCAGGCACATAGGAGAATACTGCTGGAATTTGGAATTCTCATATAAGGAAATTACATTTCCTTGTAAAGCATGGGAGAAAAAGCCACCCACCCACCTAGAATAATATGTGATTACATAACTGTAGCTACAGAAATCACATGGTCCATAACAATTTCTCAGCTATCAGCAACTTACATGGATAATGAGTGTCTCATAAGATTATATCACCTGAGCCAGGTGTGGATGCATATGTCTTTAATCCCAGCCTGCCTCTGCCTCCTGAATGCTCGGTTTAAAGGCATGCAAGACTATGTTGGGTTCTTTTTTCTATTTGTATACACATTAACTTTTTATGCTTTCTGTATGTCTGAAATCATGTCATAATAAGATGGTGCAAACTGGAGTGAAAGGTAGAATATGACCTCACATTTGACTACAGAGAAGGTTTCTCAGTACATAATGTACAGCTAGACTCATAGTTAGATACTTAAGGTGATGGGTAGGGCATTTTGATAGTAGGATCAAGGTAAGAAAGCCACTGACTCACTGACAAGGTAGACAGAAGATTTTGGGGGGAAAGGGTACATAATAGTTGAAAGCCAGGCAGTGGTGGCACACACCTTTAATCCCAGCACTTGGGAGGCAGAAGCAGGCAGATCTCTGTGAGGTCAAAGCCAGCCTGATCTACAGAGTAAGCTGTTACAGGACTACACAGAGAAATCCTGTCTTGAAAAAAACCAATAATAATAATAATAATAATAAATAATAAAGTAAGGACTTTTCTTGGCATTGAAAACTGAAGTGGAAGTACTGAGGAAAGAAGTACAATGTGAAGTATGATGGAGAATGTGATAGGACCCAAAGGATTCTGAGTAACTGTGAAGGTTCGATTGATTAAACAAATGAGAAGTGAAATTGGCTCAATATCTTTTTCAGGAAATACTTAACTTAGCAAGCCAGGAAAAGTAGAAAAAGAGGTTAGTGGTAGGCAAATTAATTCATCAGGGAGACAAGGAGCTGAGGATAATGTCATTAAGATGTCCCCTTGATGCTAAGTGAGAAGCAAGTGGCTGGATGACACAACAGAGGCTGGATGACACCAGCTACACCAGCTTAGAGTACACCTATAATCCCAGCATCTGGGAGGCAGGGAAGGGAGGATCAGAACTTCATGGCTAGCCTCAGCTACATGGGGAGTTGGAGGCCAACCTGGACTACATAAGATTCTGGCTCAAAGCAAAACAGAAGAAAATAAGGTAGCAAAATAAAAGCTGGGCGGTGGTGGCGCACACCTTTAATCCCAGCACTCGGGAGGCAGAGGCAGGCGGATCTCTGTGAGTTTGAGACCAGCCTGGTCTACAAGAGCTAGCTCCACGACAGGCTCCAAAAGCTTCAGAGAAACCCTGTCTCAAAAAAACCAAAAAAAAAGCAAAATAAAATAAAGCCATTTCCCTGAAAATAATCTTAACTCATTAGGTCACAAAACAAACAAACAAATAGAAAGGAAGAAAGAAAGAAAGAAAGAAAGAAAGAAAGAAAGAAAGAAAGAAAGAAAGAAAGAAAGAAAGAAAGAAAGGGAGAAAGGAAGGAAGAAGGAAGGAAGGAAGGAAGGAAGGAAGGAAGGAAGGAAGGAAGAAAGCAAGCAAGCTCCATGAAAGTAGAAATGGGGAGCTATGAAGAGGAAGGGAAAGAACAGAATGGGAAGTGAACACAAGAGGGTAACGAATAATTAAGATGCATTACATATATGCACAAATATGTCATCATGAAAACCATTAATATCTATTTAATGAATGTATGTTAATTATGTTAATAAAAACTTTTTTAAAAAAGAGGTTGGGCAGTGTTTGGAGAAGAAATCCAGTGGTATGGATAAGTCCCCCAAGATTCAGCCAATGGCTATGTATTAAAGGCAGTAAAACCTTTAAGAGGTAGGGCTCTGTCTTCAGGTTACTAGGGATTTCCTTGAAGTATGGTGGAATCACAGGTACTTTCTCATCTTTTCTGCTTCATGGCCCTGAGCTGAGTGGTTTGGCTTTGCCATAAAATCTCCTAACATGATACACCTTTAACCGTCAAAGAAATGGGGTCAACCAATCATAAACCCTTGAAACTGTGAACTAAAACACCTTATTTTTATTGTACATGAGATTAAATCTAAAGTCTCAAGCATGCTGAGCAAGCATTCTGACAATATGTATATTCTATGCTCTCTTTTTTAACATTAAAACATTTTTATCTCCCCAAGAGCCAGAGACCATCTAACAGAAGCCCCAACACCAGTCAAGAGAAGCCCTCTTTTGAGATGTTGGTCAGGATTTCCCAAGAGACCCCCCCCCCAAGCATCATAGGTGATTGCTATTGCCTTTCGTTGCCCCCAGAGGTGGAAGGTTAAGTCCTTATTGTCGAAGACACCATGCACTTCAGACACATGGCCCAGAGGCCCCTGAGCTAGAACTGAGCTGAATGTTCCCTCCATGAGGACTAGCTTCATGTACCAGAAAGTACCATGCAGGGTTTTAAAGGAGGGAAGCAAACAACAGTCCTACCCAGCTTGATACTTGGGAGCCACAATAACAACCATCATGGTATAGTGACCTTATGGTAACCAACAACTCACTAACTGGATAAGAAACAGAAAGAATATCATGCCCAGAACTGGAAAGTCAACTACCCCAACTATTTCAACTACTCCAACTACCCACAGCTAGTGAATGCATGGATCTTGGAGGAGAATCTACAACCACCACTTTACTAAGTCAGCACAATTACCAATTACAGTCTAAATATTTGTCCTTATACCCACAGATAAGTATATTCCTTACCCCTCATAAAGGAAACTTCTCTGCAACAGTGACCATTACAGAAAACTACAGCCAATCAAAATGCAGAATTGTGACGTCTAGTCCCAACTGATACATCTACAACTTCTGCACCTAAGGCTCTGGGATCATTGCAAAAGAAGGAGCAGGAAGATCATGAATAGGGAATTTTCTGTGAGATTGTATCTCCATAAATGCCAGAAGCTACAACCATAAAGTCTACAATATGGCTGCCTAAACAGGAGGTGAACAAAGATGACACCAAGAGACATACACATATGTCTGGGTGAGGAGGGAGCTCATGAGGCCTCAATCCTATACAAAGTGCTATAGGCAACTAAGGAATGCTGAGAGCAGAAGAAATAGTTTTAGCCTGGGAATTGCACTCCAATTGACTATTCAATACTGTC
This sequence comes from Arvicola amphibius, assembly GCF_903992535.2. Classification (NCBI taxonomy): domain Eukaryota; kingdom Metazoa; phylum Chordata; class Mammalia; order Rodentia; family Cricetidae; genus Arvicola; species Arvicola amphibius. The sequence continues at coordinate 90,844,185 of NC_052049.1, read as the reverse complement.
TTAGTTAGGGTTTCTATTGCTGTGGAGAGACGCCATGACCACAGCAATTCTTTTTGTTTTTGTTTTTTTCTTTGCTTTGCTTTTCCATGGCTGTCCTGGAACTCACTTTGTAGACCAGGCTGGCCTTGAACTCACAGAGATCTGCCTGTCTGCCTGAGTGCTGTGCTGGGATTAAAGTGCGCCACCACTGCCCAGCTGACCACAGCAACTCTTATAAAGGAATACATTTAATTGGGGGTAGCTTAATTTTAGAGGTTAGTCCATTAACATGACGGTGTGGCATGGAGGCATACAGGCAGATATGTTGCTGGAAAAGGAGCTGAGAGTACTATCTCGACCTACAGGCTACAGGAAATGAACTGAGACACTGGGAGTGGCTTTAGCACATAAGAGATCTCAAAGTCCGCCTCCACAGTGACACACTCCCTCCTACAAGACCATACCTACTCTAACAAAGCCAAACCTCCTAGCAGTGCCACTCCCTATGAGCTTATGGGGACCAATTACATTCAAACTTCCACAAACACTAAATGGTTAGCCTTGAAAACATATATGTGTGTGTGTGTATGTGTGTATGTATGTATGTATGTATATATATATATATATATGTTTTACAAGTAACATTATATAGACTAAGCAGGTTGTATTTAAGAAAAAAAGAGGTCATAAATTTGAAAGAGAGCAAGAGGCATGTGTATGTGGCGGTTGGAGGGAGGAAAGGGAATGAGGAAACGATGTAGTTGAATTGCTATTCTTGTATGTCTGTATAATGAGTAGGCACATGGATGCTAGGGCATGCTTGTGGAAGCCAGAGGACAACTTTGCCGAGTTCACCCTCATGTCTGTGATCACACAGCACACTTGCACCCCAAGCATTTTACCTGCTGAATCATCTTGCCAGCCTTTTTTCTTTTTTGATGTGTATGTGGGATCTCAGCTCTGTAGCACAGGCTGGCCTAGAACTTACTGTGTATCCTGTCTCAAAAGCAAACAAACCCACCCTAGGATAATACCTCTGGGGTAGGTATGGGGCATTTACAAGTGTTGAGTAGAGTCCAAGTGCTATCATATATGTGAGTAAATGGGAAGAGACAGCTCAACATAGAAGGAAGACTTGAGGAATGTTGGGGTCAGCTTGTGTAGAGATTATGCTTCCTGACAACTCATCAGAAAATGGTACTCAAGGGCAAAGTGTCAACTGGGAGTAGAACTGAGGAACTGGTGTTTGGTTTGAGTGTGCTCCTTCAAAAGCATGTGCTTGAACCTAGTCCCCAGTGCAACAATATTTGTAGATCGGGGCTGCATCCTGATGAATGGCTAATTCCCATTTACTTAAATATTTTTAATTAAACATTCTTTTGTGATTTGTTTTTTTTATGTATATGAGTGTTGTGCCTGCATGTGTGTGTGTAGCATATATGTATCTGGTAGTCTGGAAGGTCAGAAAAAGGTGTCATATCCCTTGGAACCTGAATGACAGATGGTTATAAGCTATTGTGGGTGCTGGGACTGAACTCAGGTCCTCTGGAAGAGCAGCACATGCTCTTAAGTATTGAGCGATCTCTCTAGTCCCAGTTCAATACCATGTCTTGTGTGTTCTCACTTGCCTTTCTGGTTCTGCTTTGTAAGAAGACCTTTTTAATTGTGAAGCCTGTGTGTTAGACTGCTCAGTCTGCAAAATAAGAAATAAACCTTTAAAAAATTACTAAATGTTGGTTAGGCATGGTGGTACATGCCTTTAGTTCTAGCATTTGGGAGGCAGAGGTAGGAGGATCTCTATGATCTATAAAAACCCTAGGACAGCCAGAACAATATACAGGCCCTGTCTCAAAAAATAAACAAAAAGGGCTAAGTTATGATGTTTTGTCGTAGCAGAAGATGAACTAACGCAAATGGATGTCAGACTCTTGAAAGTAGGGAAAAAGACTAACTGGACCTGGCATTTGGAAGTTTAGTGAGAGGAGAGATGAATTCTGACAATAAACTTGATGCATTTCTTTGACTAAAATCTAACGGAAATTTGTCCTTGGCACTCAGAGAATGTGGGTATTGAGCCTAGAGTGCTGATGCTGAGTTTCAGTCACAGCAGGAGGCAGAGACAGACAGAGCTCTGTGAGACTGAGGTCACAGTGAGACCCTGTCTCAAAACACCAAACACAAACAGAACCACAAAGTGAGTTTTATGAAAATAGCCTTATGAAATAAATGTGGGTATGGAAACACACACACACACACACACACAATACACAGATTGTAAGATGGGTACAGTGGCACACCTGTAGTCTCAGTCTTTGGAAGGTGGAGGCACAAAGATCAGGTCATCTTCAACAGCATAGGAAGTTTGAGGCTATTCTGGGATATAGGTAACCTAGTGTGGGAAGTCCTTCTGTATATGTGTTGCTTTTATCGGTTAATGAGTAAAAAAAGCTGCTTTGGCTTGTGATAGGGCAGAATAGACCTAGGCAGGAAAACTAAATTGAATGCTGGGAGAAAGTAGGCAGAGTCAGTGAGAGGCCAGGTAGCCACCAGAGGAGAAAGACGCAAGCTGGTGGCTGGAACCTTGCCGGTAGGCTACAATCCTCATAATAAAATATAAAATAATAGAAATGGGTTAATTTAAGATATAAGAGCTAGCTAAAAAATATGCTTAAGCTATTGGCCAAACAGTATTGCAAATAGTATAGTTTCTGAGTGATTATTTCAGGTCTAGGTAGCCGGGAATCAACAAGCAGCTTCAAACAAACTGAAACATTTTCATTGACTAAACTAGGAAAGGGAAAAGATTACACAATGCTAAAAGCAATTAATAACAGTTCATTTTTTATAATATTCCCCTACCACACCCAATAATAGAGATTGTACACAGGGCCCCTCCTACATGCTATACAAGCACTCTATCACTGAGTCACATCCAAACCCATTTTTAGTTACTTTAAGACAGAATCTCATGAAATGACCCAGTCTGGCTCCAAATTTGCAACCCTCTCACCTTAGTCAGTCTGAAGTGGCTAGGATTATAAGCATGCACCACCATGCCCACCTGTGTATAAAATAGTTTGTTTTTGAAACAAGGTCTTACTAGGAAACCAAGCTGGTTTGAAGCTCACTATGTAGCAAAGGCTAGCCCTGCATGGAAGTCATTCTGCCTCAGGCTTTTGTCCCCATGCTCCACTTGATATTAACTTTTGGTAGTTTTCATTTCTTCACTACAATACATGTATAAAGAAGTGGCCGTCAGCCAGATAACCTGAGGCGGAGAACTTTTGTCTGATCCTTCTCGTCACTGCCTTCTGGTCAGATCTTGGCCTTTTTTCCCTCTGTAAAAATACAAATATCCCTGTTATTGTATTACTTTGTCAATTGTGGTACTATATGTGAATTTTGAAAAATTAACTGGAAATGGATATATTTGGAGTGTTCTTGATGATGTTAATGCTACCACATTTTTGTGTTTTTTTTAAGCTCCCCATTACTTTTATCTACAAGAGACATAATTATTTGTTTGAAAGAACAGATCTTCCAAAGAGGAAATACTCATTTTCTCAGGCTCATCATCTCTGCTTAAGATCCTTATCTTTATAAAAAGATTTTATGTATGGATGTTCTGTCCGCATGTAGTTCTGTGAGTCATGTGTGTCCCTGGTGTCCACAGACGCTGCAGGGGAACCGGACACCAGGGACTGGAGTTATGGATGGTTATGAGACACTGTGTGAGTGCTGGGAATTGAAGCTGGGTCCTTTGGAAAAACCGCAATGCTCTCGATTGCTGGGCCATCCCTCCAGTCCTTGGTTATCATTTTAAATGAACATGTATGTATGTGTTTTTTTTTCTTTTCCTTCTTTTTCTTAGGCAGGGGTAGGTCTTGAACTCCTGATTTTTCTCTCTCCTCCTAAGTGCTGAGACTGTATGCATTACCACCACACCCAGCAAAGATTTGTTTTTAATGGAAAATGTTATTCCAGGTTATAAACAGAAGAATGAACTGCCGTGGGAGGCAACTGCAGCAGCCTAGGGGAGCAGCCTTGAATCTGAAGCATGGTGTCTGGCTCCTACCAGGCGCTTCGGACATGAGAGCTATGGTGCTGTGGGAGCTGCTGGCCCTACTATTACTACAACTAAGACATAATCAATGGCCAATGCTTCAGGGCTTGTACGGAGAGAGAAACTACAAGTTTAGAGCAGCTCTATTGCTTTGCTCAAGCTGGCTAGAATCAAATTGTTGTTTATAATGAAACCAAGGATCACAGAGGCAACAGCCAGAAGGCACAACGGCTACATAAATTTCCCATGACTCATTCCCAAGACTGACATACACAGCCACGCCGCACATACACACACCCCTTTACTGAAGCTTGAAAAAGATTCAGGCTTCGTTTCCCTTTGGTTCATAGGTAGCACATTTATTTGACTTATATTCTAGCAACCCCACACATGACACACTTTTATCATTCCACAGCTCCAAGGAACTGGGGAAGTTTATTCCTGTTATATTGTGGTCCCAGCATGGAAGCTGTATTTTTTTCTTTTTCATTTTCTTTTTTTTCCTCTGTAGCTTTGGAGCCTGTCCTGGAGCTAGCTCTTGTAGACCAGGCTGGCCTCGAACTCACAGAGATCCACCTGCCTCTGCCTCCTGAGTGCTGGGATTAAAGGTGTGCGCCACCACCCCCGGCAAAGCTGTATTCTTAAAAGTTGCTCTTATTCCATGTCCAGAATTCAGTTTATGACAATCTATAGATTATTTTAGTTTTTACATGTATTTATTTACTTTGTGTGTGCAGGTCACAGGACAATATGCTGGAACTGATTTTGGCCTAGAATTCAGGTTCCAAGGCTTGGCAGCCAGGGCCTTCATAGCATGAGCCTTGTTGCTAATCCCAAGTTTCCTATTTTTATTTAGCTTTCTGACTCTGGACTTGACCCTTCAGCACGTTGCCAACGAATTTTCTGCTCAGTAAGGAAAGCATCCTTCATCCTGTCGTGGGCCCATTTAGTATACACATTCACCAGAGGCCTTGCTAATGTATTTTTCTCTTACACAGTCCTCAGAACTTTAGGGCCCACAAGCACCAACCTGGGCACACAGAGCACGTGGATTTGGGTGCTTTCTCAACCTTTTTGGGTAAGGCAAACAGTTCTACAACTGGAGCTTTGACAGCCCTGTTTTGTTAGACACTGCTTCTTGGACAGCCTGGGTCTGAGCATCTCCAAAAGACCCTCCCAGGAAGAGGAAAAAGAAACTCAGATAAAAAGATATTGGGGAAGTAATTTCTGGACTGCTTACTGGCTGGTAAATGGGAACTTTTATTAAAACGGGCTTTTCAATTGTCCCTGCTCTCAAATGTGGAAGATTGAACTACAAGGCTTCCCTAGTGTTCTCAGTGCTGACGTTTGGGTACAGGTGGCTGGGAACTGAAACCGAGGGGGCCTGTGAATGAACTTGTCGCACGGTCTATTACTGTTATTTTTCCCAAGGACAAAGAACTAGTCACTGAATGCGAGTGTGGGGACCCACCAGAGTGGCCTCTCAGGAGTGTCAAGCTTGCAGTCCAATGCCTCTTCTGGTGGCAGGAGACAGATGATATCAGGCCCAAGGGCCAGGGAGACCCGGGCCGGATTCGTAAAGGCCCACCGAGGAAAAAGGCAGGGCGGCGGGAGCTGACGGAACCACGAAAGGACCTGCTAGGGCATGCGTGGGTGCGAGCGGGAAAGCAGGCGCTCTCCTTAGGCAGTTCAACGGCAGGAACGACCCCACCCACGGCGACCAGGGAGGCCAGCAGCTCGTGACAAGCAGAGCCGCCGTGTCACGTGACCGAGCTCCGGGGCGGGGACAAACGCGGCTCGGCCCGCCCGGCCCCGCCCGGCCCCCGCGCATGCGCGCAGTCCGGGGCGCTGAAATTCAAATTTGAACGGCCGTGGTCAGCGACCGAGCCGGCACTGAGGGCAGAGCCGACTGGGTGTGGGAGAGCCTGCCGCCCGGCCTCCTGCCTTCCTCCGGAGCTGCGCCGAGCCCGCACTCACTTCTTTCCTTCTCCTGAATTTGAACCACCGGACCCACCGTCTCGTCTCCCGAACGTGAGGCCTGGAGCGATGGACCCGTTTACAGAGGTGAGAGACTCTGCGGGTGCTTTGAACCATGATCCCCCCCCCCCGACCCCCGCCCGCGCTGCCTGTCAGCCTGCGGCCCACCGACGGGCCGCGCGGCGCGTGCGCACCGCGAGCGTGTAGCCGGGCGGAAGCCGCGGGGTCGCAGGCCGCCTGCCAGGCTTTGCGGCGCCGCCTGCGGCTCCGGCTCCGGCTGCGGCGGAGGAGACAGGGCAGCTTTAGACTCTGGGGTAAGGCAGGGAAGACAGGGCCTCAAAAACCCCGCGCTGGCCGCGAACTCCTTCCTCCACCTCCCAAGTGCGAGCGCCGGGCGCTCTGGCGTGCCCCTGCCCTCCGGTTCCCGGTGACAGAGAGCGCGCTTCCCTCCTTTCTCCGTCGCGCCTTCTCCCGGGAGAGAGCGGCCTGCGGTCGGCTGGGACCGGTCCTGCCGGAAAGCTGGAATAGTTGGCGGGGTGGAGTCTGCTCGGTGACTCGTACTGTGTGCTGGGAATCCGATGGGAGGTGATAAAGGGCTTCACCGGCCCTGAGGAGCTGTGCACTTAAAGAATCCCGTGATGAAATCAGCCAAGTCTAAGCGACCTGGTACCCTAGCCGCGAGTTCCTTCGGACGCTTCTGCTCTGCTAACTTTAGACGTCTCATGCGCAGGATTAACACCGATTAAAAGGGAACAGTGTTTATTGTGTGAACCGGAATTATTAGCGTGTGATGGAAGGCTACTGTACTGTCCGGTGTTAATGTAGCACATCATTCCAACAGTGCCTTCCTCGTCTCTCCCTTGGGAACAGGGTCTCGAGTACGTTGTTAACCCTATTCTTTAGCTCTAGTTTTGGCTTCGTGCTGCAGCTGTGCACTGACATTAAGGAATTTCCCGTTGCTATTCGCCCATTCTTTTATTCCAGGACAGTTCCTCTTTTCTTTATTTCTCTTTCTTTAAGCTGTTGTGCAAATTTCAAGACTATGTTGTGAGTTTTGCAAGGTGGGCGTACGGTGTTTCTGTACTACATTGGAAAATGTCATAGAAGATAGTAATAATTTAATTTGGGTAGTGTGCTTAATAGTTAAATTCACAGGCTAAGCCCAAGATATTGAGTTTCAACTATTAAAGGTCTCAATACGACCGTTATGCTTTCCCCATGTTTGCAGTTCTCCGTTATTTTGAGGGAAACAACACTTTGTTAACTTTAACCCAGAAGAGGGTTGGAGAGATGGCTAAGCTGTTGAGAACACTGACTGCTCTTCCAGAGAACCCAGGTTCAAGTCCCAGCACCCATTCTCCTCTCGCAGCCGTCTGTGCCTCTGCTCTCAGGAGAGCCAGTGCCTCCTTCCAGACTCCACAAGCACCAGATCGATACACATGTGCTACCCAGGAGTACATAAAGGCTAAAGACCCGTACACATAAAAATAAATGAACTGCAGAAAATTCTAATGGAAACATCCAGGACACTATGGCAGCTTTAGAGAATAGGGATGACTGTTCACCAAATACCTGTCATTTACAGTGAGTCTCTGAAAGATTGACTTCTGTGAGTCAGCTGGGCGGTGGCTGGCAGACTGCTGAGTTCAAGCCAGCCTGGTCTACAGAGCAAGTGCCAGGACAGCCATGGCTACACACACAGAAACTTTGTCCCAAAATATATATTCACTTGCCTATGAGTTTGAATTTTTTATTGAAAACATTTATTCTTAAAACTTGCATGTCAGTAAAACCACAATTCTAGATTATATTGCCATTAAAAATGATATTCCATATTACTAAAAGAATAAAATTATTTTGAACGACGCTGTATGTTGTTAGTAATCAACAGGATCAACACACTTCAGAAGTATGGTTGAAATTTGTACTTTTACTTAAAAATGCCCTTTGGAAGCTCATACAAAACTCAGATAAAGAGAACCTTCCAGTCTGGGACATTTTAGAACGTGTTTGGAAACGTGCATGCCTTAACTTGTAGTTTATATTCTGAAAAGCGAGGTCCGTTGCTGCTGAAATCACAGCTCTGACAGCTTTACCTTAATTGGTAATGGGGGCCCCGTAGTGAGCTCCAGCTACGAGGTGCTCAGTGACAGTGTTCATGACATTTTTGCACTGCGAAATGAATTTCTGATAGGTTTTTGTTTTGTCTAAAAAAGGACTAATGTCAATATAAATGACTTTTTAAACAAGTGTCTTACTCAAAACCATGCAACACAGAAAGTTATTAGGAATTATTTTTAAAAACTTCACCCAGAGTGATTCCTTACCAATGCTGTCATGAAACAGAAAAGAAATGAACCCATTGCATTCTCTTACTAACTCCTGTTTCAAACACTACAGTCCTGGACAACACTCTCTCCCCTGCTGCCCTGATGTTGGCGGTTCTCACTTTACCAGCCTTTTCTGCTGTATAAACTCACGTTTAATTTCCAGTTTGCAAGGTGATCTCTGAAGCTTCATTGCCAAATCACAAATGTCACTTGCAACTATCTGTTAAATGTGTTTCCTTCCAGAATGTATGCATTCTAAATGGGCTGTTTTCTCCCGTTCAGACATGTTTTCTCCAACATCAAACATATTTAAAAGCATCTTGTTGAATTAACATTATCAGATAGAGGTTTTACTTTTGGTCGGGATTGAACATAAGTCCTTGTAAAGACTGAGCCACACACTCCCACCCCCATTTGAGATAGGCTTCGTGCATCCCATATTGATCTCCAACTTTCTGTAACCTTGAAGTCCTTATCCTCCTGTCTCCATCCTCAGGGTGCTAGGATTACAGGTGTACTCTACCACACCTTCCTGAAGGTGTGATATAAAAGTTAATAACATTCTAAGCCGTGGGTTTCGCTACAGCATTTCCATACAATGTGTCATTTTACTTTGTTTTACTTCATCCCTCTCTCCCACTGCTTTCCTTTTATATCCTCCATCCTATTCCTCTGCCTGGTCCCTGAAGCTCTAATTTTTTTTTGAAGGAAAATATTTTATATTTAAATGATGCAATATAAAGAAGGTCTACTTAAAATACTGAGCACTTACGTTTATGTAATTTAGAGGACATTATTTCTTCAATAAAAAATCTTTGGCACTTAGTAGCCTTATTTTGTTATTTAGAGTATTTAAAATTTTTCCCCTATCATGTGTGAGTTTTGACTCTGTTGCAAACAGTAGGGCACTTGTGTGTATTTGAATGGCAAAACCAACCACATTCTTGTGTTGTGAACCATTGCTGTGCTGACTCAAGTACTCGACCACAGAGAATGGAATGCTGGGCGTGTCCATGGTGGATTTAGTTAGGGTGATGGTGTTTTCTCAGGGTGATAGACTTTATCAAAAGATTAGCAAACCATTATGAATTTGTATAGCGGCCTGATCACTTTTGAGTTGGTTGAAGAAGACTTCTTTAGTGGATGAAGGTCGTGGGCTTATAAGATATTTTAATTGCCCAGCATTTTGATTGTCATTTCTTTCAGTGAACCAACCTTAAGTTAGAAGATGTATCTAAGTGCAGAGTTTCACCTTAACCCAAATTTTATTCATGTTTTGTTTAGTTTTAGGCAGAGTCTTGCTTAAAGACCAAGCTAGCTTGAACTAGTTTTGTGTATCCCGTGCTGGCTTCCCACTCATGATCTCTCTACCTCCTCCCTCCTCAGCCTTGCGGGACTACAAGAGTGGCCACCACACTTGATAGGCCTTGTGCTCCTTCTAAAGCTTTCTTAAAGAAGTTCAAATAAATAGCTTAATCCCTATCTGTATTAATTACTGCTTTATATATGCAGGGTAGTGAATATCTGTGCCCTTTAATTTGTGCATTTGAGGGAGAATTTTATATCACATTGGTTCAAATAGGAATGTCTATCAATTGAGAGTAAGAAATAAGGAATATTCATGAATTTATCCAGTGATTAAGATTTGAACTTATGACTATTTTATATATTTATTAGTTTTTATTTAATAAAACAAGGTATTTTAGCATTTTTCTTTTTGGGAAGTGTGTTATGAAAGACTTCCTGTCTGGGTCACTTTTTTGCTGCTTGTCACAGCTTCAGATCTGAGCATCTGTATTAGTTTTGAAACTGTAACAATTATAAATTTAGATGGCTTAAACTGGGCATTGTGTTGTACCCTTTCACTCCCAGTACTCAGGAGGCAGAGGCTAGTGCATCTCTTGCGGGTTTGAGATCAGCCTGGTCAACATAAGGTCCTGGAGACCCTGTCTCAAATAAATAAATTCGTAACTCAATATTTTTCAGATCTATAGGTCATAGGTTTGAAGTGGGTTTAATCGAGTCAGAGTCAAGTGTGCATAATATTTCATTCCTTCTGGAAGCTCTAAGAGAAAATCTATTTCCTCGCCCCTTTGCTATAAGGTAACATTGATAGGTCAAAGGATTAGAACACAAGCATTTTTTGAGGGACTATTTTTCTGTCTAGCATACTGACTTAAACAGCAACTACTTTCTGTTAAATAATATTTTTAATGGGGGAGATTGGAGAGGTGGCTCAGTGGCGAAGAGCTCATGTTGCTCTTGAAGACGACTTGGGCTCAGTTCCCAGCACTTATGTGGCAATTTACAGCCATTCATAACTCCAGTTCTGGGGGTGACTGTCCTCTTCTGACCTCCACGGGCACAGGCATGCATGCTGTTCACCTACATCCAGGCATATACTCAGATTTTTTTAATTTAAATTTTTCTTGCTAGAGATGGTTCAGCAGTTAAAGAAAGCTACTCCACAGAGGAGTGAAGTTCTGTTCTCAGCACCTACATTGAGTGGCTCACAACCGCTTCTTCTGGCCTCCGTGGGAACTTAGATGGATACATGTGTGAATATTTACATGCAAACAAACAAAATTACATTATTTACTTGTGTGGGGGGTGGTAGTGCATGCGTGTCAGGCACATATGGAATGCAGAAGACAATTGGTTCTTTCCTTCTACCACATAGGTTCCAAGGATAAATTCAGCATCAAACTTGGCAGCATATGCTTTAACCTACTGTGCCATCTCACCGTATTCCCTTCCTGCTCCTCCACACCCACAATCACTTTTTTATTCAGTGGCACAGGAGTTTGGCCAGTTGGGCTCAACTGGCTGTTTATCCGTTGGTTTTGCCTGGCAGTTTTGTAGCGTTTCTTAGTGTTATGGAAAATTACCTGGAGCTAGATGCCATAATGCTGGCATTCAGTGGAGTTGTTTCTCTAGCATGCCATACCTGGACTTTCCTCATGATGTGCCTGAAGGGGAACCCCAAACAGTGGGGGCTTCCTCCCTGACCCCTGATATGCACAAACCACACCCAAATGCCTGTTTTCACGGAGAGGAAGAAAGTTAAAGTGGCTGCTTTCTGACTCAGGCAGAAAACAGCAAATGACCTCATAACGTGTAATTTTTAAGGGAGGTCTGTGTGAGAATGGGCTAGGGTGTGGTAGTAAAGGAGATAGGGTGTGAGGGGGAAGGACAAAGGACTGCCTCTGGATCAAGAGGAGACAGATGTGGCCCATAGGCAAGCGGTGGTTTATACGGGGAAAGGGAACCCTGTGTTAGGATGAGGTGTTTGATTTTAATTGGCCATGTTAATGAGGTGAGCCAAAGGAGGCATTTTTTTTTCTTTTTTTTTCAAGACAGGCTTTCTCTGTAGCTTTGGAGCCTGTCCTGTAACTAGCTCTGTAGATCAGGCTGGCCTCAAACTCACAGAGATCCTCCTGTCTCTGGCTCTCAAGTGCTGGGATTAAAAATGTGCACCACCACTGGCTCAAAGGGGGCTTTGGTTCCTGGACATTGGTACCGGGAGGAAGAAGTGGCCAAATAAGGGAATAGACTATGGTGGCTAGCTTTAGGAATGTAATTTAAAGGTTTTTAGAAAGGCAGAGGGAATGGGGGAGGAGTATGTGCCAGAGCCACGTGCTCAAAAGGGCTAGTGTCCCTTCAGTGCCAGTCCAAGGAAGGGAGTGCAGAAACTGCAAGCCTTTGGGGGACTTAACATTGAAAGTCACATAGTGCATTACTTCTGCCATATTTTCTTAGTCAAAGCAAATCATAAGGCCTGGCCAGCCAACCCAGATTCAAGAATCGTGATACCGAGTTCCTTTGTGTGTGTGTTTGTGTGTGTGTGTGTGTGTGTGTTTGTGTGGCTGTATGTGCAGGTGTGCATGCGAGTGCACTTGGTGGCAAGGGTTTGATGTGTTTCTTCTTCCTCAGTCTTTCTCCACTTTATGTCTTGAGCCAGGTTTTTCACTGAGTTTCAGGAATCCTGACCTTGTCCCTCCCTGGTGGTTCCTGATGTATGCCACCATGCTTGGCTTTAAGTGGGAACTATGCGTCCGAATTTAGGTCCTTATGCTTGCATGGCAGGCACTTTATCCACTAAACTATCACCCCAGTCTCAAATTATACCTTTTGATTGGAACAAAAACTTGAAGCATTTTAAATCTTAGATAGGTGTCTTTACATACTGCTTATTAATATTTAGATTGAATCTCGTAATTTTGAAGTTGGGATGCTTGTTCATTTGGTAAATTTTGGTTTGATTATTTGGGATTTTACCTTTGAAATGTGTTTGACTGTTATCCTACATACCAGTTGTTGGTTTTAGCAGGCATCTAAGGTTTTGTGGACCTCTGGCTAACTTTGTGTTTTAACACTGGTATAATATAGAAGTTGCTTGAACGAACCCGTGCCAGACGAGAGAATCTTCAGAGAAAAATGGCTGAGAGGCCCACAGCAGCAGCAAGGTCAGCACTACATGCTAAGCGAGTCAGAGAGCCACTTTCAGAAGCAAATAATCAGCAGCCCCTCTCAGGGGGTGAAGGTAAGACTGGGCAGGGGTGGGAGGGGCTCCAAAATTTGTATCACTGTTTTACCTGCATGCATGTCTGTGTAGCATATGTGTACAGTGCCTGTAGAGACTAGAAGAGGGCACGGAAACCCCTGGAGCTGGAGTTCTAGACAATTGGTAGCTGCCATGTGGGTTCTGGGTCCTCTGGAAGGAAGAACAGGGTGCTCTTAGCCGCTGGACCATGTTTCCAGTGGGCATCTCCCAAGTTTTTGTTTGTTTAAAAGAATATATTATCTGTGTGGGCAAGTGTACCCTGGTATGTGTGTGGAGACCGACCATAGGCCTATTCCTCAGATTGGTTTTCTCTCTTCACCTTTCATGTGGGTTCTGGACAGCAAACTCAGGTTACCAGGAATGTGCAGCAAGCATGCTTATCCATTGAACCATCTCACTGACCTTTCATTCCAGTTTAAAATATTAATGTTCTTGGCTGGGGAGATGGGTCAGTGGATACTCATGTAAATTCTGGAACATGGCAAGGACACAGGAGGTGGGGACAGTGTTGTCACGGCAAGCTGGACATCTAGATTAGCAGAATTGATGAGCTCTGAGTTCAAGAGTGAGATCCTGCTTCCAGTTACGGTGATAAGATAGAACACATGGAGGAAGACAGCCATGTCAACCTGACTGACCTGCATGTGCACCTGCACACACCTGTGCCATGCACAGAAGAGCACGCGTACACATCCCCTCCACATACTCTTCCCGAGAGGTGCGGTGAGGCCGTGTCCTGGGTAAAGTGAAGCCTTGTTCTGAATGATGCCCTTAGGATCTCTCACATCCTGTGCAGATGGCCATAGGCGTTTCAGTGATGAGACACTAAGTATTTGTGCTGGTTGGTTTGCTGTAGAACAGATAGTTCAGTTGCCCTCAGAGCCACTTCTCTCCCCTTCTGCCTTACTTTAGCTATTGTCCATGAAAGGTTGTTTCACAAACAACAACAAACCAGAAAGCCTGTTTTCTACAACTTAGTTTCTCCAGGCTTGATTTTTCTTCCCTTAAATAAGGTGATTGAGCTATGAGATCCTTAAACTTCTTTAGAGTACTTGGTTATTCTTGTGTATGTGCTGTTTATTTCCTGTTATCTTAAAATTCCATACAATCTTATGTGTGCATCTTGACAATGTTTACATTTATTTTCATTGAGGGTTTTAACAGAAAAAATGACATTTGCCAAAAAAGATGGGTGGGTGGGTTTTTTTTGCCTTATTTCAAAGTTAATGAAAGAAAGGTTTTTGCATTTTTCTTATAACAGAGTAGCTCAAGTATTAGAGACGTTTGATCCCTCATTAGTAAGTCCCACCCAGTTTTCAGGCTGTGAAACTGCAGAGGTTTCAGTATGGGGTTTTGTTGTTCTTTTGGATCTAGAGAAATCTTGTACGAAACCATCACCATCAAAAAAACGATGTTCTGACAAAACTGAAGTTGAAGTTTTGGACTTGGAAAATAAAGAACCTGTTGAGCCAACTGCTGCAAAACCTTGTTCTCCAAGGCCTGGACCCCCTCAGGCCCAGCCCCCAGCACCAGCTGCCATCAGTGATTCTGCGGCTGCCCCATCATCGCTGCTCAGCATGAGCAGAGGGCTGAACTCAAGATCAGAAGCATCTGCCGCCTCCTCTGTTAAAACTCGAATGCAAAAACTTGCTGAGCAACGGCGCCATTGGGATAGTGATATAGCAGGTATTAAATGATATGGGTGGTCCTTGAATTTCTTCTGGTAAGATTCAGCTTGGAGCTGGATGTGGGGTTCTTGTTTTTAATCCCAGCATCTGGGAGGCTGATACAGGAGGATTATAAATTTGAGGCCAGCCTGGAGTAGCGTGAAAGGTAAGTGCTTTTGTTTTATCTATATATGTATTCTTTTTTTTAAGGCCTTTTTAAAAAAACATTATTTATTTATTTATTTATCATGTATACAATATTCTGTCTGTGTGTCTGCCTGCTGGCCAGAAGAGGGCACCAGACCTCATTACAGATGATTGTGAGCCACCATGTGGTTGTCGGGAATTGAACTCAGGACCTTTGTGGAAGAGCAGGCAATGCTCTTAACCACTGAGCCATGTCTCCAGCCCCTCTATATATGTATTCTTTGCTTGTAGATAATTGATATGCCAGGAATATATTCATAAAAAATGAATGAGAATGAAACATTCTCACTGAAGTAGATCTTGAGGTTCTTTAACTAATACAGCAACTTCACCCTAGTACTGAATTACCTTCCGTTTGCAGTGAAAAAGTACTGACCCTCAGCTCTATATTCAGGAATCCTGTTCTTCAGTTCACTTATCAGATTAAGAGACTAAGGTGTGCAGTGCTCCTTGATAGGGGAAAAAGGTTTCAAAACAAAATACGCCCCACCCCCAGTATATTGACCTCTAAAGCATAGTCTCGTGCTACAGTCTGGGCAACAGGTGAGTGAATGACCCTTACCTGCAGGCCAGTTAGTGGTTTTGTACCAGTGCTATTTTTGTCACTAACTGTATGGATTCCTTGACTTGTTGGGTAAAATCCTTGAAATGGCTTCCCATAAATACCCATATTGTATTTTCCAGAGAAAATATAGATAGGAAAAAATTTGAATTAGCATCTCAGAAGTATAGGGAACTCAAGGTGTGCTTTTGTCTCTTGATTATAAAACCCTTTAATTGGGGTGCATGGCCAGAACTAAGACAAAGCAATATGAATAAATTGATGTTTCATTTTTAATGTAAAAAATTATGGGTTTTTCGGTATATAAGTATGTATACACCATGTATGCCTGGCCTGTTGAGCCCAGAGAAGGGTGTCAGAGCCCCAGGGACTGTTGAAGCTGCCATGTGGGTGTTGGGAACTGAACCCAGGTTTTCTGGGAGAGCGGCAATTACTATTAATTGCTGAACCATCTCCACAGCCCCTGAAACAAAATTTTAAAAGAACATTTATTTTAGTTCATGTATGTTTGTCTGTATGTATGTGTCTGCTTGAGTATATACATGCATACAGCTGCACATCTGTGCCTATATGGAGGAGAGGAAAAGGGCAGTGGGTCCGTCAGAGAGAGCCAGAGTTACGGGGTTGCAGGATCCCAGCTTGTTCTATGGTGTTGGAGTCTGAATAACAATCCTTGTAATTGCACCGTAGGTACTCTTAACCCTGATCCATTTCTCCAGCCCCTCATTACTATGCATTTTAACTGAAATTTTGAGTAGTATTGGACAAGAGAAAGTTTGAGATTTCTTCCTCCTTCTTTATTTATTTGTTTGTTTATTTTAAAGGTTTTATTTTTGTAAGTGTAGGGGTGGTGGCATTCATGGGGAGGTCAGAGGACAACTTGCAGGATTCAGTTCTCTCCTGCCACCATGTGGGTCTGGGAAATGGAACTCAGACTGTCAAGCTTGGCAAGCATCTATCACAGTGGTTCTCAACCTTCTTAACGCTGAGGCTCTTTAATACACTTCCTCATGTTGTGGTGGCCCCTAACCAGAAAATTATTTTCGTTGCTACTTCTTAACTCTAATTTTGCTACTGTTATGAATCATAATGTAAGTATCTGATAATGCAGATGGTTTTAGATGACCCCTGTGAAAGGTTTTAGGTGACCCCTAATGAGGCCGAGACCCACAGCTTGAGAACCACTAGTCTATACCCACTGAGCCATTTTATCACCCCTTGTTTTTAAGTAAAATTAACTTATTTCATCACATATTTATATGAAAAGAGTTTATTAGGAGGAAGAATCTTTTGGAACAAGATTTCTGTGGTTTTAGAGGGGTGGAATTAAATTTTCAAGCCAGGCTAGAAGCTTGGGCAGAAGGAGGATAGGGGAGGTGTCTCTTCTCTTAATTGCATATATAGAGAATGATGTGCCCCAAACCTCGGTTTCCTTATATACAAGGTTTTTGAACATAGAGGCCTACATCCTTCATCAGGTATTACTATCTGAGATTTGTTACACATGAAATACTGAATTATTCAACTCTGTGCTATCCAAACAGCCATTTACCATAAGTAACCTTTATTTAAATTAATTAAAATTGGATTCCATTTCTCAGTTCCCCTAGGCACATTTCAGTCCTTACACAAGTGTTGAGCGCTTGCTGTATTGTGTGTGTAGGTGTAGACACCTCTGTTATCTTAGAGCTTTATGTTGGGCGTCATTGGTTGACTTCAGTTTTTAAAAGAAAAGAATTCTGGCCGGGCGGTGGTGGCGCACGGCTTTAATCCCAGCACTCGGGAGGCAGAGGCAGGCGGATCTCTGTGAGTTCGAGGCCAGCCTGGTCTACAAGAGCTAGGTCCAGGACAGGCTCTAAAAAAGCTGCAGAGAAACCCTGTCTCGAAAAACCAAAAAGAAAAAAGAAAAAAAAGAAAAGGATTCTGTAGGATACAGTCTTAAATAGTTCAGTATTATAACTCAAAGAATTAAACGTGAAATATACTATAGTATCTTTAAACTGTAAAAATTTCATTTGTTTGTATATGATACATATGTGTGCTTCAGGACCTGTGTTCTCACTGTTGTGTCCAGCTTTACATAGGTTGACAAGATTCAAAATCAGCTTCCCACGCTTGAGTTAGAGGCACTTTGTCCACGGAGCTATTACCCCAGCCCCCAGCTCTACACTGGTATCTTATAGCATCCATAACCTATTTAAATAAATAAATAAATAACCCGAAAAAGTACATGTTGAGAGTGTTTCAATTTGGATTAAGTACCATTTGATTTGAAAAACATGTCACGTTTAAGTAATGTAATATTTCATGCATGAAGTTAATCCCTTAAAAATTCTGTATGAGTTGAACATATGGTTATACATAAAAATAACTGTTGAATATGCCTTTTGATTTTTCTGAAAACATTTTCAGATGATGTATCGGAAGGCTCACACTTCTCACCAATGCCATCCGAGGACAAGGCTGCTTCACCTTCCAAGCCACCCCTTTCAGATGCCTCAGCTACCCCAATTGGGAGAAGGGGCCGTCTGGCCAACCTTGCTGCGACAATTTGCTCCTGGGAAGATGATGTAAGCCACTCATCTGCAAAGCAAAATAGTGTACAAGAACAGCCTGGTACCACTTGTTTATCCAAATCTTCCTCTGCAAGTGGAGCATCTGCTAGCATCAATAGTAGCAGTGTTCAACAGGAAGCTACATGCTGTTCCCAAAAGGATAGCAATGCCTCTGTCAGTAAAGCTCCATCTTCAAGTGCTGCCGATAGACCATTGCTTAAAGCCTCAGCATCCAGCTCTGTGGTGAGTCAATACCATTTTGGTCTTTTGAAACTTTTGTTATAAATGGTAATGTAGCTATGTATGTATTATGTAGTATATGTCCAGCACATTTATGTGTTTTTAGAATGTTTTATAAAAAGCGAAAACTATAAATTTGGTAATTAATATAGATTAACATTAATATTAACATTTATGACTGAATTAATTTAATTAAATAATAATTTAAATAATTTAATTAAATTTTTAAAATCAAGAGTATATAATAATGGAATATGATGGGGCCTCTTTTGGGCCATTTGGGGAAAAACTAAAATTAATCCCGGCATTAAAATACCTTTATAAGTATGTATAAATATGAGATACTGAATATTTCTGGGTAGAGAGTATAAACCTGTATTTGTAGTTGCCTCCAAGGAAGGCCCATTGACAAACAAGAATATAACAGTGACATTTTCTCTATTTAACACTTGAAGTATTTGGAACTTTTACTTTATGCATGTAATATTATCTCAGTAATTTAACAAAAAGGAAAAAGAGTGTTGATATTATTGCTGATGATGACCTGTCAGTGTAGACAGAGGTTTTGGATTAACCTGCCTTCAATCCCACTTCTGAAATATAGTGAAAAATGGGACTAGGTACAAGTTACTTAATACTGTAAAGGCTTATTTTCTTTATTATGTAAAATCAGCGAACGGGGTTATTAGAAAGTTAAGTTGATCTGCTTAAAATACTTAGCATAGTTCCTGGCTGAATCTTAGTTATTTTTTATAATCAACTTTCAAGTCTATGATACTTATGGTGTTTGAACAGTTCTAATCTCAAAAATTCAAATCCAAAATGATTCAAAATTCTGAATGAAACCTTCTGAGTCCTTGATACTACAAGTGGGAAGTTCCACGAGAAACTTTGCTTCATGCGTTTTGTTATGTGTGGTACTGGGAATTGAACCCAAGGCTTCCTGAATGCTGAGCAAGCACTGTGTCACTGAGCTGTGCTCCCACCCTTTTTGCATGAAAACAAATTGTTTTTTTTTTTTTCTTTTTTGTTTTTTTTTGAGACAGGGTTTCTCTGTGTAGCCCTGGCTGTCATGGAACTCATTCTGTAGACCAGGCTGACCCTAAACTCAGAGATCTACCTGCCACTGCCTCCCGAATGCTGGGCTTAAAGGTGTGCACCACCACTGCCAGGCTGAAAGTATTATTGTTTTGTTTGAGTTTGTTTTTTCTTTTCTTTTCTTTTTTTTTTTTTTTTTTTTTTTGAGACAGGGTTTCTCTGTAGCTTTGGAGTCTACCCTGGAACTAGCTCTTGTAGACCAGGCTGGCCTCGAACTCACAGAGATCCACTTACCTCTGCCTCCCAAGTGCTGGAATTAAAGGTATGCGCCACCACTGCCCAGCGAAATTTTTTATTTTTAAGATAATCTAAAATTGCTTCCAGACAGTGTCTAAGGTGTATATGTAATAGAATTTAATTATGTGTTTAAGCTTGGGTCCCATTCCAATGATACTTCATTGTTAAATATTTTAAAAGATTTTAAAACTATGTTTCCAAAGTTTTAAACACTTCTATCCCAAGTACTTTTGAGTCATGAATACTCAAGTCATATCTTATTGACTTGATATTAATTTAGTTAAAAATAATTTGATGTAACATAATTTGAAAGTTTAATAAAAGTACTAATCCAATAACTGTAAATTTTTCTAATAAAACTGTGAGTGGACCTACCTCTGATAACTACTTAGATGTCAATATATTGTGAGACTAAATTGCCTACAATTTAAATAGCAGCATTTTATAAGCTGATTAAAAATCATTCAAGTTAGTATATTAGAGAACAGAAGAGCAGCATTTTTGGTGAGTTGTTTAGTGGCTGCCAAGGAAGTGGGGCTTGAGTTGTTTGTGGCTCTATGATAGAATTGCTGTTTACCCTGTGTTGTCTTGTTTCAGAAAGCCACCTCTTCCCCCGTGAAATCTGCTGCTCTCACCCCCAGTACTAAGAGCTGTGGAGCACAAATTCCTGAGATACTTCACAGAAGCGTTAGTCCTCTGAAAACAGAGGCATTGAAGCCAAGGGAGAAAGCAGCTTTACCCCAGGCAGTTCAGTCCAAAGAGGAAGCAAACAGGGACGTTTGTCTGCTGTCCCAACCCAGAGACAAACCTGCAACACCAGGTTACGAATGCTCATTTCAACATTTTATTTTATGTTCACTTACTGTTTCCCAGTTTGTGAGTCAAGATCTTCATAAGTATCTCAGGCTGGCCTGGGACTTTCAGTAGCCCAGGCTGGTCTCCATCTGTAGATCCCCATAGTCTCCAGGGTCTAGGGAGTTGCTATGCCAACAAGGATGACCTTGACATAATGATCCCTATCTTCCCAACCACTGAATTGCTTTCTTACTGGGCTCTGATAGAAAACATATTCATTGGAGAACACTAACCGTTTGCTGGTAAGAAGCATTTAATCTCTTATGTTGCAACAGTTTACACAGGATGATCAGGCTACGTCTGTTTTCTGATCTAGTAAAGCACATAGAATTAGAACCTACATCTTGGGGGACTAGTGGAGAATCAGTCTTCAGGATGTAGAACACTGCTTTCCAGTCTTTACTCTGACTAGAGTAAATCTAATCTTACCTTGGCTAAGCTGTGGGGGCTATCAAGCTCCTAGGATCCACTTGTCTCTGCTCCACCCCACCAATAGAGAGACACTAATGTGCATATAGAGTATTGCATGCCCATTATATTTACATATATGTATACCTTGTATATATAAATAAAGGTTTGTATTTCTTATAGAGGTAAGCTGATGTTCTATAAAATGCTATATTTATCTTGTGACTTACCTTCTGGTGTGCTACATATATTATTGACTGAGAAACAGAAGACTAAAAAAGTTAGCATAAAATACATGGTGACAGACTTTTCAGTGGACTGTGTTTAACTTTGTGTGTGATGCATACATCTGAGTATGTTGGAGTGCCTGCATGCATGGGTGGAAGTGAGAGGAGTGCATTGTTAGTCTTCCTCTCTTGAGACAGGATCTCCCATCAAACTGAAAACTCCATTTAGCTAGGCTAGCTAGCCAGTGAGCACCCAGGAACCATATATCTCTACCTTCCAAGGCTAGGGTACAAGCATATAAATTTGTGCTTGTCTATTTTCACACAGATGCTGAGGATTTAAATTCAGGTCCTCATGCTTGCAGGGCAAATGGTCTTAAGTACTGAGCCATCTCCCTGTCCGCTCCCCACCTTTTTTTTTTGAGTGTATTTCTTTTTTGACACAGGAGCTAATGTGCCCCAGGCTTCCCCTAGGCTTACTCTTAGGTGAGGATGACTTTAGACTTTGATCTTCTTATGGCAGGCATGCACCCCCATACCCAGTTTATGCAGTGCTGGGGATTAAACAAAGGGACTTTGTGCCCTTTAAGTGTATATTCTACCAACTGCCACATCCCTAGCCTGTGTTTAACTTCCTGAAAACACAGTCTTTCTCAAGTAGAGTAAGCAGAAAGCCACTGACAGTTTCTAGATGCACTAAGATGAGGATTAGAAATGGGGAGGTCAGTCGTAGAGCTCTTGGATGCACGGGCTCTGGGTCCAATGTCCAGCGCTCACGAAGCTGCAGGCGGGGTGATGACGACAGTGACAACAGAACAGAAATAATTACAGGACCCTTTGGAGTCACAGTGATTTTTGTTTGTTTGGTTGGTTTTGGTTTTTCAAAACAAGGTTTTTCTGTGTAACAGTCCTGGCTGTCCCTCAGACTCAGATCCACCTGCCTCTACTTTCCACGTGCTGGGATTAAAGATATATACCAGAAGTGGTAGTAAATGACACATAGTCCTCAAACTATGGCCATATGTTGAATTCTGCTGTTTTTTTTCCTCTTTAAATAAAGTTTATTATAATAGTCACATCTGTTTATTTCTTTCCTGTGACTTCTTTCAGTCTTTTCTTTCATGTCTATCACAGGAACGCGTTGTCAGCCTCCGATATATTAACTCTACTTTAAATAACAACCTTTTGGTAGAGGTGGCAATATATATGTGTGTGTTATTCTCTTTTACACTTGATCTTAGCCAAAAGGCTGAGAAGCAATGCGTTGTCCTCTTTTTAAAATAATATTCTGCAACAGGTGTGTTTGTGTGTGTGTGTGTGTATACTTTGTACTGTTTCACATAGCAGTCTTTTATGAGTATTAGTTGCATAACTCATAATTTATAAAAAGAAAAATACAGAGGACAGCTGTCTGGAGTTGCTTTCTTGCTTTCTTCCTTTCTTTCTTTCTTTGTTTTTTGTTTCTGTTTTTGTTTTTTAGAGACAGGGTTTCGCTGTAGTTTTAGAGCCTGTCCTGGAACTAGCTCTTGTAGACCAGGCTGGCCTCGAACTCACAGAAATCCACCTGCCTCTGCCTCCCGAGTGCTGGGATTAAAGGCGTGTGCCACCACTGCCTGGCTTTGGAGTTGCTTTTTATCGTGTTATTTTGAGGCAGGGTCTCTTGTTTATTTCTCTGTTGTGCTCTTGAATTTCCAGCCATTTTTCCTCCTCCCATTTGAATGTAGAGTGCTGAGTCTGGGATTTCAGATGTGAACCACTAAATCTATAAGGATTCTGAGGATCAATGCAGGCTCTCATTGCTTTGCAGCAAGCACTTTTAACTGCTAAGCCAGCTTCTTGTCCCCTCCCCCTTTTTAAATTAACTAAATCCTGTACATTTTAGGACATAGGGGCTAAAGAGATGACTCATCAGTTAAGATGATATGTACAGCTGTTTCAGAGCAAATTGAGTTCAATTCTCAGCCCCAATGTCAGGTAGCTCAAAAGTGCCTGTAACTCCAGCTCCAGGGGAATTGACATCTGGCTTATGTTGGTACCTCTACTAATGGGCACCCCCATACAGAGACACATACATACATATAATTAAAAATTTTAGAACATGTTACTAATAGATTCTTTGAACAATTTTAGTTTCTTTTTTGAATGACTATTTCTAGAAGCAAAGCATTTTGTAACTAATGGATTTTAGAATTTTGCCTTGGAAATGATAATTGCTAGTTATTTTGACTAGATTTCAAAACTATGTTTTTATAGGAGGAAAAGGAATTAAGCCTTTCCTGGAACGTTTTGGAGAGCGTTGTCAAGAACACAGCAAAGAAAGTCCAGGTCACAGAGCATCCCATAGAACCCCCAGTGTCACTCCAAACACAAAGGCCGTCCAGGAAAGGTTACTCAAACAGAACACATGTTCTTCTTCTACCCATGTAGCACAGCAGCTCAAACAGGTAAGGCTTTCTGCATTAATTCTTATCACATGACCTCAGCATGGAACCTAAGAAATAAATATGAGTCTCTTTTTAAAAAAAAAAAAAAAAAAAAAAAAAAAAAAGATGTGCTTATTTTAAGTGTCAGGGTGTTTTGCCTGCATGTATGTGTGTGCACTACATATATGTAGTGCCTGCAGAGGCCAGAAGAGGTCATCAGATCCCCTGGAACTGGGATGGTTGCAAGCCTCCTTTGAGTATTGGAACTGAACCTGGGTCCTCTGTAAAAGCAATCAGTGCTCTCACTCACTGAACCATCTTTCCAGCCCAAATATGGGTCTTTTTGACTGAGCTAGAGAGAATCCTTTTGAGGACATGCTCTAATTATAAGACCTATCTCGTTCTGTAGCCTAGGCTACCTTTGAATTCTCTAGGCAGCCCAGGCTAGCCCTATGTTCTTGGTAGTTCTTCTACCTCAGCTTTCCATGTGCTAGGATTATAGATTTGATCACTATCCCTGACTTTAATAAGCAACACTTTGGCTCTCTGTACCTTTAACTGCAAATTGGACATGAAATAACATATCATATTCCACACGTGTTATGAGTTAATATTTTATAACTGAGTACAATTTTTTTTTGAGACAGGGTTTCTTTGTGTAGCCTTGGCTATCCTGGAACTCGGTCTGTAAACCAGGCTGGACTTGAACCCACGGAGATCCATCTGCCTCTGCCTCCCGAGTGCCACCATCACCAGCAAAAACAATAATTTTTTTAAATCTTTCCTTTGATTAAGCCCTTATAGAGTTCTAGCTGATCTCAAATTAGCTCTATAAGTGAGGGTCATCTTGAGCTGCTCCTGCTGCCTCCACCTCCCAAGTGCTTGGACTACAGTTGTATGCTACTATGCTTTTAAGAAATGTTTTACTAGTATTTGGATATTCTTAAATGCTGTTGGTTCTTGTGTAAAACAATGCCTTATCTAATGGATTTAGGAACGTGAAAAAGAACTAGCATGTCTTCGTGGTCGATTTGACAAGGGCAATTTATGGAGTGCAGAAAAGGATGAAAAGTCAAGAAGCAAACAGCTAGAAACCAAAAAGGTAATGTGAACAAGAATTATAAAAGTCCCTGATGTACTAAAGTAATAGTAGTTTTTAATTTTTTTGATTTGAGAGGATGCTCTCTCAATCTAGCCTAGACTGTTACAAACTAAGTAATCCTCTTTTTCAGCCTCCCAAATTCTTGGATTATAGGTGTGAGTCGCCGTGCCCAGCTTTGTAAAGTCAATTTTAAACACTTTCTTTCCAATGATGTTTCTTTTCCCCTTCCCTGGTGCTTAGGTGTAGATGACTCCTTTCCTTGTGGTGTTCTCCATTTTTGTCCCTCTACAGCTTTCTCGCTGACCTCACAGTCAGTCTTGGTGTTCTTCTTAGATGCTGGTTTTAAACACTTCTTAGAATCTACGATTCTCCTCGGTGACTATTTAACTTTTCTACTGTTCTAGTTTGTTTCTCTATTGTGATAAAGCTCTGACTAAAAACAGCTTGGGGAAGAAAGGATTTATTTGGGCTTACATCTTATAGTCCATTATTAAGAAAAGTCTGGGCAGAAATTGGACATAGGAACTCAAGCAGAGAACATGGAGGAAGGCTACTTACTGGCGTGCTCTTCATGACTTGCTCAACCTGCTTTCTTATATAACCTGCCCAGGGATGACACCACCCACAGTGGGGTTGACACTTTCACATCAGTTATTAATCAAGAAAATGCCTCACAGACTTGCCTGTCAGCCAGTCTTCCAAGATGACCCTAAGTTGTGTCAAGTTGACCAAAAACTACCCGGCACATCCACATATGATGCCTTTAGTGTCTGCAACCTTTTCTGGTTCCATATGCCTTTAATTGTTTCTTTATTCTAGTTAGTCTTCAATAAGTCCCTCCTTAAACAAACACAGTCACACTTGGATATATAGATCCAGTTAATATTTTCTAATCTATTACCAATCTTTCTGTCTGTCAGCCAGTGTGATAGTTGCTACCATAGGTTTGTTTTTCTTGTTCCAATTTTCTTTTCTCTGCCCTCTCCTTTTCTCAAGTTCATCCATGATTTTCTTTGATTAGTTTCAGATATTTAACTAGACTTCTTAGCAACGTTTGGCATTGGTACCATAGTACCAGATTCCGAACAGTTTTCTCCAGGCCCTGTAGTCAGGAATCTTTAGATTATGTTGTACTAAATAATTCCTTGGAAGCCTATGAGATAGCAGCACTTATGCATGTGGCCAAACTTATGAACATGATACTAACAGGGAGTTCAGAGCTTTCCTTCCCCAGAAACCCATTGGTTTATCACAAAAGGAGTAGGCAAAATCATGGGTGGAAAATACAGGAGTGTCATTAAAGTCCAAGGAGACAAACCTTTTTGAGAAGGAAGGGATGGTTTATCCCCTGAGGGTTTAAATGAGTCCGCTGAGATTTGTCTGTTTGGTGTTTGTATGTGCTGAGGTTTCAAGTATGAAGTCTGCTGTGATGTGTAAGGTGAAGAGTGCAGGCATGAGGAGGGAAGAGAGCAGAGCCAGTGTAGGCAGTTGCTAGAAGTTCTGTCTAAATGGGAGGGAGAAAGCAGGTGGTGCCTTGGTATAAAAAAGCAAGGTACAAAAAAGCAAAGTGTGTTTGAATTGTTGTGTTTTGTTTTCTGTGACTCAGGAATATTTTAGCACTGATGGAAAGGAGTTAAGTTAATAAGTTATGGTGAAGAGAAAGGAGCTGATCGTTGTCGGATGAGGGAGGGAACCGTGTGTGAGAAAAGCAAGGTGGAAACTCCGCCCTGATGTCTGGCGCGCTGGCCAGGTCTGAGGGTCTGTTAGTGGCTGTTGTGTTTCTTTCAAGGAAAGGGAGGTGCTCACTTCTCTGTCTTTGACTAGAGCATGGCAGGGGAAATACTTGAAGGAAGAGAGGCTAACTGAGAATCAGAAGGGACCAAGATGGTAGAGTTGAGACTCGGATGGCCATGTGTCAGGGACTTTTCTGCTGCCGTGATAAACACCATGACAGAAGCCACTTAGGGAAGAAAGGGTTTGTTTTAGCATAGGGTTCCAGAGGGTAGAGTCAGCGATGGTGGGAAATGGTGGCAACCATCAATGAAGCATGGAAGCAGGAGCTGGCTGGCCATCCTTTCAGCCACAACAGGAAACAGAACAGGAAGTAGGGTAAGGCTATAAACCATCAAAAGCCCATTCCCGTGACATACTTACCTCCAGCAAGACTCCATATCCAAAAGGTTCCAAAACCTCCCCCAAATAGCACCTCCAGCTGGGGAGCCACGTGTTCAAATACATGAACTGTGGGGGACATTTTTTTTCAAACCACAGAACTGTAAGACCATACATGTGTACTATAACAAAATTGCACAGGTATAGCCAAAGAGTCTAGGTGTTGATTTGAAGAATTTTGGTCAGTCCTGGGTTAGGGTTTTCCCAAACAAGAGGTCTGGAAGCTTGGTCATCTGAACCCTTTGATGTCGTTGGTGAGGAAGTGGTTGCAGTGAAGAGTTCTGAGGTTGAGGTCCACACTGTGTGGTGGTGAAGGGATAAGAAAGTAAGTAGAATCAAGGAAGAAGAGCATCAGCTGACCAGAGGACAGAGAGCATTTGGTGGGATTGGAGTCACAGTCAGGATGGGGTGTATGGAGAAGCACAAACCATTTTCAGGGGAGGCCAAATTGGAGTGTTGGCGAAGGGTTTTGGAACTGACATTTTGATGCAGCTGAGAGGTTGCTTGGATGGCCCTGATGGCCCCTTGATGATGCAGGCCTTAAACTAGAGAAGCACTTGTGGGTTCAGAGAAGACTCTGTTAGTAATGCTAAGAAGCTCCAGGTTGTTTCTGGTGGGGCCTGTGGTCATGGAGTGCACTAAATTCTGGGGGCCAATCTTGGAGTAATAGCTTTAAACGCGGGTTAATAAGACCCTGCAGAGGTGCGGTTCTCGTGTTGTCAGGCTCGGGCGAGAAGTCTGTTGTAGGTTTTTATTGTTTTAGTCCTTCTCACAGTCATTGACTCACTGTGTAGACCAGGCCGGCCTGGAACTGGCAGTGCTTTTTTTGCATCTGCCACCAGAGTGCTGGGGTTATAGATGTGTGCCACCATGCCTGGCCATCATAGCTGTCTCCGCTGCGGGGCGAGAACAGCCTATGGAGTACACTACAAGTTAGCAGTGGGCTGGACAGTAACTAAGCCTATCCATCAGAAAGTCCAGTATTGAGACAGTAAAACAATGTATGCTTTCCTTCTTTTCTTCCTTATTTTTGGGTCTGTTTTTATCCTTGTTTTGTTTTGTTTTGGAATTTTATACTTTGAGTAAATGATGATTAAATAGAATCTTCGTGTCAGAACTGTCTCAATATTGTATAGGCAAAGACAGAGAAAAAGTTTTGTGTTACCTTCACTTTAGTTGGTTTGTGTATGACTGAGATCTGATGTGAATTTTCATTCTTTCTCACTTTCTAGTCTTGTAAAATATTTTAAATAATGAAAATCTTACACCCGGGAAGTTATTAACACTGGCCTGGGCCCTTTTAATAGTATATTATTTCTTTTGTACTCAAAAAATATATTGAATGTTATTTAATAATAGTTCTATTTCATTTAGTAAACTAAGATTTATAATTCTGAGAAATAGAATTTACCTCTCCATTTGCCTTTTGCAGGACATTCACTGTCAGAATACTCCCCTCAAGAAACATCAAGTTGTTTCAAACACCCCATCGGCTGCTGTAACAGATAAAGTGGCCGAAGATCAAACTGCAGTGAAGATATCTAGTGCAGAACCTTCAGGTTAGTGTCCCCTGCTGCGCAGCTGAAGCTGTGCTGCTGCAGACACTGGAGATGACTCCGAGGACGAGTGCTGCTGTGCCATACGCAGGCAGAGCTGTTCTCCCCTTCAGTCTGCTCATTTCTGACCTGTAGTTCTTCCCAGTGTAAGAGCTCCCGCTTGGCCAGTGTGCTGTCCCCTCCCCAAGGACAGACGGGCTTTGGCTTTGTTCTGTCTTACAGCCTAGAGAGTATAGCCCGTCATGGCAAAGGAGCCAAAGGGGCCTAGGCTAGGAAACTCCCCCCTCTACCCTCCCCCTGTCTCTTCCTCCTCTCTTTCTCCCCCTCCCCCCATTTCCCCAGCCCTCTTTTTCTTTGGAGATAGGATCTTACTGTGCAACCCAGACTAGCCTAGAACATTTAATCCTCCTGCCTCAGTGTGTTAAGTGTTGGAATTATAGGTGAGTCACCACACATGGCTTATCACAAACACTTTGAAATTTTTGTTTTCCTTTCTTGCTTGCTTTTCTTTCCTTCTTCTTTCCTTCCTTCCTTGTGACAGGGTCTTACTATGTAGCTCCTGCTGTTCTGGAACTCTGTAGACCAGGCTAACCTCAAACTTAGAGATCAGCCTACCTCTGCCTCCTAAATGCTGGGATTAAAGGTGTGCCCCACCATGCACTTGACAAATTTTTATCTTAATAATGTGTGATATATAAAAAGAATCATATAAACTCAGGCTCAGGGGATAAGAACACTGGCTGTTCTTCCAGAGGTTCTGAGTTCAATTCCCAGCCCCACATGTTATCTCATAACCATCTGTAATGAGATCTGGTGCCCTCTTCTGGCCTGTAGGCATACATGCAGACAGGACACTGTATGCATAATAAATAAATAAAGCTAAAAATAAAAATAAGAATCACATAAACTCTACCTGCTTTAGCTGGGCATGGTGGTCTATGTCTTTAATCTCAGTCTTCTATGGGCTAAGAGAGGATTCATGATGTTAAATAATAATAAAAATAATGAAACCCCACCCTTATCCCATCCCCCAAAACCAGTTGAACAACTTACTGGCCTTAGGTGCACAGTTCAGTAGAGTTAACTATGTTCACTTGTCATCGATCTCCAGAACTTACCTTGCAAAATTGAAACTGTACCTGTTAAACAAAAATTCTCCTTGATGCTTTATCCTCCCATTTTACATTGTTGCTGTGAATTTGTCTTCTTAAAATGCCTCATGAGAAGAAACACGCAGTAGTACTTTAATCTTTAAGAATGCAGTCCGAGATTCTGTAGGAGAAGCTTAAAATTGTGACTAGCACCTGAACTCCCTAAGAACTCGGGTTCTCCTGCATGTCCTGCAGTTTTCACACGGCACCAGAATTGTCACAGCTTGGTGTGTATTTCTGGAAAGTGAGACCCTGGGTGAAGGAGGCCACTGTAGCTGGACACTGTCCCACCATGTGTACGTAGCATGTGTACATAGCTCACGCATTCTCCGTGTGTGCACTTACAGTGCCTTCTCCCTCTCTGCTGCCGTGCGCAGTTGCCTGCGCCCCCGTTGCAGTCTTTGAAGAAGGAAGTGCCCAGCAGTGGAACCGCTGCATCGTGTTTCGTTGCAGTTTCACAATCTTATGTTCTCACTAACGGTGCACAAAGTTCTAATTTTTCTGCTTTTTACCAGCGTTGTTACTTTCTGTTTTGACTGGTTTTTGATAATGATGTTTTTGTTTTGGGTAGTAACCATCTTAATAAGTGTAAGGTGAAATCCCATTGTGTTATTTGTGTTTCTGAATGGCGATGGTGGACATTTTTCATATTTTTTTGTGGTCATTTTTGTTTCCTCTCTTAAAAAATGACTTCCGTACCCACCCATCCCACACACATACACCTGTTTTTTTCTGGGGGGAAAAAGGCAGGACCTTACTAGGTCGGCTAGGATAGCCTGGAATCACTTCAAATTTCTGCCACTGTCCCTCCAGGTGCTGGGTTTATAAGCATGTACTGCCATGCCTGTTCCAGTCTGTGTGTGCATGCAGGCGTGTCTACATGGGTTTGTGGTATTTTTCCTTGGAACCGTCCATCTTTTGTTGAAACAGGCTCTCTTACCTAGAACCTGTTGTTCCCTGGTTAGGCGAGGGTAGCTGATCCTTAAACTGGGCATCTGCCTGTCTCCAGCTTCCTGGTGCTGGATTAGAAGTGAACACTGCCACTTTGATCTTTATGTGCGTTCTGGGATTCAGCTCAGGTCCTCATGCTCGTGATTATTGGCAGGTACTTCACTACTGACTGAGCTGCCGCCACCACTGCCTCCGAAACCCTGCTTCCTTCGTTTTTCAGCCATCCGATTTCTCATGGTTGGGTTGTTGTAGTCATCTGTATATTCTGGATAGCAACCTCTTCATCATGGATAGCTTTGTAATTGTTTGCTTCCTTTTATGTGTTGCTGAAACCAAGGGCCTTACACCTGGCAGAGAAAGTACCATTAAGTTGAACCCAGCTATATAATACATTTTAGCAGGAAATATGAATCTTTTCTTTCAGAAATATTTTGAATATTCAGGGGGTCCTTGAATTCTATATAAATTTGAGGATGCCTTTCTGATCCTGTAAAGGAAGATTTTGGTAGATATCACATTGAGTGTGCAGATTATCTGGTCCTGCTGGCGCTTTACCAGATGTTTCCTCGTGTTTGTATCTTTTAGCAGAATTTTGCTGTTTTTAAGATACAAATTGTTTGACTCTTTGGTTGAGCTTATTCCTATGTATTTTCTTCTTTTACTTTCTTACCTAGCCCAAGCTGTAGTCCAGGATCCCCTTAAACTTCAGACTCTCCTGCCCCCACTTCCCAAGTGCTAGGGTCACAGTTGTGCGTGCGCCACCACACCTGGGTTATGCGGTGATCACAGGTGAGCATGTGCTACCACATCTGGGTTATGCGGTGCTGATGATTGCTCAGGCTTCCAGACAGCCAGAGAAACTAGAGTTATTTTGAGACTGTTCACGGCTGTGTAGATGTATGTTTGTATGTATGTATGTATCATTGGTATCATTCAGTGTTATGCTCTGTAGCCCTTGCTGTCCTTGAATATGCTGCAATTCTGCGCTAGCCATGTGTTTTAAGATTTCAGGTGTGAGCCACCAACCACCCTTAGATGTTGATATTATCTCCTTTATGTAGCTTTGCTGAATTTACTAAATTTATTAGTTCTAACAGGCATGTGCTGCCTTATTTTTTTGGTAGCATTCTTCAGGGTTGTCAGCATTAGGTGATGCCATTTGTGAGCTGAAATTGTGGTAATTCTGTTCTGGTTTGGATGCCTTTTATATTTACTTAATTTTTATTTTATTTTTATTTAGTTGCTTTTGATAAGACTTTAAAATGTATCTCACATTCAGTAGGGAGAACAGGCATGCCTTATGTTTCCCACCTCAGAGGAATGCTGTCAGTCTCTTGTCAGTGAGTGTGTTAGCGTTACCTAATACTTTCATCTATTTTCTGAGGAAATGATCTTCTGGACTTAGTTTTGAGTGATTTTGTTTACACATTTTTTTTAGGTGAAAACTAATTATGGAATAGTCTGAATAAAGAAAACTTGCCATTTTTCCTCCTGGTGGAGAGAAAAACAGGAAATTAAGAGAAAGCAGATAAAACACTTCCCCCTCCATTTATAGATTTGAATGTTTAAAAGTACATGCATGGCTTGCTTTTTGGGGGCGGGGGGAAACAGGGTTCCTCTAGCTTTGGAGCCTGTCCTGGATCTAGCTGTTGTAGACCAGGCTGGTCTCGAACTCACAGAGATCCGCCTGCCTCTGCCTCCCGAGTGCTGGGATTAAAGGTGTGCGCCACCACCACCCAGCCAAGTATGGCTTTCTAATAAAGATTTATGATTCTCTAATTTTACATTTTCAGGTTGTTCCTGGCACATGTGTGCGACACACACACATTAATTTGATTTTTCTCAAACTCTTTTAGGTTCCCCTGAAAGCAAAATGACCAAGTCCAGCCCTTTGAAAATAACATTGTTTTTAGAAGAGGAAAAGTCCTTAAAAGTCACATCAGACCTGAAGGCTGAGCAGGAAACTGGTTGGTTTACAGCATTACTCTTGTTAGTTCTAGATCCCTTGTAAGAAATAACAAAATAATGTAAGACTAGTACTCTCATTTTAACCGTCCTGTTACTTTATAATACCTTTTTGTCACACTAGGATACACTGTAGCTTCCGTTGAGCTGTGGTACTGTTGGTTTTTGTTTATCTTTTATTTTTTATTCATTTTGCATTTCAACCACAGTTGTCCCTGCCACCCACTCCTCCCAAAGGGTAAGGCCTCCCATGGGGAGTCAGCAGAGCTGCTGTTAGCGGTTAAATCACTCTAGATGGGGCTAACGTTTTCCTGCACTGACTGCTGTGTGAGATGACATCTCCTACAATAGAAGGGACTCCTTGGAAGTGCTATTTGAGGTTTATCATTTATTGTTTTATTTTACTTATTTATTTTTTTCCAGGACAGGGTTTCGCTGTGTGGCCATTGCCGTCATAGACTCACTTTGTAGACCAGGCTGGCCTCAAACTCCCAAAGATCCACTTGCCTGTCTCCTGAGTGCTGGAATTAAAGGCATGAGCCACCATTGCCTGTAGGAGATGGGAGGCAGCTAGTTAGTTCCTGGTGGCCCGGCTAGCTTAGATCTGAAATAATCACATAGAAACTGTATTAACTAAATCACTGCTTGGCCCATTAGCTCTAGCTTCTTATTGGCTAACTCTTACATATTAATTTAACCCATTTCTATTAATCTGTGTATCGCCACGTGGCTGTGGCTTACCGGCTAAAGTTCCCAGCATCTTTCTTCAGAGGCTCCATGGCTTCTCCCTGACTCCACCCTTCTTTCTCCCAGCATACAGTCTAGCTTTCCCCACCTAGTTCTGTTCTTCCCTGCCATAGGCTCAAAGCAGTTCTTTATTCATTAACTAATAGAAGCAACACATAGAGAGAAAGACCTCCCACACCAATTGCCCATCGTGACTTATTATTTTTAAATTATGTGTGTGTGACTCTTTATGGTGGTGTGTTCAGAGGTGCCTTTAGAGGCCAAAGCAAAGTGTTTTGTTTTGGAGCTGGAGTTACAGGTCGTTGTGAGCTGCCCATTGTGGGTGCTAAGAACTGTACTTGGGTCCTCTAGAATAATAGCAGACTTTAACCACCAAGCCATATCTCCAGCCCTTGAGTACTTTTTGAAAGTCAGAATCTTATGTTTACTTTCCTTTTTTTTTCAATATTTATTTACTTACTTATTATATATACAATATATGTCTTCTGGCCAGAAGAGGGCATCAGATCTCATTACAGATGGTTGTGAGCTACCATGTGGTTGCTGGGAATTGAACTCAGGACCTTTGGAATAGCAGGAAATGCTCTTAACCGCTGAGCCATCTCTCCAGCCCCTACGTTTACTTTCTCTGTAAATCTAATCTTTATATCTTAGAAAATATCTCGGAACTTTTTAAATATTGTTAAATATGAACTTTATCTTGATTTTATAAGCATTGGAAGTTGTCCTCTCTCCGTTGTTAGGAAGTGATTTTTCTTAGAGTAACTCTTGTTTATTTTAGCAAACAATGGAAACTCAGCCTCCTCTGCCACGTTGGTTCTTAGTGTCTACCCACTGAAATGTTTTTCAGAAGTAGTGCGTGAAATTGAAATGAATGTGGATGATGATATCAATAGCTCCAAAGTCATTAATGACATCTTTAGTGATGTCCTAGAGGAAGGAGAACTGGATGTGGAAAAGAGCCAAGAGGAGATGGAGCAAGTGGAAGCAGAGACCAGCGAAGAGCAGGAAGATGCACTGAATATCTCCTCGATGTCTTTGCTCAGTCCCTTGGCTCAGACGGTTGGTGTGGTAAGTCTAGAGGTAAGAAAAGACGACATGTACACAGGCTTAATGCCAAATACACTGAATAATATACTTCTTCCACTTTTTGTAGATGGATTTCCCTCTACACAGTGGGGTTGTATAAATCTGTTAGAATTTTCTTAGTAACTCTAGTAGTTCCTGTGACCTCAGGTAAACATTGACATATTTTAACAAACATGACATTTGGGCTCAATTCTGGTTGTAGTGTTTTGTGATTGTTGCAGCTTCTCAATCACATGGTTCTCTCAGCTGTTATACAAGGTCAGCTATTGCCTACATTCTAGGGCTGATGGAATCTTTAAGTCTTAATTATATTTAGGTTCGGAAATACAAGTAGCATTCACTGAGGCCTAACCTCTGTTACTTGCCATCACCTTATGAGCTCAATTAGAAGTACTTTATTTAAAAGGTTTTGTTGGTTTGGGTTTTTTTTTAATTATTATTTATTTATTTTTTGAGACAGGTTCTCATATGGCCCAGGTTGGTGTGGTATTGTTAGGTTGGTGTAAGTTTAGGTTGGTGTTGCAGTTTCATACCATGAATTTTAAGACTTTCTAAAAGGCTCAAGTACATCTTTATCAGTTAGTCTAGGAACTATTAAAGGTAGCACTTTTTTTTTTGGTTTTTTGTTTTGTTTTGTTTTGTTTTGTTTTGGTTTTTTTGGTTTTTTGAGACAGGGTTTCTCTGTAGCTTTGGAGCCTGTCCTAGAAGTAGCTCTTGTAGACCAGGCTGGCCTCAAACTCACAGAGATCTGCCTGCCTCCTGAGTGCTGGGATTAAAGGCATGCACCACCACTGCCCAGCTTAAAGTTAACATATTTTTGCCAGTGAGAAATAAATATGTTTAATTGTGTAGTAAAATGTGTGCTTTTAAACTCAACAAACTTTTGAAAAGCATCTCTGGATCCTGCTGGCTGTGAAGCATCTTCCTATAAACAGTGTTGTGGAGATGTTGAGTCAGTGTTAGCTGGCTGACTAGAGGTCAGGCGAATATGGTGCATGAGGGAGAACTTTGTGACTCAGTTCAGATTTAAAGAACTTTTTTCCCCTCTTCATTTTTAGTTTTATGTGTATGTTGTTTTGCCTGAGTGCTTATCTATGTATCATGTATGTGCAGTGCCTACAGAAGCCATAAAAGGAATTGGATCCTCTGGGACTATATTTTAGAGATGGTTGTGAGCCACCATATGAGTGCTGGGAATTGAGCCCTGGTCTTCTAGAACATCAGCCATTATTCTTAAATACAAGTCCTCTCTCCAGCCCCCAGCTGAGCTTTTAAAGTTTGGTTCTGTGATGTTTGGTCCTTCTCTGTGGACCAGTACTTCTGTGGCAGTAGGTATTTCAGTCTTCAGTGCATTTCATGTATTTGCTGATTTGTGTGTTCTTTATCCATTTATTTTGTAGAAATTCAATCTGTTTTATTATTTTATTATAAAGCAGTAGATGTGTTAGATATGTATGTCCTAATAACAGAAAAGAATTAATTACATTATTAATTCAAAATTAAATGAAGTATCATTTAGGATAGTGTTGTACATCCATAACATCTGGTATGTAAATCCTGGGTGTGGTGATACATGTCTGCAACCCCAGGTTTCAGGGGGTTTCGGCAGGAAGATCAAGAGATGGAAACTAGCCTGGACTAGATAATGAAGACCACGTCTCTTAAATAAAAACAAAAAATATATATAAAAACAAAGTTGAAAGTCTAACATCTCATTTACTTGTTTACTTTTATGTAGAATGTAATTTCTTCACCCAAATTGGAGTTAGGAGACACTAGCCCAAGTGCTGCAAGTCCCAAACCAGGAAAATTCCAGAGAACCCGTGTTCCTCGAGCCGAGTCTGGTGATAGCATTAGTTCTGAGGATCGTGATCTTCTCTATAGGTAAGGTGTGTGGGGAAGGCTCACCTCCACCGTGTTGTCTGAGGTTGACATGAGAAACATCACAGCTTAGCTCTTGTTTACAGAGCTTTGTAAGCTTGGGATGACTGTGGCCTGGGGAGTGAACTCAGGACCTCAGGTGTGCTAAGCAGGAAGCCTGCCACTGATGAGCAGCCCCAGCTTGGAATAACTTCTGTCAGTTTTCCTTTCACCAATGACACTTCCATTTTGGGGGAATGCGCTGATGCTTAAGTGTGAGATTCGGTTTCTGTGACGTTTGATAACGTCTGTTGTTCAGTGGATCTCTAACAGTGGCTCTTTCCCTGCAGCATTGATGCATACAGGTCTCAAAGATTCAAAGAAGCAGAGCGTCCTTCCATAAAGCAAGTGATTGTTCGAAAAGAAGATGTTGCTTCAAAATTGGGTGAAAAGAATAATGTCTTTTCTTGTCAAGTTAATATCAAACAAAAAATGCAGGTATGTTTTCGCATGTGAAGGGAATGTAGACTTTCTTGAACTAAATTGTGAGCTTGTGGCCCTACTAATCTTGGCCCCAAGGGACTGGAGTGAGGCTAGCATGTGGGTGTTATGTTAGTAGTATCTTAGCTACTCCTGATTCAGTTTAACATCAGGAATACACCCTTCTTAGAAAGTTGGAAGCTGGTTCACAGTGCTGTGACATCATCACACTGGAGCAGATTGTGTAGTATAGTGATGCCTAGCATGTGTGAGGCCCTGGGTTCAATCCCCAGCACCTCTCTACTGCCCAAAACTTAATTATAACTGTTAGCTGGATGATGGTATGTGAAACTTACTATGGTCTTAAAGGGGTTTTATGCTAAAGAAAATGTTTTGTTTGCTTGGTGCTTTCTATGTGGGCGTGGGGATCAGGACCCAGGTCCCCATGCTTGTGCAGCAGACCCTTTGCCAATTGACCCACCAAGTGACCATGTGGAGCTCAAGTCAGCACAATAGCAACTTCTGAAAACAAAAATACACTATAATTTAAAATTGTTACTAATTACTAAGAAACAGTGGTAGGAAAATATTAAAAATTTGTTCTAGCTGGGCGGTGCTGGCGCAAGCCTTTAATCCCAGCACTTGGGAGGCAGAGGAGGCGGATCTCTGTGAGTTTGAGGCCTGCCTGGTCTACAGGAGCTAGTTCCAGGACAGGCTTCAAAAACTACAGAGAAACCCTGTCTCAAAAAAAAAAAAAAGTTCCAATTAGTTACGGCAGTATGGTATATTTATTTATTTTGAGACAGGGTCTCCTGATGTAACCTTAGCTGGCCTGGAGCTTGGGCTTGGTATGTACCCAGACTTCCCTAGACTCAGGTCTGCCTACTTCAGCCTCCCGAGTGTGGAAATTAAAGGACTGTTGTGGGTTTTTTTCTTCGTTTTGTTTCGTTTTGTGGCTTTTCAAGACACAGTTTCTCTATATAGCTCTGGCTGTCTTATAACTTTCTCTGTAGACCAGGCTGGCCTTGAACTCAAACTCTGAGAGATTCCCCTGGCTCTGCATCTGCATATGCCACCACGCCACCTGACTGTCTTGTTTTATGGCAGCAGAAAACTGCATATATACTAAAAGTTCACTTTATGGCATAGAGTGTGACCTTCATAGCCAGCAGAGTCATGAGCTGTGGGAGACAAGAAGACAGTTTGGTTCATCAGGACTTAGTAGCTGGTATTAGTCACCAAACTTGAGTGTCTGCTCCAGCCTTCTTGATAAGGAGGTTTTTCATCCCTTCCCTTGATGGGATAACTCTGTGTGCTTAACATTCCGAGATCCCTAGTAAATATCTGATCACAAAGGCCTCCATGCCTCCCGCAATACAGTAGTGTCACATTGTAGGTTGTCTTCATTGGTGTCACATGGTGTGTGATGTACATGCTATTTTCAGAAGTATGGCCACAGGAAGGTGTGCACGGATAAGTGCTGCCAGGAACATCTTGGATTCATCACATAATTTAACTTTGAACTAATGTTTGATTGTTTGTATTTACAACCTTTTACTGTTATATTTTTTGTGATGCTCACAGTTATGTTCCTAGCTAACCCACAGTAATAGAATCTGTAATCTAAACACTTGTGCAGTAAAACTAACATTTGGACTTTTAAAATATTTGGAAATTGTGCAGTCTGTTTAATTAGAATTAAAGTTTAAATAAAGTGGTAATGATGATTAATTAATTCCTCTTGTGCTTTCACTAGGAGCTCAGTAATGACATAAATTTGCAGCAGACAGTGATCTATCAAGCCAGCCAGGCTCTGAACTGTTGTGTTGATGAAGAACATGGGAAAGGATCCTTGGAAGAAGCTGAAGCAGAAAGACTTCTTCTGATTGCAAGTATGTATAAGGCACCTGGAATACAGTATCCTAAATGAACATACATGTGCCATTCCTGTCTGTGTCTTACATCTAATGTGGGAATGGAGCGGTTGAGGTGGGAAGGTGACACCTCATTAAGAAAACCGATTAAAAACTGGCCCTTTGTAAGGAGCTGGGAGCAGACTAGCAGAGGACATTTCACCCAAGAGCTCCGTCGAAGAGACGGTAACTGATTTTTGTCTCTGTTGTTTTGTTCAGTTGCCAACTCAATGTGCTTTCATGATTTGGCCTCATTCAGGTCCAGCTGCAGTTCTAATATTTAGAATCCTTACTTGCATATTTCTATGTAGCTGAGAAGAGAGCACTTCTGATTGACGAACTGAATAAGCTGAAGAATGAAGGGCCTCAGAGGAGGAAGAAGGCTGGTATTGTGTCTCAGAGTGAATTTGTTCCATCCAAAGGGTCAGTCACTTTGTCAGAAATCTGCTTGCCTCTGAAAGCAGATTTTGTCTGCAGCACCGCTCAGAAACCAGGTATGAGGCTGGATTACACAGATAATTGTGAAGTCCACTTAGACTGCATTTGTTTGAGAAAGATATAAGTATGCATTATGATGCAAAACTTCCATCTTACATTGTTGCAGTGGTATGCTTGTTCATCCTGGCTGCCCAGAAACAAAATAATAAAACAGAAACTGTATTAATTAAAACACTGCTAGCCCATTAGCTCTAGCTTCTTATTGGCTAACTCTTATATTAATTTAACCCATTTCTATTAATCTGTAAATCACCACATGGCAGTGGTTTGCTGGCAAAGATTCAGCATGCCTATCTCTGGTGAATTCATGGCGTCTCTCTGACTCCCCCCTTCTTTCTCCCGGCATTCAATGCCGTCCTCCCTGCCTAGCTCTGCTCCACCCTGCCCTGCTCTACTGTGGGCTCAAAGCAGTTCTTTATTCATTAACGGTAATCACAGCATACAGAGGGGACTCCCACATCATTACAGTTTCGTTCCTCATATTGTATGGACAATTTCTCATATTAAATAGTTAGAGGAAATTTTACATAATAGGGTTAGCAACCCATGCAAGTATGTATATCACTGTATCTCAAAGTAAGGCCAAACATAATATGACAGAAAACATTTTCCTAGGTTATCTTGACAAGGCATGACATTTGCCTTTCATTGGTATAGGAGGACCTTCTGTATTTCTGTTGCTTTCATTGGTTAATAAAGAAACTGCTTTGGGCCTGGTGATAGGGCAGAACTTAGGTAGGCAGGGAGACAGAACTGAATTCTGGGGAAAGAAAGCAAAGAGAGAGCCGGGCGGTGGTGGCGCACGCCTTTAATCCCAGCACTCGGGAGGCAGAGGCAGGAGGATCTCTGAGTTTGAGGCCAGCCTGGTCTACAAGAGCTAGTTCCAGGACA
This sequence comes from Arvicola amphibius, assembly GCF_903992535.2. Lineage (NCBI taxonomy): Eukaryota > Metazoa > Chordata > Mammalia > Rodentia > Cricetidae > Arvicola > Arvicola amphibius. The sequence goes on along the minus strand of NC_052049.1, from coordinate 90,804,418 downwards.
GGCTCTAGAAACTACAGGGAAACCCTGTCTCGAAAAACCAAAATAAAAAAGAGAGAGAGAGAGCCGCCATGGAGCTGCCAGGTCAGACATGCTGAATCTTTTCCAGTAAGCCATGACATGTATGTCGTGGTGACATACAGATTATTAGAAATGGGTTGAATCAAGATGTGAGCATCAGCCAATAAGAGGCTAGAACTAATGGGCCAGGCAGTATTTAAATGAATACAGTTTCTGTGTGATTATTTTGGGTGTAAGCTAGCAGGGTGGCCGGGATAGAACAAGGGACCCCTCTCCTACATTTCATTAATTAGTTTTGTTATCTGCCAGGTCATTTAAAAAGTTTACTTTATTGTTAAAATTCACCCCATTTTATAAGTTCCTTCTAGAAATTTTGAATTATTGGTTGTGTGAGTGATAATTGCTCAGTGACTATACTATATTGAAGTTCTATTTCCTTTTCTTTTCTGGATTGGATAACCACAGTGACCTTTTAAGATTGCCTAATCTACAAAAAAATCACATGAGAGTCATATGGGTAAAGAGGAATATGGCAGTATGCTCTGAAAACAGCAGGATATTTCTAGAAAACTCATGTGAAATATTGGATAAGAATTGTTTTAAGATTCTTTTGCATTTTTATTTAATTAGAACATTTTCTTTGGAGTAAAGAAGTTTTAAAATTGAAAAGTGAATTTAAGGTTTGGGGAAAGAATGGAGACATAACATGGTTGAGCCTTCAGTGGGACCATGTGGAACAAGGTTGTCATCCCAGCTGCTTGGGAGGCTGCAGTGGTCCTGAGCTCAAGGCCAGATGGAACAACCAAGTGACAGCTGTGTTTCTCCAAACAGGGTAGGGAGGGGGCAGGGGTATAGTTGAGACCCAGTGCTGCCTCACATGTCTGAGTCCCTGAATTCAGTCTCTAGGACTTAATTTTTTTTTTAATAACATTCACTGGATGTGGCGGCTTGTGTTTATAATCCCAGTAGTTTGGAAGATTACAAAAGTATATCTTCTCAAATTCAAGGCCTGCCTGGGTTAGAGAAGGCGTTCCTATTTCTGAACAAACAAATGAAGAAAAGTTTGAGTATTATTGTAGAAATGAGCTAATCTAGGTTATAATTTTTCCTGTTGCCTGATTTTAGTATCATGCAGAAAACTTGGTAATTTAGTCTTTGAAATATTGTTACTTAGTGATAGTGAATAATAGTTTGTTTTTATTAGATATTATCCCTGAGTAACCCTTAATGGTTTTTAAATCAAATTTTGAAATAACAAATCATAATTTACCTTTTAGAGGTATATACTTATTACTGCCTAATAAATTATAGCAGAAAGGGAGGAATGTAGAATGAAGTTATTTTGCTTTATGTAAGTAGAAGACTTTATGTTTATCCCCAGACTATACGTATCAGCTTGTCTTTCTTAGGTTTTTGTTTTGAGAAATCTGATCTTAGACATTGTAAATATAAATTTTATGTGGGTCAGGTGCGTTATGACTTCTGACCTTCCAGAATGTTGTCTAGTGAAGTTTGATCCTCTTTTGCTAATTTTGCAATGTGTTTACTTATTACAGATGCATCAAATTACTACTACTTAATTATGCTAAAAGCTGGATCTGAGCATATGGTCGCCACACCGTTAGCAAGTCCTTCAAACTCTCTGAGTGGTGACGCTCTGACATTCACCACCACATTTACTCTGTGAGTAAACTGAGTATCTCATGATTCAGACAAGTTTTTCTTTATATAGAGTAAGACAACCTCAGCATTTGACTGATAACTTATGATCTCGTTTTATCTGTTGTAGTATATGGGATGGAACTCAGCTTTGTGCATGCTAAACATGCATTATCAGCAAACTACATCCCAAACTTTTATAGGTTGGTTTTTTTTTTGGGGGGGGGGGGAGGTATTTTTTGAGACAGAGTTTCTCTGTGTAGCCCTGGCTGTCCTGGAACTCACTCTGTAGACCAGGCTGGCCTCAAACTCAGAGATCTACCTGCCTCTGCCTCCCTAGTGCTGGGATTAAAAGCATGTGCTAGCACTGCCAGACCCCAAACTTTTATAGTATTTAAAATGTATTTATATTTGTTTGCTAATTTATTTTAATTAATGTAATATTTTTATTAGCATATGTTATACATAATGACATGTTATTTTTATACCTGCAAATAATATATTTTTGGTTATATTAGCTCCCCGCCACCCTTTCTTGTCTCATCTCACTCCTGCTGATCCCTTTGTTCTCCCAGTCAGTCTCCCATCTGTCTTCTCACTTTGGTAGTACTGAAATCAAGCCTAGGACCTTGTGAACTAGGCAAGTACTCTACCACATGCTACAGCCCATCCCCTTAATTTGTCTATTTTAGTTATTATTCAGTGAGCTAATGAGTTTAAATTAGGGTTGCTTACAGGACCATGGGTAAGGGGTTACTTACAATAGCATGGGCAACTTATCAGTGATTGCCCTACTGAAAAAAAAGTCCCATGTCTTCCCCCACCCCCACCCCAGTAACCATCAGCTGCCAGTGTCTCAGGTAGAGATAAGCCCTTGAAGCACCTCCCGCAAATTTTTCTTTCTTCTATTCTTCTTCTTTCTTTTTCCTTTTAAGTTTATTTATGAGACTCTGGAGAGATGGCTCAATGGCTAAGAGCATAGTCTGTTCTTCAGAGGACCAAGTTTAGTTCCCAATATCCTTGTGGCAGCTCACAACAATTTGTAGCTCTAGTTAGTTCCTGAGGATCCAATGCTCTCTTCTAGCTTCTGCAGCCACCACATACAGGTGTGGTACACAGACACACATGTAGACCAAACACCCACATACATTAAAATAAAAATAATTAATCTTTAAGAATGTATTTGTAACTATTATCTGTTTGTGTGTGTGTGTGTGTATGTATGCTTGCATGACGTGGGTGCATGGGTTTGTGTTTAATAGTGCATGTGTGGAAGTTAGAGGATAACTAGAATCTGTTCTCTCCTTCTGCCTTTATGTGAGCTCTGGGTATTGAACTTAGGTTGCTAGGCTTGTGCAGCAAGCCCCTTTAGCCATCTTCTGGACCCCTGTTTATTCTTTAAATATGAGCAGATAACTCAATTTTCAGTTGCTCAGTTTAGCTCTTCTTTCTGATTTATTTTCATTGATACTTTTTTGACTATAGATATTCAGTATATATTGTGCTTCAGTATTTTGCACCATTATTTTTATAGGTGCTTTAAATCACGTAATATTTATTTATTTTTGAGTTTTGAGTTTTCAAGACTGGGTTTCTCCTTGCAGTCCTGGCTATCATGTTATTTGCTCTGTAGACCAGGCTGGCCTCAGACTCAGAGATCTGCCTGCCTCTGTCTTCCAAGTGCTGGAATTAAGGGCATGTGCCATCTTGCCTAGCTGTAACAATATTTTATTATCACTAAAAGATAATTAGTATCAAATACATATTAAACTGCAGTCAAAATCTAATTTGAAAAAATCTTTCTGCTTTTATTATTACTATTATTATTTATCCTATGAACTTCTAAAATTACCTGCATACAGCAGCCCAGGAATGAGGGAAGCAGAGGGACAGCTTGTGGGAGTCCTCTTTTGTTCTTGGGTCTTGGGATAGAGCTCAGTGCTCATGCAACCTTGGTTGCAAGCACATTTACCTCACTGGCCTTACTTTATTAGTAGTAAAGACCTTGATTTTTATAACACAAGTATCTCTGAACTATATCTTAGAAAATATATGTTTGTACCATTTTTTTATTATTCTTTACAGGTTTAGTTGTATTTCTTAAAAATACAATAGAATCTTTTACTTTGAGTCTTGTAACAGTGTTTGTGCATTGTTTTTAAAGACATGAGTTTAGTTTTTTATTACAGTTTTATTTAATACTTTTTTTTCCAGGAATGATGTTTCCAATGACTTTGAAATAAATGTTGAAGTTTACAGCTTGGTAAGCAGTTAAAAAGCTTTCTGAAATGAATAATAATATATTTCCTTAATAATACCACATTTTAAGATAGTTATCTTTGGATCTGTGTGTAGGTACAAAAGAAAGATTCATCTGGCCCTGATAAGAAGAAGAAAGCATCAAAGTCCAAGGTGAGAGTTACAGAGACCTAGTAAAAGCATCTAAGCCAGTGTTCTGCTGCTGTGAGAGACTGTGGCCATGCAGTGCTTATAGGGGAAGCATCTAATTGGAGCTGGCTTATGTTCAGGTTTAGTCTGTTAGCATCACAGTAGGAAACATGGCAGGCAGACATGGTGCCAGAGAGGTAGCTTGAGTTCTACATCTGAATCAGCAGGCAGCAGGAAAGAGAGACTAGGCCTGGCTTGGGCTTCTGAAACCTCCAAGTCCATCCCCTGTGACACTTTCTTTAACAAGGCCACACTTACTCTAAGGTCACACCTTCTAATGGTGCCACTCCCTGGTAAGTTTCAGTGATTTAAAGTTTTTTTTTTTTTAAATCAATTACAGGATCCAAATTTCTATTTACTGAATTAAGTAGGTATGACTGTAGAATGTAAACATACACAAGTCATCATGATAAGTGTAATCAGGGCCCTTCTAATACATGCAAATATCTTATTTTCTGAATATTGCTTAAAAATTGAGTTTATAGCTTACTTCAGCTTACTTGTGCTCCTGTCTCTGCAGGTCTGCAAGGCCAAGGTTGAGAAATATGATTACTGGGGTCTTGGTTTCCGCCTTTTTTGCTCTTTTGTTTTCTTCCTAAGTCATTAGACATTTCTTCTGGCTGAGTGGTTGGGGCACATGAGTTTAATTCAAGCACTTGGAAGGCAGATCTTGGATAGCATGGTCTACAGAGTGAGTTCCAGGACAGTCAGGGCTACCCAAAGACCCTGTCTCCAAAAAACCAAAAAAGAAAAAGAAAAAAAAAAAAAGAAATTTTTGTCTGTCTCCAGTTTTGTTTTTTTTTTTTTGTTTTTTTTTTGGTTTATTGAGACAGGGTTTCCCTGTAGTTTCTAGAGCCTGTCCTGGAACTAGCTCTTGTAGACCAGGCTGGCCTCGAACTCAGAGATCCGCCTGCCTCTGCCTCCCGAGTGCTGGGATTAAAGGCGTGCGCCACCACTGCCCGGCTTGTCTGTCTCCAGTTTTAAAGTCTTCCTTTATTCTAAATTTTTTTTGGGTAGAAGTGGAGAGGACATTATACACACACACACACACACACACACACACACACACGCTCTACTTCCAAAGAGTAAAGCAGTATTTGAAAAGCCTTGATAAAGGAATTTAGTGTGGTCTATAATGTTTATATTTAACAGTTATTTTCTGTGTAAGAACATTAAAGTTCTGAATTGTAATATTTAATAGAAAATATGCTAAGCTCTCTCCTTTTCCAGGCTATTACTCCAAAGAGACTTCTCACATCTATAACTTCAGTAAGTAGAATTTTTCTAAAAGTCAAATTCTCTTGATAAACCTACATTTTTAATAAAACTACAAACTGAGAAACCAGCTTTAAGCCTTTAATAGTATAGAAGTCTTTAAAATGCACGAATGGGTCCCAGTACTTGAGAGACAGAAGCTGGGGCATTACAAGCTGAAGTCCAATCTGGACTACAAAGTAAGACTTTCTCAAAGTAAGTGAAGATATGTTAATTATTGATACTTATATAGGAAGCGTGTTTTCTCAACTGTAGTCCTTGTAGTGTTAAAATTTTGTACTTTATTTCATACTAAATAGTAGATAATTAATGTGTCTTCTTCATCTTTTTTTTTGTTAGAAAAGCAACCTTCATTCTTCAGGTGAGTGGATCTAAACTATTTGAAGCTTTAGAATAAGTAAATTTAGCATTTGCATACCTTTATAAATATATCCAACCATATACACCCATATACACACACCTTCTTGATTTGATTTGAAAAAATATTTTCTTTTTTAAGAGTTTTAAAAATTATTTTCATGTGGTATGTGTATATTTGTGTGTTTACCATGTGTGTTTCTGTTGCTTGAAAAATCAGAAGTAGTCATTGGAGCCTCTGGAACTGAAGTTACAGGTGGTTGTGAATCTCTTATAGGTACTAAGGATTAAACCTGGGTTCTCTAAAAGAAGCTCCAGTGCTCTGAAGCACTAAACTGCTTCTCTATCCCCTTAAGATATAGTATTAATTTTAATTGTGTGTGTGCGTGTGTGTGCATGCCTACTGGCACGTACACATATGCATGTGCAATGGTGGTGCGCATAGAGGCCAGAAGAGGATGTTGGATTTCCTGGAGCTAGAGTTAAAGGCAGTTGTGAGCCACCCCTTAATAAGTGCTGGAAATTGAACTCTGGTCCTCTGTTAGGACATTGAGCTATCTTAACTATTGAGCCATCTCTCCAGCCACAAGAAAACATTTCCTACATGGACTTTTTAAAAACAACATATATTACTGGCCAGAACAGATTGTAGTCGGATTTGTTAGGCAGCAATATAAACTAATTATTAGGGCTTTTTTCAGATTGTAGCAGTCATGACTAGTCACTTAGTAATTCCAGCAAGTAGTGTTATTCTTCAGCCCTGCTTCACTTTTTTTATTATCAACACTATGGAGTTTGCCTCTTTTTTGGTTTTCTTCGAGACAGGGTTTCTTTGTGTAACAGTCCTAGCTATCCTGGAACTAGCTTTTGTAGACCAGGCTGGCCTCAAACTCACCGAGATCCGCTTACCTCTGCCTCCCGAGTGCTGGGATTAAAGCCGTGTGCCACCACTGCCCAACTGAAGTTTGCATCTGTAACTTACTGATTTCAACTAGTATTGTAACATGTCAACAAAGCATCTCTCTAGGGCCCTGGGAACTGGGTTGCTGGTGATCAAGAAAAGTCCTCTATAATGAATTTAGGCTCAGGTTTTCAAAGTGGGCTGTGATGGAACTGGCCTCATTTACGTCATGTGTTTGTTCTCTCGACTGTGGTACAAGAAAGTTACTAAGATCACTCAGGATTACCAACAGTAAGGCAGTCTTTTCCATATTTCTTGTCATTTTATTTACTGATATGTGTCTGTGTATACATGCACATGTGTAGGTCAGAGTTCTTTCTCTTCTTACACTTTATAGATTCCAGTGATGAAAACTGGGCCATAAGGTTCGGCTTGGCAAATGCCTTTACCTACTGAGCCATCTAGCTGGTCAACTTTTCTGTATTTTGGGAAGATGTGGGGGGAAATTGCTTTATTTATGTTGAAACTTTTAGGTTCTGTGTCATTAAAAACATAATTTTTACCAAATTAAGAAGTGTCTGCATTTCAGTTAAAGGTAATCTTCTAAATAGTTTTCTTTCATTAGGAAAGCTTGATCTTTGATTTTCCTCCATATTTAAAGTCGAGGTGAGACAGTGATGTGGCTAAGCAGGTAGATTCTTATATGCAGGCCTTAAGATCTGAGTTTGATCCTGGGGTGCCACAACATGGCAGGAAAGAACTGACCTGTCAGATTGTTCTCTTGATCCTCACAAGACTGCACGAACACACAATCAAATACACTAGAGTAAAACTGGAGGACAGTGGACATGGAGCCTCACACTTGTGAGTGATCTTGATACTTGAAAAGCTGAATGAAGCAGGAGGGTTGCTGTGCTTTAATGGCCACTCTGGGCTCTCTGGTAGTTCAGCCTGCCTGGCCAAAGGGAGGCATCCCTGTCACAAAAGACAAAGAATGAAAAGGGAAATGAGGCATCGGATTCTCTCTGGCAGTTTTATTTCATACATGTGGATAGTGAGAAGTCATTGCTTATTACTTAGTGTCATGGTCACTGTGCTAATGCTGTGGAGACCATGACCAAAGCATCTCTTAGGAAAAAAGGCATTTAATTGGGGACTTGCTTCCAGTTTCAGAGGGTGAGCCCATCATCGTGGCAGGAACCAGACAGGCAGTAACTGAGAGCTTTACATTCTGATCCACAGGCAGTGGTTCGGGGCATTGGGAGGAGGAGTTGAAAGAGGTTGAGACTGGGCTTGGCATGGGCTGTTTACATCTCAAAGCCCACTCCCAGTGACACATCTCCTCCCATGAGGACACACAGCAAGGCTATTCTAGCAAGGTCACACACCCTAATACTTCTCAAATGATTTATCAGCTGAGGACTGAGCATTGAAACATGAGCCTATGGGGCCATTTCTATTCAAACTTAGGAAAGCCAATCTGAACTAAATTTTGCTGCGTTTCTCTACAGTTATGGCCAGTCCAGGAGGTCTCGGTGCTGTGCGCACCAGCAACTTTACCCTTGTTGGATCTCATACGCTGTCATTATCTTCCGTTGGAGACACTAAGTTTGCTTTGGACAAGGTAACTCAACTGGACTTATGATTGTGTGTACACTTAAAAATATTACTATTAGTCTATAAAAATTCCAAAATACTTTCAAATGTTTGAAATCTTTGGCTTAAATACACATTCTTAGAATTTTACATTTTAATAGAGGTATACATGAGTGATATATGTTGGGAGTATTTTGCATATTGATACTATTAAATAGATTTAAATAAAATCTTTGGTCTATACTGGTTTCTGTGACAGTTCTGATTAACATTAGGTGTCGCATTTAGGTATTGTTTATATTTTGAAACAATTCAATATGTTATGGAGTTAGCTTTATATATTTTATAGGACAAGTTCCTGCTGTGTCATTGAGGCTTGCCCAAAACTTGCTAAATAGCCCATGCTAGAACTTTCTTGGTCCTCCTGCCCTAACCTCTCAGTGTTGGGATTATAGGCATGTGCCAGCCACAGCTTTTTAATTTTTGAGATCCTTCCATTCTTCCTTCCTAAATTTAATGCTTCAGACTTCAGATCTGTATTTTTTCACTGTGGAGTGCTTCTTACCATAGTGTGAGGTGAGTAAGCATTTAAATCGCTAATGAGACTGTGGTAGGGAGCTTGCTCACGTTGACTCGTGATACATAATATAGTGATTGCTCTTTAAATACAGATTTTTTTAAAAAAAATAGTTTTTAAATCTTAATTAAAATTATTGAATTGGCATGTAGTAATTTGCGTATTTACTTTAATACATGTGCACAGTGTGTCTGATCCAGTCAAGATAATTAGATTTTATATCTGTTCATCCCTTACTGTTTAGAACTTTTGAGCTCCTGTCTTAGTATTTTCTTAAAATACTTAATAAGTTATTATGCAAATAATCCTCCCACTGTGATGTGGACACTAGAATTTATTCCTCCTAATGGTAGTTTTTTTTTTTTTTTCCTGGGGTTTTTGTTTGTTTTTGTTTTTGAGTTAAGGGCTCCCATAGCCCAGGCTACACCGTCAATCTTGTGTGTGGCCGAGGTTGACCCAGAACTCCCAGCCTTCCATCCCTACCTCTGAATTGCTGAGACTCCCAGCTTTGGGATATCTGCCTAGCCTGATTGTGTTCTAGTACTTGCTTGACTTCCCACCTCCTCCACAGCCTCCCTTTCCTGTTTCCCTTCTCCATCTCTAATGGCTATTGACCTCGGGTGGGCTGTGGAAATTCTTCCCGGGTGGAGAGAGCATGCAGTCTTGGGTTCTGTCGTCAGAACAGAGAGGTGAAACTGCTGAAGAGAGGCTGGGCTTCTGTCTGGGCAGATTGAGGTCCATGTCTCCTTCTCTGGTAGCACTAGAGGCCGACCCCAGCTTGCATGCACACTGTGCTGGTAACTTCATTCTGAGCAAAATCACTTCATACTCGGGGCTCTTATTTCCCCATAGGGGATATTAGATTAATACTAGTCAGCCTAACATTAAAACTACGAAAATATTATTTTTGGTTGATAGACAGTGCTGACCATGATTTAATTTTGACTACTGCTAACACAAAAATTATTTTAACATGCTAATATCTAAAATTGTATGTAAGTTTTATTTAGTAATTTGACTAGTCTTAACGCATTGAGTGATTCTGGATTTTTTTTGTTTTCTTTTTGTTTTCTTTTTTGTTTATTTTAGATAAATTTTGATGTAAGAGAACAGGAGCTACTGGGCTATTTGTTCCAGGAAAAGGTTGCTTTATTTTCTTTACTTAAAATTAATGTGCTTAAGAAATCATTTTCTGTCTGTATTATTTCTTAATCATGTTATGTTAAAGCTGCTGGTTAAGTATATGTTCTGATGAATAAGTTGAACTTAATAATTTAAAAAAAGAACTAATGTTCTCTTCAAAACAATAGCCAATCCTTGATTTTTGGTCAATGTGTGTTTGTTTCCATAACCACTCTTCTATATTTTTTGTTTATTTGAATAATTAACAATATGCATGTAGAAACAAAAATTTCATTCTTTGGACTCTTATATATGGGCATCTTTTTCTATGCTTTCATAATTCTAAATTTATAGATTTCTTTACATTTTCTCATTGTTTTCCTTGTTGATTTACTTTAGAATTTACTGTATATATACTTTCTTACATTTTGTGCTTCTTTGTTGTTGTTTGAGACAGCGTTTCTATATGTAACAGCTTTGGATGGTTGTCCTGGAACTTGCTCTGTAGACCAGGCTGGACTCAGACAGAGAAATCTGCCTGCCTCTGCCTTCTGAGTGCTGGAATTAAAGGCAGTGCCACCACCGCCTGGCTTTTTTTTTTTTTTTTAAGACAGGGCTTCATTTATATTTGGCTGGATTTGAACTTACTATGTAGCCAAAGATGACTGTCAACTTCTGACCTAGCAACCTTCCAAGTGCTGGAATCACAGCCCATTGGTCTTCACGGCTTAACATTGGATGCTGGAAATCAAACCCAGAGCTTCATGCATGCTAGGCAAGCACTCTACCAATTGAGCTACATCCCAGCCCACATTTTATAATTTTTTGAAATCTATATTCATATTGATTATTTTTCTGATAAAATTATTCTATATTTGACTATATTTGATAAACTAAAAGAACTATTGGTATGATACTTTAAAATTGTTCTTATGTGTATGAGTGTCTTGGCGGCATATATGTATGTGTACCATGTGTGTGCCTGGTTCCTGCAGAGGTTGCAAGGAGGGAGTTAGATCCCCAGAACCCCAAGTGGTAGATTTCTGTGTTATCTGGGCTGAAAATTAATTTAAAGACTTGGTCCTGGCACTTAAATGATGAATCTCAGTCAGTTGCAGTCTCAAATCCCTTATTGCGATGTCCCCAATGCGACATCCAGAATACTTTTGCTTGATATGTTTCTGAGAAAAGGGTGTTCAAAGCTCACTGACTTGAAGGCGCCTCTTATAGAGAGAGGTTTCCTTTAGGAAATGGAAGTGTCAGTTCAAATATTTTAGGGAAAACAGTGATGAAGTAAAACCATCAGAATGACAGGGTTTTGAGCTTAGAAGTAAAGTGATTAGGCATTTTTCCCTTAGACAGGGTCTTTCTTTATAGCCCTGGCTGGCTGGGAACTCTAGGTAGACCACGTTGGCCTCGAACTCACAGTAATACTCCTGCCTCTGCCTCCCAAGTGCTGGGCTCAAAGGCGCACACCAAAACACCTGACTGAATAGACATTCTTTTTGAGGAAATGCAGCAAATGCCTTTGGGGGGTATTTTTATTTCTATTTTTTTATAGATGTGGTTTTTAATAAATAAATATAATTTATTTATTTATTAAAAATTTCCACCTCCCATTTCCCTCCCGCTCCCCCTCTCCCTCCCTCTCCAGTCCTAAGAGTAATGGGAGCTCACCAAGGCCAGCTGGACTGGGACTGAACGAGCATGTGATCAAAACGGACTCTCTGAATGTGGCTGACAATGAGGGCTGACTGAGAAGTCAATGACAATGGCACTGGGTTTTTATTCTACTGCATGTACTGGCTTTTGGGGAGCCAGATTGTTTGGATGCTCACCTTCCTAGACCTGGATGAAGGGGGGAGGGCTTTGGACTTCCCACAGGGCAGCAAATGCCTTTTGACGTGTATAGCCACGTCTCCCTTCCACTCTAGAATATGCCAGTGCATGACGAGTTCCATTATTCATCCTGGCTCTAGGTCACAGTTCACATCCTAACTATCAGTGAAGTGAGGATGCCTTAAAGAGATTCATGCTAAGTGGACTAAGGCGAGAACTTTATCTTGTGTGTTAGTAAGAAAGATTTACTCAAAAAACAAGCAATGCCAAAGAAAATATAATCCTTAACACACACACAAGAAAAGAAAGATTTACTCTTTTTTAGATGAGTGGATATTTCCATGCCAGATAACTACGCTTTAATTTGGAAGAAAATGTCAATCAAACTTCTAATTAGTAGGACTGATGTAGTTTCAGTTTTAGTTTAAAATTTTGTTTAGTCTGAGTGTTTTGTGTGCAGGGTCCTAGGATTCAAGCTGAGGGACTCATGCATGATAGGGTACCTTGCGCGTATTTTGTCAATTTTTGTGTCATATATTTTAAACTTTCTGATGCGTTGTTCCATTTATCTCTGATTTTTATTTTAGTTTTTTTAAATAATTTTTATTTTATGTGCATTGGTGTTTGCCCTGCATGTAGATCTGTGTGAGGGAGTTAGATCCACTGGAACTTAAGTTACAGACAGTTGTGAGCTGCCATGTGGGTGCTGAGAATTCAACCTCAGCCCTCTGGAAGAGCAGACAGTGCTTTTAACATCTGACCTATCTCTCCAGCCCCTAATTTGTTTTCTTTTTTGAGGGTCTTCTCATGTAGTCCAAATTGACCTCAAATTTGTTTCAATCCTCTGCCTCACCCTCCTAAATACTGGACCTAGAGGAATAGGAGATCACACCTGCTTTTGGTCCTTTTCATTTTAAAGTTTGTGTTGTCTGATATGAATGTCTGATATGGTTTTGCTTTCTGCCTTCCCCTTATTCCTTCTCCATCTGCTTCAAGCTCGTGTCTTAGGTACAGCCTAATCTGACAAGTCTTTTCAGTTCTTTGTCTTTTTCATTGAACTGTTTAGTTCATTTGCTTTAGTGTCACACAGATGTGGGTGAAGTACAGCCCACTGTCAGTCTTTCTTTAATGTGACACATGTGTGTGAATTACAACCCATGGTCAATCTTTTCTTTTTCTTTTCATGTCATACAGATGTGGGTAGATTACAGCCCACTGCCAATCTTTTTTTCTCTTACTTTAAAAAATAAATTATAAATACTTTATCAAAGTTCATCAAGGACCTTCCAGAATGCTTACTCTTTATTGTTCAGGGATTATTCGTTCACAGAGTAGGTCACCGTGCCCTATCTTAAACCCCGGCATGTCATTACTCCTTGTGGGCCTCAGTTAGATGTCCACACTGGTCTCCTTTTCCAGTGGCGCACACATCGCACAGGGCCATATTGGTCTCCTGGCAAGAGCAGCTGTCAAGGTTTATGCTGGGGTTAAGCCCCACTGAAGCTGTCAGGATTCAGGAGGGTCGCTGTAGCAGGTGAAAGCTGGCTAAGATCTGAGGGAAACAAACTAAATTAGCTATATAAATCTTTTTATCATGTCCCATTTATTCTTTCTATGCTCTTTCTAATTCTCTCTTGATGTTTGTCTCTTGATGTTCCTCGCTGTTCCTCCTCACTGTTCTACCCATCCTACAAGGATTTCAGTTTATATACACAGACGTAGTTAACAGTATACATTTTTTTAGGGCTAACAGGATAGACAAAAGAATGACGCGGTAGGCATCTTATGTCTCAGAAGGGACATGGCTGTGAAGCTCCCTAGCAGGTACTGGGAGGATTAGGATGAAGTTTACCCCCTGGGCCAAACATCCTGGTACTGTGTTGGCTGGCACCCAGGTGAGAAGGAATTTCTTTCTCTGGGGCTGGTTTAGCGACCCAACATTTTTTTCCTGTATCTTTTAAGGGTAGAGGTACAAACAGTTAATTTCCTAGACTAAGATCTTGTGCCAGATGAAACTGAGGTGAAGGTAAGTAGAGAATACTAATACTTGTTAGGGGAGAGGAAAGGCCAGTGGGTCACACTCTCCTGAGTTGTCTGGTAGAGCACTCAGGGCCACCCAGACCTGTTCATCAGTAAGAGCAGAAATGCTGTCTCTCCTGCTCAGGGCTCCTTTCTTGTCAATAAGTCCTGGATAATTGTGTGGAACTAGCTTTATGTAGATTTGACTACTAGAACAAAGGTTTGGCTGAGTGAATACTTTTACACCAGGGCCACATGGTGTGGGAGAAGGTATATGTTATGCCCAAATCCGCGGGGTCCCCACAAAAGCCAATAAAGGAGACCAAGTCCCATATGTAAAAGCAAAGAGCCTTTATTTTAATAAAGTTTGCAAACTCGGTCTCTCTGCATGTCCAACGTGCTGGAATATACGGAAAGCCCTGAGCTCAATTAGAATTGTGTTTTTATAGTAGTAGAGGTGGGGTGAGGGGTCTCTGAGGTTTAGGGCCCCTGACTGGCTGACATTTGTCCAGGGGTGTCCTGTTGAGGTGTGCTGGCAGGTGTCTCTATCTACAGTTCCTGGAATGCCAGGCATTTCCTTTGAATGGTCTGCTCTTGGGTGGGGGTCGGGCCACCTTGGCCTGCCAGGGATTGTCTCAGGGTAAAGTATTGCAACTCCAGACTCCATTTAAATTCATCCATGGCCAGAGTCCCAGGTGATAATGATTGGAAGTAAAGAATTTCCTTTGGGTGACCTGCCCAGACTTAGCTTATCATGGCTGGCCCCCACAATATACAGTTGCCAGTTCAGGAAAAATCGGGTTTAAAAAATAATTTATACACTGCTGAGATATTTCAGGATGAATCCCATTATAGAAGGAGAAACATCATAATTTCACAAGATTTCTACAGAATTGACAGTGGCTATCCAAAAGACTAGTGTTCCTGAAGCTTTGCAGATCAGGTTCTCCACCAGGTCATACTCCTGTGGATCCGTCCACGGACCTGTCAGCTGTACTTTACCGTATAATACTTGTGGCTCACATCAAGGAGCCAAGCAAGCTTCAATTTAGAGAGGTCTCCTGAGCCTCAGGGTGGTGGGCAGGGCTTGCAGTTGCCAGACCTTAGCATCTTTCCGTCTGAAAGCGCAGACAGAGTGCATGTGAGCTAAGCCCCAAGCCTCAGCTAATCTGAGCCTTCTGGTCTACTTCTTCAGTTGCTCTCTATTTTGTTTGTTTGTAAGACTCATTTTGTAGCGTGTAACCTCAGCTGCTCTTGAACTCCTTATGTAGGCCAGACTGGCCCCCAACTTGGCATTCCTCTTGTCTCAGCATCCAGAGTGTCTAAAATTAAGGTTTGGCCTTTGAGTAGTTCTGGTTCAGTTTTTTTCAGAGACCTTGGATGAGCTGGACCCTGTGTTCTCCAGCTGCCTGCAGATACTGATAGGTAGGGAAGGCTGACAGGCAGACCACTTACCCCACAGCCCCTCGGCTGCTAAAGTTTGCCTTTTTACTACAGAATGCCCTGCGAATGGCAGTTCAGCCCCTGGGAAATAATTTGGCCCCAGCTTTGTTTCACCTAGCAAAGACATATGTCTTACTGGCGTTTAGTACTTCCCTCCTGTTTGCTTTTGTAGTGGTTTGATGACTTCACTTTATCTTAGCCCAAAGGCCAAGAAGCAATTTTTTATATCTTTTTTATTTTAGATATTATAATTATATAATTTCTCCCTTCCCTTTTCTCCCTTCAAACTCTTACATACACTTCATTCTTGCTCTTTTTCAAGTTCATGGCCTCTATTAAAGGCCATGGTGAGACTGAATATAGCATCTGCCGTTCCTGGGAAAGACATCTTACTGCAAACTCTCTGCTCCTCTGGTTCCTACAGCTTTCTACCCCCGTCCACAGTGTTGCCTGAGCCTTCGGAGTAGAGTTGAGCTGTAGATGTATCTGCCAGGACAGAGCTCCACAACTCTGTTTTGGTTAGTGTAATTTTCAGTAATTGTCTCCATCTGTTGCGAAGAGAAGTTAGTTTTTATTGCTGTTGCTAAGTTTACCCAGTGTTTTATTATTGTTATTATTAATGTTAAAGTAAAAAAAAAAATAATAGACTTTTTTGTAGGTTTTCATCTCTAAGATTCTGGGAACTTAATTGTATAAATCTTTCAAACATACATTAGGATAAATTAGTAAACAGAATTTGGGAGTAATTTTGAGAGTGTGTACTTGTCCAGAATTGTCTGTCTCTATGGTCAAGCGAGAAGAGTCAGCACATGGCGCAATGACAGGATGGGACTGCACCGTCTGCATACAGAGACTAGACGTCTGCATACAGAGACTAGACAGGGCTCCTGCAGCTGGAGTTCTGTGGCGGCTTTCACTGCTAGGTCTAAGCCTGTTTCTATCCAGGGTCAGGCTGGCTGACTTTACGTATGGACTTCATAGTTTTGGAAATCTGCCCCAAAGTAAAATGACACCAGGTTGAGTGACTGTCACCTGCATTAGGAGTGTTCTAGAGCAGCGTTAAAGAAACGAGTAGATAACTACAGGGTAGTTATTATCAGCTCCTTTTTGTTCTCTTGGGTGAAATTGTGTTTGAGGAAAGTGTTTTTAGTTGGCACATAGGTTCATAAGGTTTAGTTTTCCTCTATTTCAGGAAAATTAGGAACAGAAATTATCAAGGGAAAAATAGAATTATTTATAGCTTGGCCTACCTGGGGAAATGGCAGTTAAATTTTTATAGAAAAAAATGAACCTAAAACCAGGAACTTTGTATTACTATACATATGCACATGTTGCTTTGTGAGGCATTTTTGAAATCCCTTTTGAGGAGGCAGCCCTCCTAGTGCCAGTTAGCCTTTGCCTCCGCAAGCTTGAGATTCATGGGGATATTTAAATTCTTTTGAGTCCATTGTTTTGGGGTCCCTGTTTCAATGGTGTGTTTGTGTGTGTTGTTAGTAGGTGCTTCTTCACTTGAAATGAGTTCATATCCTGCTAATTTCATCGTAAATTGAAAATCACTTAAGATATCTAAACCTACTAAGCATGGCTTAGCCCTCCCTTCCATAAACATTACACTAGCCTGTACTTGAACAAATTTATTTAACATAAATCCTATTGTATAAGAAAGTAAGGAGTATCTCATGCACTTTGTCAAATTTTTTAATTAGTAAAAGCTTGCCAAGGACATGAGACGCTCTAAAGTAACAGTCCCTTCTCTGTGGCTGATTCAAAGACAGTTTCTGCTAAGTGCATGTTTACTTATTGCACGGTATCAAATACCATAAATTGAGTCATAACTGGTTAAGAATATTTCTTATGTGTTTAAATTTCCTTTAAAACAAACCTGTTTTCTTGTGACACGTGATGTACATGAAAGCTCATCTACAGTAGTAGAAAGTAGACCCACAGTTCCCTGGAGGTGATAATGTTTGTGACTGACTGTCGTCATGCTCTAAACATTTTATTCAAGGGGCAGGTAAGATGCACAAGTCTGTGGACCTGAGTTTGATCACTGGAACCATGTAAAGGTGGAGGGGAGAACAGACTCCATCAAGTTGCCTTCTCACCTCCACAAGTGTGCTATGTGCACACACACAAATAAAAGACAGAGAAAATAGTCCACATGGTAAACTGTGTAAAAAATTTTTTTTAATTTAGGTAAATGTAAAGAACTTAAGGCAAAATTCAGTGAGTTTTGACAAGTGTACACCAAGCAGGGTATACAGCATTTCCACTATTCCTTGTTATCAGCCCCAACCACACAGACACCTGTTCTCCCTTCTGCCCTCATGCATTATTTTGGCTCCTTGTTAAACTTCCTTTAGGAACATGTGCATTCTCTTTTTTTGCTCAACGTTATAGGTTTTGAGGTTTATTCATGTTATGTGTTAGGAGTTCATTGTTTGAAAAACGATCAGCTGGATGTGGTTTACATCTTTAATCCCTGTACTTGAGGTAGAGGTAGATGGACCTCTCTGAGTTTAAGGTCAGCCTGGACTACATAGTGAGGCCCTGTCTTCCTTAGGATTCAGGCATTATGCTGGCCAGCCCGTCACCTGACAGGATGCACCTGTAGCAAATACTTAGTCATCCCGGTGCCCTAGATTAACTACGTCATGCACTGCATAGCTGTTTAAGGCTCTGCAGGCGTGCACAAAAGGTCCCTTTAAGAGACAAGCTCCACCCATTCCAGCTCCCCCCCCTCTTTCTCTCCCCCTCTCTCCCTCTCCCTCCCTCCCTCCCACTCCCTCTCCCTCTCCCTTTCCCATTCCCTGTCTCCCAATAAAAACCTTTGTAAGCATGGTCTACATAGCATATCTGTCTCTCACCTGCCGTGGAGTTCCTTGAACTCCCTTCCACTAGATCACAACAGTCTTGATAAAAAGAAAAACAGAAAAACAACCCTCGGCACAGATCAATAAATTGGAAATTATTCATTGAGTTAGAATTCATTCAACAAAAGTACAAACTTTGAAATGAACAGTTTAGTGGCACTTAATACATTCATGGGCATGTTCAGCTATCATCTCTTTTTTCCAAGATAAACCCATTTCTCCAAAACTTTGAGTTCTGTTATGTTTGAGTTGTTTCTGTCATTTTGGCTTGATTCTGTGGTTGTGCATGCATGTAATTGTATGAGTGCCTTGTTTTTGAGTTCTGGGACTTATATCCAGGAATGTGACTGGGGAATCACAACGACAATCTGGATTATCCTTATAAAGAGCCACAGTAATAGGAGGTTCCAATTCCAGGGTTTTTCTTTTTAAGACATGACCTTCCTAGGAGCTATGAAGTGGCTTACTGGTTTGAGACAGGCTCTACCCTCCATTTCAGGCATTTCTCTGGTTAGGGCTGTAAGTTTGAGCCACCTCAACCACCTTTCTTGTGAGTCTGATTTGCATTGAGTTTGTCTTTTGGCTCTTTTGCTCTTGAGTTCTTTGGCTTTTCCAGGCACAACACATGGATCATTTGATCGACATGTGAGTAGTACAAATGTCTCATAGTGAGAAGTGTCATGATAGTTTTTTTTTAAATTACGTTTATTTACTTTGTGTGTGTGCTTGTGCATGCTATGGCACTCATGTAAGTTCAAGGACAGTCTCTCCTTCCCCTGTATCATTCCTGGGGATGAAATACAGGCTGTAAGGCTTGGTGGTGAGCATTTCTGCCCAGGGAGACATCTTGGTGGCCCTGTTTTTGTTTATGTTGTTTTGAGACAAAGCCTTAGGTACCCATGCTGGCCTTGAATTTGCCTTGTATCTGAGGATGAGCTTGAACTCTATCCCAGACTCCGCCTCCTACTGTTTAGATGAAATTTGTGCCACTACTCTGGACTGTAATTGTGTTCATTGTTTTTAGCTGTTTCTATTAGCATATTAATATGCATATTAGTGCATTTTAGTTTTTTTTTTCATACGTGCACATTCCCTCCAGAAACCGAGCCCCTTTTGTGACTTCACCTCTGAAGATGTCTACCCTCCCCCTCCCCACCGTTAATCTACCTGTAAATCCCCAGGGAGGGGTGACAGGCCTAATCTTGCAGAGCTCCTGAGCAGGTGACCACAGCCCTTAGGAGTTCAGGGATGTAGTGGCCGTGTTATGATGCAGTGATCCCTGAAGCCGGCATATTCCACACACACCCCTCTACTGTTAGATTATTACCCCTTCCCTCATTCAGCAGTCCTTTGTTCTCTGAATTTTAGCCAATTATGAGTCTCTGTGCTTTGCTCTTAATTTCTGGGGACCCTCTTTTCTGAAAGGTTTTTAATTTTGATGAAGCCTGTTTTATTTTCATCTTACTTGTGCTTTTTATATCTTATCTGACAATTCATTGCTAAATCTATGAGCATGAAATTTTATATGTTTTCTTTTGGTGATAGTAGCTCTCATATTTAAGTCATAATCTATTCTAAATTAACATTTATGTTATGAGGTTGACGTTCAGCTGTTCTGCTTAGTAGGATTTTTTTTCTTCTCATGTTGGCACAAGCTAGAATCATTTGAGGTTAAGAAACCTCAATTGAGCCAGGCGATGGTGGCGCACACCTTTAATCCCAGCATTCAGGGAGGCAGAGGCAGACGGATCTCTGAGTTTAAGGCCAGCCTGGTCTACAAAGTGAGTTACAGACAGCCAGAGAGACACAGAGAAATCCTGTCTCAACAGAAAAAGAAAGAAAGAGAAAACAAAAGAAACCTCGATTGAGAAAATACTTCCACCAGTTTGGCTTGTGGGCAAGGCTGTAGAGCATTTTCTTTGATTGACGTGGAAGGCTGCAGCTTACAGTGGGCACTGGCACTACTAAGC
Source organism: Arvicola amphibius (assembly GCF_903992535.2). Classification (NCBI taxonomy): domain Eukaryota; kingdom Metazoa; phylum Chordata; class Mammalia; order Rodentia; family Cricetidae; genus Arvicola; species Arvicola amphibius. Next base: position 90,784,321 of record NC_052049.1, on the reverse strand, counting down.
ACGTGGTCCTGGGGTACATAGGACAGACGGCTGAGCAAGCCAGTCGGCAGCACTTCTCCACGGCTTCTGCTTCAGTTCCTGCCTCCGTTCCTGCCCTGACTTCTCTCGGGTGGACGGTGACAGGAAGTGTAAGATGAAATATGTCCATTTCCCTCCAAGTTGCTTTTAGCCGTGGTGCTTTATCACAGCAGTGGGAACTGGATGAAGACACCAGCCTACACTTCTGCATGTGATCTCCAGTTTTCTCACTGCCATTTGCTCTAGACTGCTCTGTTTCTTAGACTAGTCTTGGCACAGTTTTCAAAAATTAATTGGCAAAAAATAATCACGTATGAATATGTGGGGTTATTTCTGGTCTCTGTCTTTGATTACTGCAGATTGGGTCAGGGCTTTGTGCATGCCACCCAGTCCTCTGCCTCTGGCACATCTTGAGTTCTTTCTTGGCTCTCAGCTCTGTTTCATGTGCCCGTGTGTCAATCTCTCTACCTACTGCTAAATAATGTGTCCACTATTTCAACTTTGAATTAATTTGTGAAACTGAGAAGTATGATTCCTCCATGTGTTCTTTTTGATGATTTTGATTACTTACAGTCTTTGCAATTTCATATAGACTTAAGGATTGGCTTTCCTGTTCTGTGGTTTATTTTTCTTTATTGCTAAGTAATGCTGCATTATAGGAGTGTACACAGTTGATCTATCCAGACTCCTCCTGAATGTCTCCTAATAAAGGAGTCAGCAGCTCCTAGTCTCAAATCTCCTTTCTTTTCTCATTAGTTTGGATCTTGGGACTTCTGTTTTTGTAAAATTCTACCTTGAATGAATTTATTCTTTAATTAAAAGTATCTGTTGCTAAGGAACCAGTGGCTCTTTTATACTTCAGCTTTAGAATGTGATGTATTTTCATGGTATAGTATTTTGTGTTCATGATTTATCAAGAAAGATCAAACTTTGAAACGATTTTACAAATAATTTCCCCTTTTCTTCACAGGTACCTTTTTTATCTCCTTTGGAAGGTCATATCTGCTTAAAAGTCAGCTGTCAAGTGAATTCAAGTGTTGAGGAGAGAGGTTTCCTGGTGAGTGACATCTCGTTCTCCATTACCTTCTTCCGCCTTCCTGAAGGAAGAAAGCCTATATGATCACATGATAAATCGGTTTTGTAAGGATTTGTTGCATTTCCCTCTAAGCCACTGACTGTGCTGGTGTTAGGATATAATTAGACACGGAAAAGAATCTCTTTAAATTGGCTTTAAAGTTTTTAATTATATTTATTTATTTGGGAAGGGGCACATGTATGCCACAGTGTGTTTATGGAGTTCAGAGATTAAGTTGCAGAAATTGATTCTCTCTACCTTATGGGTTCTGAAGATCAAACTTAAGTCATAAGGCTGGCAGTAAGTACCGTTATCCACTAAGCCATCTTGCTGGTCCAGGAGGAGCTTTAACTTAGTATGGAGGAAGGAAGTGAACTGAACCTACAAGAGCATTACATCATAAGAGAAAGCAGAGGGCGCACTGCTGGGAACTGAGAGCGTAAGCTGCTTAGAAAGTCAGCAGAGGCAGGGAGAGAAATGCTGTGGGCAAGTGGGACAGTGTCCTGGGTGTCCCTTCCCCCTGTCACTCCAACCAAAGAGAAGGAGGAGAGAGTGCTCAACATTTCAGGATAGTAAGGGCTTAGCCTGGGGACAGAGGTGGAGAATGAGGAGATTGTGTATGGTTAGAGAAATGGACCAAGTATTTTAAAGAAATTGAACTTCATTCTGAAGCCAATTGAGTGACTATTACAGAGTTTTAAGAGATGAAAATAGCCACATTTTGGGTTTAGGATAATCACAGTGAGTGGTGTGTAGAAGATGGTTTAGAGAACAGCAATCTGAAAGATGGGCGAGCTCACTAGGTCTCAGCCACTCTACATGAGAGATGAGAGAAGGCAAGCATGGGCAGATGGTGGACAGGTCCTAGTGACTGTCTGCAGGAAGTGAGAAGGGAAAAGACAGGAGAGTGCTCAGACTGATCCCTGCCTTGCACAAGTTGGGTAGCAGGATGCTGCTGAGGAAGGACACTGTGGGGAGTAAATCTGCTTCTCTTAGTGACACTTAAAATAGAAGTGGTGGGTTTCTTGAGATATTGACCTCATCTCACAAAGAATATACATTGGTCATCTCAATTTTGCCATTACATTTGTTTTGTTGCTTTTTTTTTAAACAGTCTGTTTTATATAGCACTGGTCATTCTAGAACTTGCTATGTAGACCAGGCTGGCCTTGAACTCAGAGATCCAGCTGCCTCTGCTAGAATTAAAAGCTTGTGCCACCACACCCAGCACAACACTTTTTTTTTTTCTGTCACTTGTAGTTGGAGGATGCTTGTTTGTTCCCTCCTGCCCAGACCACGAAATAACCACTCAGAAACTATATTATTTAAATCACTGCTTGGCCAATCACTTAAGTGTATTGCTAGCTAGCTCTTACATCTTTGGTTAACCCATTTTTATTATTTTATATTTTACCATGAGGTTTGTGGCCTACCGGCAAAGTTCCAACTGGCAGCTTGCTTCTTTTTTCCCATGGCGTCTCCTCTGGCTCCGCCTACTCTGTGTGTGTGTGTGTGTGTGTGTGTGTGTGTGTGTGTGTGTGTGTGTGTGTGTATACATATATATATATATATATATATATATATATATATATATATATATATATATAAAATCTTTTAACAGCCTGGCTATATTTGGTTAAGCAATTGACTGAAAGCAGCTTCTTTATTCATTAACCAATAAAAGCAACACATAGAAAGACTTTCCACAACATTTCCCCTTTTCTATTTAAATAAAAAGGAAGGTTTTAACTTTAACATAGTAAAATTACATATAATAAAACAGTTATTAAGCAAGAATTATAGTTGCAATATTGATATCTATTTTATCTTTTATCATAACTAAGGAAAACTCTTATTTTTAACTCCATCGAAGATTCCAGAAGGATATAACATTACCTAAGTAAACAGGAAGTGAGTTGTAAGCTACTTTCAAAACTCTAGAATTGATAGAGACATCTCGCTGCCTGGACAATCACCCAAAGATTTTTTGTAACATTGGAGCATTCACCTTGAGCCTACGGGCCCATAGTATTTGGCAGACTTTTTTATGAAGCAGGACATTTTAAAGACAGCTTTGCCTATATTGGCAGTTTGTCAGTCACATCAGTCATTGCTTTATCACATTTGATCATCTAGTCATCCTTTAATCATTACTCAATCTCTTACCTTTTTTAAATAATTAAAAATTTATTATAAAGAACTTGAAAATTTAAAAAAATCACATGCTAATATTTCCATGTCTAAAGTCTGTACATCCCAGTGAACTTCTGTGTGATTAGGACAGCCATTCAGAAGATGTGGCACTTCAAGACAGGGATTGTGTAGCTTCAGCTGACCTTGACCTCACAGTGATCACAAGCACCACGCCCGGCTTGGTCTAGATGTTCTTAAATGCGTTTTCGATAGAACAATCCGACTTTTATTACTGAAGTAAAAGACACAATAAACTCATACAAATAGATTTTCACATAAAAATGTAACAGATATGAACATTTTTCCTTAATTTTCTAATGTCAGTGTTTCAATTGACTTCCAGACCATATTTGAAGATGTTAGTGGTTTTGGTGCCTGGCATCGAAGATGGTGTGTTCTCTCTGGAAACTGTGTCTCCTACTGGACTTACCCAGATGATGAGAGGCGAAAGGTAATTGATACAGCTCTAGTCAGTGGGAAGTCCTGCGGGGCTTTCGTGGTGCTTCATGTGCATGGATCCGATTCCCTTTGTATGCGTTAACACATAACTATTCGCGTTTTGTTTGTGTACTCTTCTACAGCTAAAAATATATAATAGTAATTATGTATGTATTTATAAATCATTTCCCTGAGCCCCAGCCTTATATTTAATATACTTACTCAGCAGGGTTTGGTACTGCTTACCTGGATCCTCAGATTCTTTATTATATCCAAGTATCTTTGTAAAGCAATAGACATACCTATAATGTTTTTAATTGTTTCTAAACAGCATTACATTTTACTAAATAGCATTGCATTATAATAGGTAGACGGAGGCCTCTTGTTTGTTCCCAGCTGCCCAGACAATGAAATAATCACTAGAAAACTATACTACTTGCAATACTGTTTGGCCAATAGCTTATGTGTATTTCTGGCTTACTCTTATATCTTAAATTAACCCATTTCTACTATTTTATATTTTACCACGAGGCTCATGACCATTGTGATGATTTGAATGAGAATGGCCCTCTCATAGGCTCATATATTTGAATGCTTGGTCTCCAGTTGATGGAACTGTTTGGGAAGGATTAGGAGGTATACTGGCTAATTCTCATATAAGCTCAAGTTATCTGAAAGGAGGAAACGAACCTTAATTGAGAAAATGCCTCTAGGAAGATCCTATTGTAGGGCATTTTCTTAATTAGTGATTGATGGAGTGGGCACAGCCATTGTAGGTGGTGCCGTCCCTGGGGTCATGTCCTAGGTTCTATAAGAAAGCAGGCTGAGCAGGCCTTGGGAACAAGCCAATAAGCAGCACCTCTCCTGGCCTCTGCATCAGCTTCTGCCTCCAGGTCTCTGCCCTGTTTGAGTTTCTGTCCTGTCCTGACTTCCTTCAGTAATAAACAGTAATATGGAAGTGTAAGCCAAATAAACCCCTTCCTCCTCGAGTTGTTTTGGTCATGGTGTTTCATTGCAGCAGTGGGAACCCTAACTAGGATAGGAGGTGTGGCCTTTTTGGAGGTGTGTCACTTTGAAGTTTCCAAAGCCCATGCCATTCCCAGTTAGCTCTCTCTGCCTCCAGCTTGGGGATTAGAGGCTGTAATTTCTTCGCTACTGCTCCAGGGCCATGCCTGATTGCTTGCTACCATGCCCCTCGTCATAATAGTCATAGACTCTAACCCTAAGGAGCCATGAGCCCCCCCCCGCCCCAAAACATTTTCTTTTATTAGTTGCCGAAAAATCACTGTTAAAAGCCCACTTTACTATCATTTAATGCTTTGAATCTGTATTGTGTGTATTTTCATGTATTCCCTTAGGATAAATTTCTTTCTGATAAAATCATAGAATCAGAATATCCTCACTTGTTTCTTAATTGCTGTTGTCATCTTAGCAACCAGTAATAGATCATTTATCTTGCCACCAACAGGGATATAAGAATTTCTATTAACCTGCAGCCAGATAATTTTTTTCTTGTCCTATCTGGACTTAATCAGCCTGGGGTTTTAAAAATAACCTCTTGTACTTTAATTTATTTTTAAAATTACTAATGGAGTTGGCAGTTTTATTGGCTGTGTATAAATTCTTGTACCATATGTATCCTTTTTATATTTCCCTGACTATTTGATATCATTAACTTTTGTCTCCACTTTGGTTTTTATACCTTAGGAATATCATAGCTTCTAATACTACAAAGTAATTATTTTGCAAATACATGATAAATATGAACAATTAAAGTAAGATATATAGGTGCCCTTTTGTTGAAAAGAGAATAGGAAGCCTGGCAGTGGTGATGCACGCCTTTAATCCCAGCACTCAGGAGGCAGAAGCAGGCGGATCTCTGTGAATTTGAGGCCAGCCTGGTCTACAAGAGCTAGTTCCAGGGTAAGCTCCAAAGCTATAGAGAAACCCTGTCTCGAAAAACCAGAAAGAAAAGAGGGAGGGAGGGAGGGAGGGAGGGAGGGAAGGAAGGAAGGAAGGAAGGAAGGAAGGAAGGAAGGAAGGAAGGAAGGAAGGAAGGAAGGAAGGAAGGAAAAAATAGGATAGTGTATATAAAAAGTAATTAAGTTGAATTCGTGTTTCTTTTTCTATAATTTTTACTTATTTATTGTGTATACAGTATTCAGCCTGCATGTATGCGTGCAGGCCAGAAAAGGACACCAGGTCTTATTGCAGATGGTTGTGAGCCACCATGTGGTTGCTGGGAATTGAACTCAGGACCTCTGGAAAAGCAGCCTGAGCTCTTAACCACTGAGCCATTTCTCCAGCCCCAAATACATGTTTCTAACTGTTGAAAGGGAAGTATATGGGGGAATCAATTGTACTGTTTTGTTATTCATCTGTGTGTACACGACATACATGCAGGTGCCTGCGGAGGCCAGAAGATGGTTGGGATCCCTGGCTTCTGTGAGTCCCGTGATGTGGGTGTTGGGAACCGAAGCCAGGTCCTCTGCAATAATGTCAAGCACCCTTAGCTGTTAAGCTATCTGTCAAGCTGTCTGTCGTTTTTTGAAGTTTTCCATAAAAGTATTGTACATTTCTTTTAGATGCATAGAATGGTTGGCAAGAGCCATCAGTTGGTAATTTAAGTTTCTATTTTTATGTCCAGCAATAAATAATAAATACCATTAAATGTTTTTATAAGTATAATATAAATTTTAACATTTATTTTTTAGTTACAAATCACTTTCTGGTGTTGTGAAAGATAGTTTTCAGGTTAGATCCAGTTCGCATTCTCCAAGTTCTGTGTCCAGAGTTCACGGTATCTTCAGCAGTGGGGCTCTCGTTTAGGGTCTGGGAGGCAATGCAGAGCAATAGCAGTAGCCAGTATTGTTGGGGGCTCTTGGACTCCTCTGACCGGCAGCTCCAGAGGAGATGCCTGGTACTGGGGCTTTTCTTCGATAGTCTCTGGCTTTTATCATCCCAAGTGGCATAACTTCATTGAATCTGTCTCTGCCTGTCTTTCTTTCTGTCAGTGTGTGCATGTACACTTACATTTACTTACATGCAGTTTTGGGTAAATATAATACGATTCTCTACAGTTATTTATTCTTCCCCACCTAGTCCTCTTCATCCTCACCCTTAACTAAGCCTCCCCACCATTTTCCCTTCCCCTTCACATGACTTGCATCCTGCTGTTCCCCTCTGGGTCTTTCCCCACTCCATGGCCCGTCCCCTTTTACTTTCTTGGCTTCTGTATTTACTTCAGGTCATATAGTCACATCTGGACTTGGCACTGGGAGCCACAAAAGAGAGAGAACATAGTGTTTGTCTTTCTGGGTCTAGATTACTTCACTCAATATATTTTCTGAATCCTTCCATTAGTCTGCAAATCTCATTATTTCATTTTCTTTACAGCTGAATAGTATTCCATAGTATGTATGTACCACGTTCTCGTTATCCTTTCATCAGGTGAAGGACATGTATGTTGTCTTCATGTTCTAATTATTGTGAATTAAGCAGCAGTGAACATGAAGCACAGTGAACTGTGGGTAGGAGTTGAGTCCTTGGGGCATATGCAAAGGAGTGGTGTAGCTGGTTCTTGTGCTGTTTTATTTCAGCTGCCACAATACAGTCTCCTGCAGCCTCATTCCTGTCCATCTTTCACAAACTACAAAGTTCTGTTTTCTTTTCAGACAAAGCAATGACCTATTGTGTATACATGCCATAGTTTTTAAATAATTCATATTTTGATGGACCCTTAGGTTTCTCCCATATCATAACTAATATGAGTAATCCTGCCATAAGATGTCTTTGACACTAATTTTATTTCCAGAGCAATCCCACCAGTTCTTCTGGAGCAGTGCTTCTCAACCTTCTTAGTGCTGTGACCCTTAATACTGTTCTCGTGTGTGGTTTCCCACCCCCCAGCTAAAAATTACTTCATTGCTACTTCATAACTGTAATTTTCTACTGTTATAAACTGTTATGTAAATATCTAGTATGTATGATGGTCTTTGGCAACCCCTGGGAAAGGGTTATTCAACCCACTAAGGGGCTGAGACTCACAAGTTGAAAACTGCTATAATGGGCTACAATGGGTCCTATGTGACCCTACTGTTAAAACATTTGAGGCCCTCTCAGTCATCTGAAGTGAGTTTTCTATATCATTTTTAATGCTTTACATTGTTTTTGGATGTGCATCGTGTATGTGTGAGAATGCATATTCAGACATGTGCACATATATAGATGCATATATCGTCACTCGATGGTAATTAGGGGGTTTCCCAAAAGTTTACGTGGGAACATAGATTTATATTATTGAGCATGCACCCAAGCCCAAGTGAGCCGGATCAATCCATTGCCTGTATAGTTCCTGGATTGTGTTCCTTTATATTTGAATAGAAACTGGCTTTCATCAAGTGTTTGATAAGGAAAGAACTTAATCTCATTGTTTAAAGCAGAGGTGTGTGCAGCCTGATGTAGGTGAGAGGTCCTAGTTGCCAATAGGTTGCTAAGTGGAGTCCCAGGCTGTTAAGCCATTTCTTAGGCTTGGCTGCTTCATGCTTGCTTGTTTTCTGGTTGTTAAAAATTACATTTTAAATAACAGCTTTTTAACTTTATGCTAACTTTACTTAATGCTTACTGCATTAAGTAACCTTGCTTGTTCTCTACTAATACTTTTTATATTTTGTCTTTAAAGAATCCCATAGGAAGGATAAATCTGGCCAATTGTATCAGTCATCAGGTAGAACCAGCCAACAGAGAATTTTGTGCAAGACGCAACACTATGGAATTAATTACTGTCCGACCACAAAGAGAAGACGACCGAGAGACTCTTGTCAGCCAGTGCAGAGACACACTCTGTGTCACCAAGTATGTACTGCTCCATGCTTGTTTCTGTCAACTAAGTAATTGCCAGCTTCGTTCTTAGATGTATGGAAAATACTATTGATGGTGCCCAACTTTGAAAAGGGTAACATTCTGGTTACATATACATATACAGATACATATAAATAGATACACATACATAATAGTAAGAGAACAGCCTATAATATATACATATAACACATATATTATAACCTATATTATAACTCATACATAACAGTAAAAGAACAACCTGTAATAACTGACTAAATTTAATTAAGAAAAGTTAAAGACTGAATCTCAGTTGGTCATGGCTGTTCTCCAAGCAGTTAGCTGGTAATCTTTGAGTTAAGCTTAAAAATTTCATGTATAGTTGAGAAGTCAAGCATATTTCTCTTCATTAGGAAATACCCTCATAACTGGGCAGTGGTAGCACACGCCATTAATCCCAGCACTCGGGATGCAAAAACAGGCAGATCTCTGAGTTCAAGGCCAACCTGATCTACAAAGTGAGTTCCAATAAAGCCAGGGCTGTTACACAGAGAAACCCTGTCTTGAAGAAGAAAAAAAAAAGTATTCTCACTTAATTAGATTACTTTAAAAATTGATTTTAGTCTGCAGGTTTCTGGTTGGAGGTTAACTAAACACCATGGCAAAAAGCAACTTGAGGAAAGGGTTTATTTGGTTTTCACTTCCACAACACAATCCACCACTGAGGGAAGTCAGTGTAAGAACTCAAGTAGGAGCCTAGGGACAGGACCTGAAACAGAAGCTATGGGGAAATGCTGCTTACTGGCTTGCTCAGCCTGCTTTCTTATATATAGAACCCAGGACCACCTGCTCAGGGATGGGACCATCCACCATGGGCCAGACCCTCCCACATCAATTCATAATCAAGAAAATGCCCCCACAGAGATTTTCCTACAGGCCAGTCTGATGGAGGCATGTTCTCAAAGGGTTCCCTTTTCCCAGATGACCCTAGTTGTATCAAGTCAGCAAAGAGACTGCCCAGCACAAATAACCATGAAAACTTGAAGACGATCTTCAGTGAGCAGTTGTGACTCGAGGTGGAGATGCGAATGTGGCACAATCTAGTCATCAGGCCACTGCTGGATGTACTGGCTTGTGTAGAAGTCACTCGGTGACCTGAGATTCCATCTCAAAAAAACAAAAACAAGGAAACACTAAGGAATTAGTGTGAGTCATAATTAGTTAACCAGACCAGGAATGGCAGTAAATTGTGCTCTTCCCTGTGCGGCTCTAGGTTAGCATCAGATGGAAGGTAGGCAGCGAGTCTTGGTTTATTTAGGGATTTATGTTTTCCTAGAACGGGTGTGTGGGGGCATGGGATGGTGGGAAGGAGGCTGACCTCTGCTTGTTCTTGCAGGAACTGGCTCTCTGCAGACACTAAAGAGGAGCGGGATCTCTGGATGCAGAAACTCAACCAGGTGATTGTTGATATTCGCCTCTGGCAGCCTGACGCTTGCTACAAGCCAGTTGGAAAGCCTTAAACTGTGGGAACTTTCACATCATGGAGAGGCTTCGCTAGCTGTGTCAAAATGTGTCTTAAGACATGGTTAGGAGCATCAGATTTGCAAGTTGTATTTTATGCTTTAGATATAAAGGGTCTGTGCAAATACTCACTACATATTATGCAGTATTTATTTCCTTCTATGTAAAACTTCACCTAGTTTCTCTTGCATTCATCAGTGTTTGAGAGTCAATTCATGGTAATTGATTTTGCTAAATCTTAAGTTGAGTCTCATTTTCTAGACACCTAATTAGCCAGTTATTTGTGGCAAAAAAAGAAAAAAAATGGTAAGTTCTGAGTTGTCTTTTGGAGCTGCAGGTTTTGAAGTATCAGGTTTCCTGTAGGTCACAAACAGAAACCTCTGGTAATGATTCCTTCTCCAGTCTCAGTGATTTTTTTAAAAGGGGGTGATCATTCATGGCTCATAGTATGGTGTGTAGAGTACTGAACGCACTCTCAGAGAGTTTTGCAGAAACATGTTTAATGATGGAAATGAGAAAAGATAATGTGGCCTTGGCTGCCTTCTGGAGAGTTGTGGACATAAGTGACACTATCTGATATTTGGGGCTGAATATTACAAAAGCATTAAGAATCACATGGCTTGCATTCACTCCATTTCTATCTATGCAGTGTGGTGCACATTGCCGTAGTGTTCAGGCTTTATTAAATAGTTATCTTTTCATATAGCTTAGAGATTCTTCATATTAACATATTAATTTTCTCTTATAAGAACAAATGTAAATTAAAGAACATTTACATAAAAAGATTTAAACTTTTACCAAGCTGCTGTGAACTACTAATTTGCTTGCCAAAGTTCTTGTCTTTTTCTTTCCTTTTATATCCATCTATGACAGTTTCTAGAAGTGTTTTGAGATCATTGACAAAACAGTAAGCCATGTTCCCTTTAAAAGCCCAACACCTTCTTGCAGTTTAGAAACGCTGAAGTGCATGGCTTCAGTTTTCAGTACAGTTTGTATGTCTTCTCCGACTGTGATTGATGGTTTCATTTATAAACACTAAATTCTATCACCTGCAATTATATTTGTTACTCATCTAAATGTCTTTTTTCTTATGTATATTATAAAAATATTTTATGACTGCCTACATAAATAAATAATTGTAAATGGTCAAAAGAATCATTTATTTAAGAACTCTGTGGTGTAATTTCTGTGTATGTCTTGGTGGTGTTGACAGTTTCCGTCCATATTTTCATCTCTAGCCTAGTCTTCGTCTCACTGAGTGTTGTGGGGTTGTTGTTAATAGAGCAGCACTCAGCACACTGTGGTGACGGGTTGTGTACTTGAAGAGGAAGTGGGTGAGACTGACAGGGATCTGTATCTCCTTACAAATATGTGTAGTCTTCTGTACGAAAATGTTCCATATATACTATTTATAATATAAAGAAAAAACCAAGTATGTCTTAAAGCTCATCTGATTTTCATATATATAATTTTATATATGAAATTCAATTTTAGAAATTTTAGTGTATATGTTGTTTTTTTTTAATCTATTTAACTATGTGTTGCTGTGAAGGTATCAGATCCCTTGGAACTGGAGTTACATATAGTTGTGCGCTGCATGTGGGTGCTGGGAATTGAATTCAGGTCCTCTGGAAGAACAACCAGTGCTCTTAACCACTGAACCATCTCTCCAGCCCCTGTTGGTTATTTTTAATGGTTAATGAAACCATCTAGAATCTCCTGAGTAGGGAGTCTTTTTGGTTTTTCGAGACAGAATTTCTTTAGAACAGCCCAGGCTGTACTGGAACTCATTTTGTAGACCAGGCTGGCCTCAAACTCACGGAGATCTACTTGCCTCTGCCTCCTAGGTGCTGAGATTAAAGGCATGCGCCACCACCGCTGTCTTGAGTTTAGAATCTTAATGAGGAACTATCTAGAATAGGTTGGCCTGTGAGCATTCTGTGGGGGACATTATTTTTATTTGTGTGTGTGTGTGTGTGTGTGTGTGTGTGGGTGTGTGTGTGTGTGTAAGAGCCGTTACTATTATGTATAATATATTAACATATGCTAATAAAATACTTTAAAGTTCTTTCCTTACAAATATCTGTAGATAAGATAAACACAAAAGATGATTATTCACAACATGGTAATAAAAGGATTAATGTATAAAATATAAGAGACTGGCTATCATTGAGCATTTATTGTGTATCAGGTTATCCTTGATGTTGCAGGCATTATTTTACCAACCTAATAAAATTAACTTTAGCACTAAATTAACATTTCTGGGCCATTACAAGTGATAGACATATATAACCTTTATTTTCTGTTCCAGAATCCACATGATTTACCCTTTTATTGTGATAGTTCTCAAATTAGTGAGGAAAAGAAAATTTAACCCAGGCAAATAATTTTATTGGTAAGTTAACATATACAAAGATCCAACAAATCTAAAAGTAGTAAATTAACAGAAAAATACAAGTTTAAATGGCCATTAGTTGTCTGCAACTAACACTCCTGGTGAGAATAGAAACTTACGTAGCTTTCCTGATAAGAATGGGTAATGTGGGCTGGAGAGATGGCTCAGCTGTTGAGAGCAATGGCTGCTCTTCCTGTGTACCTGAGTTCAGTTCCCAGAACCCACATGGCAACTCACAACTGTCGGTAAGATCTTACACCCTCACACAGACACAGGCACAACACCAATGCACATAGAATAAATCATTGAAAAAACTGGTAATATAATTGGTTGTGATGACTTTGAAGGAAAATGGTGAAGTAACCTGGGAATCAATAAAGATACAAATTTAAAATAGTCCGCAAAACAGTGATAAGAAATTAGGGATTACCCTTTCTACAAAGTGCTTCATAGTGCTTTTAAAAGACTGAATTAGGCCCATATACATACTGATTTGGGAAGTTTTCCAGGACATCTGGGGGAAATTGGGCTGTTCTGTCAGCAGGGAAGGGCCCACCTCGTCCTCATATGGGGAGGGCAGGGCTTGCTTTGGCTGATCCGTAGGATTACAGTGAGGATGTTTTCGTTGTATTGGATATTTGTGTTGAATATTTTGTAATGGGTTTGGGAAAACTAAATATTAAAGTCAGAAAGAAAATTGAGCAGTGCACTGAGTATAGAGCCTGGCTAAGTCTGTGTGGGGAGAAGCCAGCTAGAATTGAGTGGGCAATCACGGGAGGAAGGCTGGTTTTAGAAATGGCTGTTGCCGTGCTCACGGGAGAGAGCCAAAAGTAAAAAAACATGAAAAGACTGTTGAAAGATAAATACAGGATGGGGGTACATATGGGCTCTATAGGGGAAAGAACATTGTGACTTAGTATATAAGTTGAGTCCAGAACCCAGTAGCTGCCTTTATTGAGATCTGGGTACCCACATTAGAAGTCACGAGGGCCAGGCACCTGTGGGATGATCCGTGAAATGGTGGGAGCCACCTCAAGGCAGGCAGAATTGCAGTGTGAGATAACTGCACATCTGTTTCCAAACACAAAGGCATGACCAACCTCAGTTTGTAAGGAGACAGCAAAAGCCTCTAGGCCAGAGATCTCTAGTCCCTAAAAGAAATTATACGTTCACCGGGCAGTGGTGGCACACACCTTTAATCCCAGCACTCCAGAGGCAGAACAGGTGGATCTCAGTGAGTTTGAGGCCAGCCTGGTCTACAAGAGCTAGTTCCAGGACAGGCTCCAGAGCTACAGAGAAACCCTATCTTGAAAAAAAACAAAAAAGAAAAAAGAAATTATTCTCTCAAGAGACCCTAAACCCTAAGACAGTCTTCCACTGGCGCCAATGTGGGTGGGGCAAGAATTTCCACATAAAGCCTGACGAGAAAGCTAGATTTAAAAAGTTTCTATAGAGACAAAAGAAGAGTCAATCACAACTTCCTAGTGGCAGCATTGTCTCGAGTGTTCTCTGTCTGCTAGAGGCAGAGTCTCGAGTGTTCTTTTTTTATTATTATTAAAAATTTCCGCCTTCTCCCCACCTCCCATTTACCCCCTCCCCCCTCCACTCCCTCTCCCTTTCCTGTCCAGAGATCAGTAAGGGTTCCCTGCCCTGTGGGAAGTCCAAGTTCCTCCTCCCTCCATCCAGGTCTAGGAAGGTAAGCATCCAAACAGGCCAGGCCCCCCCCAAAGCCAGTATGTGTAGTAGGATCCAAATCCAGTGTCGTTGTCCTTGGCTTCTCAGCAGCCCTCATTGTCCCCCATGTTCAGGGAGTCCAGTTTTATCCCGTGCTTTTTCAGTCCCAGTCCAGCTGGGCTTGGTAAGCTCTGAATAGATCAGCCCCACCATCTCAGTGGGTGGGAGCACTCCTCGCAGTCCAGACTTCCTTGCTCATGTTTTCCCTCCTTCTGCTCCTCATTTGGACCTTGGGCGCTCAGTCCAGTGCACCAGTGTGTGGCTCTGTCTCTATCTCCATCCATCGCCAGATGAAGGTTCCCTCATGGTCCTGACTTTCTTTCTCATGTTCTCCAGTCTGGAGTATTCTTGTCTGCTAGAGGCAAGCAGAGGCACGGATCCTTTTAAGAGAGGTTTCCTGACTCAACCTCAGCAGCAAAAACCGTGCAGCTCTTTTAAGAGGCTCTGCCACCAAACACTGAAATGGTGTTTGTGAGCAGCCCGGCAGCATTCTTCTCGGTGATGGCAAGGATCTAGAAACTCCACAGAATTGTGGGGCCGGAGAGGTGGCTCAGTGGTTAAGAGCGCATACACCTCTTTGAGAGTACCTGGGTTCATGCCCTAACACCCACGTGGGGCAGCTCACAACTTCCTGTCACTCCAGCTCCAGGGGAATCTACCTCAGGTATACATAATGGAAAATAGATGTTTTTAATACAAGAGCAAAGCTTAACAGACTGTTGTTTTCCTTCATTTGCTTTTCTCATAGTTGTTTAATATAATTTATTTTTTTTTGTTTGAGTAAAGTATGTAAGAAACGCTCAATGATAATATTTTTAAGTGTTGAAAATTCTACATGAAATTTTTCTTACATTTATTATCAATGATTAACTATACATTTCAAATATTTAAAGAGTAAAACTTGATAAGAAATGTGTCTTGGGCTGGCTCTGTAAGGAAAGGTGCCTGCTGACAGGCCTGACAGCCGGAGTCCCCCTCGCAGCCTCTGCCGTGGGAGAAGAGAACACCCCTTTACACTATCCTCTCGTCTCCACACACGTGCTCCTGAAGCAGATAAGCTAGAAAAGAACAGTTATTAGAAAGTGACTTAGTTTTGCTCTGATATAGTAGTTTGACTTAATCATACAGGCCATTTTGAAACCTCTTTCTGTATTCCAGTAATCATTCCTGGGATTGGAAATACAAAAAAAAAAAAAAAAAAAAAAAAAAAAAAAAAAGCCAATATGGCTGCAGCCATTACAAGATCCAATGGGAAGAGTCATCTTAATTCTGAAAGACCCCCAGTGTGGGGAGACTCTCACTCAAGTCTCGGGATAACACGACCCCCCCCAGTAACTCACAAGAGACCGTCCTTGCTGCAATCACACGAGGTTTAATGATGAGATGAGACGGAAACCAGTGCACTGGGGCAGAGACTCATAACCCAGGCAGGGGAAGAGTTCGACCCGGAGTGACTGGGAGAAGGGGCTTTTAAGGGAAGAAATCATTGCCCAGTGATCCGAAAGGAGCAGGGAGGGTGTAGAAAATTCCGAGAATACCAATGATGATCACAAGGGGGCAACTCCCTGTCTCTCAAGACCACTCCCAAAGTCATTATCAGCTAGTTCCTTTCTCAAGATTATTCTCAAGATTACAATCTAACTTTATCTTCAGCTAGTTTCGGAAACAGTCACTGAACCAGCTAATCCTAGATTCCCGATTTTTCTCTCCCTGCTTAGATTTTTGGCTATTTTCTTCCTGCTTTGTGTGTGTGTGGGGGGGGGGGGGGATGACCTGGATTTATCCAGGGCTTTCTTTGGGGAGAACTGGTTTTATCCAAGTCTTTCAATTCTGTTGATCAGTTGCAAATATTTTCTGAGAAAAATGGGTGTAATACAGCCAATCCTACATGAGCTTTTATAACCTGCAGGAAGGATAGTATAAATCTTTTTTTAGTGGGGGTATGGGTGGAAGGGAGGGGAGGGAAGGGGGAGGAGGAGGGAAGGAGATGGAAATATTTAATTAAAAAAAATGAGGAAAAAATAAATAAATAAATTTTTAAAAAGTTGAGAAAAAAAAAGAAAAGAAAAAGATTTATTTATTATATAGTGTTCTGCCTGCATGTATGTCTGCAGACCAGAAGAGGGCACCAGATCTCATCATACCTGGTTGTGAGCCACCATGTGGTTTCTGGGAATTGAACTCTGGACCTCTGAAAGAGCAGCCAGTGCTCTTAACCTCTGAGCCACCTTTGCAGCCCCCAGTATTAACCTTCCTAAAGGTGGAGAACCACCGCACTAGATTTCAGACTTTGGGGATTAATTTCACCAAGAGAGGGCAGTGGGTGGGGTGAAAGAAGGAGAAAGTAAAGAAGTTCATAAGATTTTTTTTTTAGCTTCCTGAAAAGGTGGACTGCTACTGCTGAGACCAGAATGCTGGTCTGAGCATTAGCAGATGTTAACCAACTTGGTGGATTGGAAGTAGCATGAATATGAGTTATAAAAATAATGTTGAAGACCATCCTGGTCTACAAGAGCTAGTTCCAGGACAGGCTCTAGAAACTACAGGGAAACCCTGTCTCAAAAAAAACAAACAAACAAACAAATAAATAAATAAATAAATAAATAATGTTTTTTTTTGTCATATCAGGTAGGAGAGAAATAATTGTAAGTAACAGAAGTGGGGGTGGGTTCAAGACTGCAGTTTCTAAAAGAGAAACAGGTTGAGCCCAATATACTGAGTCAGGTAAAATAGTCAATGACAAGAAACATAATAAGAACTGCTTGATTACAGTAAGTTCAGACTGTTGAGTTATGTGGTGGTTTGAATAAGAATGGTCCCAGAGGCTCATATATTTGAATGCCTAGTCGCCAGGAAGTGGAACTATTTGACATGATTACAAGGATTAGAAGATCTGGCCTTGGAGGAAGTATCTCTCTGGGAGGTAGATTTTGGGGTATCAAAAGCCCATGCTTCTCTCTCTCTCTCTCTCTCTCTCTCTCTCTCTCTCTCTCTCTCTCTCTCTCTCTCTCTCTCTCTCTCTCTCTCTCTCTCTCTCTCTCTCTCTCTCTCTTTCATGTGTGTGTGTGTCTTTGGATCAGGATGTAGCTCTCAGTGACTTCTCCAGTACCATGCTTCATGCCTTTCCATGAATTGCAAACAGGGAAATTCCAAGGCCTAATAGGTCCTGTATGACCTAGTTGCAACTGTTCCTGTACTAACAGTTAGGCCTGTTTTAATTTTTCCCCCACAAAGGAGCCATTGATCAACCCATACTGGGTCAGCCACTCTGTGAGAGAAAACAAAATCTAAGTTCTGGGGCAGCCAAGTCTTTCCCAGAGTGTCTGCAGGACACTCAGCACAGATTCTTCTCTGTGCTTAGCCAGTTCAAACTTCCATTGGTTCACATTTCAGGAATCTGACACTGAGAAGGTTATTTTAGGCATGTTTAATTTAAGCATAGCACAATTTTTGTCCTGGTGTGCTAGAGTTCTCAAAGACAATCTGCTGGTCTTGATTCACTGGTAGGGGTCTTCAGTGTCCCTGTTAGTGCCCAGATCAGAAACATGTCCTACCTGAGGCCACACATGGTAGTGCATGCTTTAATCCCAGCACTATGGAAATGTGTTGGTGGATCTCTATGAGGCCATACTAATATACATTTGAGTTCCAGGCCAGCCAAGGTTACACAGTGAGACTATCTCAAAAAGGGGAATGAGTCCTACCTGAGTGTTGGGGTGTTGAGTATCTGCTGTACTGTATTTAAATATATATATATATATATATATATATATATATATATATATAAAGCATAGCATAATTTGATGAAAACTTTCCTGGTGACAATTAACTCAGTCCCATGTTCACAGTAAAGCATTCACAAATCTTGTTGAGGAACAAAGTACGCTAAATAAAGATTGGTCGTGACTATATCAAGACTCTTTGTAGAGGATGATGGAAACCTTCCATACGAATGGGTTCTCCAGACTGAGAAGACAGCCTCACTATGAGGACGTTGGGGGAAGATCTGGGGTGGTCTCTACCACACGGATATCACAAAGGTTACCAGGCCATTAACCACACCCACTCCCAACCTTCCTTGGCAGGAACAACCCTGTGTGTTTAACATTCCAGGTTCCCTTAGTGTTCTTCTGTGAGTACAAGGACCTCCGTGCCTCCCACAGCTGGTGCTGGGAGTTTTGTTCAGTGGTCTTTGGCTGTCGGTGGGAACACCTTCATCGCAGATGACAACATTTCACTTAAATTATAAATGCATATAGATTTTTAGGTAAATAGTTAATATTCCTTATGAGTTTTTCAAACATTCCTAGTTATTTTGCCCTCCTCCCTCCTCCACTGCATTTATCCCCCTCTCCTTACCTAGTAAACCCCCCTTTCCCATTTCCCTTGCCAGATCATTTGTCCTCTGCTATTCCCCTCTCTGGCTCCCCAAAGTCCCCACCCTATCAATTGTGCCTTTTTGCTTTCAAGCTTTCTGGAATTACCAAAGGTTTGAGCTTGGTGCCTCTGTTGAGGGAGAACATGTGATGTATGTTTTTCTGGGTCTGGGTTACAGGTAATTTTAAGTTTTTAATCACTATCTGCGGGTACATCTTCACCCTGGGGAGAAGTACACCCTGTGCACTAGTCAGGATTCTCTAGAGCAGCCATTCTCAACCTGTGCTTTGTGATCTGTCTAAGTATTGCATATCAGATATTTACATTACAATTCATGACAGTGGCAATGAAACAATTTTATGGTTGGGGGTCAGCACAGCATGAGGAAGTCTATTAAAGGGTACAGCATTAGGAAGGTTGAGAACCATTGCTCGAGAGAAATAAAACTGGTGGAATGATAGAATCATATATATTATAGATGATATATAATATATATCTTATATATGATTTATTAGAGTGGGTTATAGGCTGCGGTCTAGCTAGTCTAATAATGGCTGTCTCCTGATGGAAAGTCATGGATTTCAGTTCATGAGGCCAGATGGCTTAGCTGGTCTTTGGTACACATCAGCATACTAAAGAAAAGAAGCTAGCTCTAATAACAGTGAAAGAATGCTTCAGCAGCAGGATATATGAGTTTGCCAGTGGTAATAAGAGCAAACAGGCAAAACCCAAAACCTTCATTTCCTGTCCTTATATCGCTTTCCATGAGAAATTCTGTCTTCTGATCTCACATGATCCAATTAACAAGAATTCCTCACAGACACGTTTGGTGACTTGGGTTTTTAGTGAATTCCAGATATAGTCAAGTTGACAACCAAGAATATTATCAGAAGCCCATGCTTTGTCAACTTGACACATAGTTGTATCCCCTTATTGTATATACTGTTGCCATGACTTTTATGGTTTTGGTCCCTGTCCCTTAAGAGACAAGCCACGCCCTCCCCCTTCCACTGAGGCAGGCTGATCTTCAGCTTCCAGCCTGAGCTCTCCCCCTTTTCCATCTTCCTCTTGGAGAGGCAGCTTTGCTTCTGCCTCTCTCCCCACTTCTCTGCTCCCTCTCTCTCTCTCTCTCTCTCTCTCTCTCTCTCTCTCTCTCTCTCTCTCTCTCTCTTTCTCTCTCTCTCTCTCTTCCCTTTCCTCTATCCCCTTCATAACTCTCCTGAATAAACAACCTCACCATTTCTATCTTCTGCCCGCCCGCCATGTGTCTCCCTGCCTGGGACCAGCTACTGCTCGGGGACCGGCAGCCATCTCTGCCTGGGACTGGCTGCTCCCAGAACCCACTGCCTGCCACCACATGGGCCGCCACCACTGCTCAGGCCACCGCTCTAAGATCAGCAGCCTTCTCTGCCTGGGACTGGCTGCTCGCAGGGCCCTCTGTCTGCTGCCACATGGCCTGCTACCACCATTTGGGACTTCATAGCATTTGCTGCTTGCCTACAGCTGCCGCCTGGGGCTCAGCAGCATTTTTTTTAAAAGAACACAACAATGACCACTCACTGTGTGGGAAGGTTTTATTGTAGAGATGAGAGAACAGGCAGAGATATCTGGCAGAGTCCGGAGCAGAGAAAGAGAGAGAGTAGACTGAGCATGTCCAGCAGACTGGACACGGTCAGGGATATCTTCTAGCGAGGGGAGAATGGAAGATGATAGAAAATAAAGAAAGCATAGTGAGACTAAACAGCTGGTTTAGGCGGAGAATGAGTATCCTGGGGGAGGGAAGCATGTGAGCTGGAGGGAGGTGAGAGTCGGAAGGAGAAAGGCTAGGATGCTAGCATGGACTCTGAAATATGTACCTGTGATGCTGAGAGAGCCTGGAGACCAGCTTCTGCTTTGAAATGATAGGTACTGTGTGGATAACTGTTTGTCCCTTCTGCCAGAGGCGAGAGAAATGACCCCTTTCTGCAGACAGAAACCAGCTTCACAAGTTCCTAAGGAATGCTGGCTTTTATCTAACTGCCAGAAATCCTTCTAGGTTGAGTCCAGGTTGTGTTCATTTCTGATTATTTGGACTGCCTTTAGGAGTTTGGGGAACTGGGGTGTCATTTGAACTTGACACTTACGCCATTCTTAATTTCCAAATGAAAACAAAAGCAGGCCATAGTCACACTTAGCATGATATAACTACCCTACCTACAATCTCAAACCCATTATATATTTTTAAATGTGTATTTTAGGATTAGTTAGGATTCTCTAGAAGGACATTCTTTTAGTATCCCGTATCTTACATATGGTAACTGTCACCACTCTAAAGGCAGTGGGGCCTGGGCTAATGGAGCTGATAAATGAGGCAATGTCTCGTGCAGTAGTCCACTTTACTCACAGCCTCAAACCATTTATACTCCGAGGGTTAAGAAGGTCACATGAAGAAAGTTCTCATAAGTTCAAGCTGTATATAATCACAAGGACAAGCCATGCATGTCAAAAAAATCCCACTTTTTCCGTAGAGGCACATAAAGCGAAGTTTAAGTATTGAATTCAATAACAACAGCAAGCAATGAAGTAATCCAAAGTCAGCTCACTCCTATCTGCTCACCTGAGAGGAGCACAAACAAAAACACGTGTCAAGGACAATTTCATGTTTTGAAGAAACAAGGTCACAAGATTCTTGTCTTTCTCAGAGTGGTCTTGTAAATGCTCAGAATTCTCCACACATAACTGCATTCCTGGACCATGTCCCCACAGGTAACCACGGAAATTCTCTCAACCGATGTTACATTATATGGTAAAGTACCCGAAGAAAGAAAGCACAACTCTCTGCACAGACACATTCCTAACAAAACGCAACAGAAACACTCTTCTGCAACTGGTCACGTGGCCTTGGGTGGTATTTAATGTAGGAACCAGCCACAATAAGCTAAATATGAACAGATCACCCAAAGGAGGTTCTTCTAACCATTCTCACCTGCCAGAGTAGGACTCAGCCATCGATAAATTTAATAGAGGCCTGAGTCTCAGTAGTTTACCCTGAAGCAATACCTGGTTGCAGGAAAAACCACAAACTGAGATTACTTGAGCACCACCCAAGAACAGACCATCCAAAGGAAATAAATATCTAACGTTCCAACTGCTGTAGATAGGATCACCTGCCAGCGCACACTCGCGAGGACACCCCTAGAGAAATGTCAGTCAATCAGGGGTCCTGAACCTCAGAAACCCCTCACCCCCACCTTTATTACTATAAAAACCCAACTCTAACTGAGCTCGGGGCTCTCCATTTATTCCAATACGTTGGGCATGCGAAAAGACCGAGTTTGCAAACTTTCATAAAATAACGGCTCTTTGTTTTTACATATGGGGCATGGTCTCCTTCCTGGCTTTTGGGGAACTTTGCAGATTTGGGCAAACATTTATAACTACCTTCCTCTGCTACCCACCTGTATTTCCTCCAAGCACCTCAGCAGGCCTTGGCTTCATTCCTCATGTATCTGTGCGCTTAGTCACTCCGGATTAGGCTGTTGTAGCTTCCAAGGACTTTCCACACAAAGGATCTCCTGCATTCCAGACATAATCTTCCTTACCCCCATTGTAGAGAGGTGATTCAATTTCCCCATGGTAATCTGGATCTGTCACCGTCCTAACACTGTTATTCCTTTCTTAGCTTTTGGCTCAAGAGCATAAGAAACCCAAAGATGTTGTAGGAATCTAGCAGAGTCACTGTATCAAGGGTGAACATTCGAGCAGAAAAGATATTCTCCGGAAGTCTTTAGCCTTGAAGCAATCTTGGTGGAAATCTGTGCTTGTTTTCTGTGGTTTCTGGAGCTGCTTTTCGGAAACTGCTTTCCAGTCTTTGCATGCCTTTGGTGGCAAGATGAAGCTGTTGGCCCATCTGAAGCTCCTGGATTACTGGGTAGTGCAAATGGTACACAATAAAAGACTAACATAGCAGGGCGTGATGCTTCCCTTCAGAGAAACATATAGGACATTGGTATGTGGAGCTTGTTTACCCAAAAAACAACTGGAGTTCCCCCAAAACCAAATAGGAGATCTGAGTCCTGTATGGAAAAGCAAAGAGCCTTTATTCTTACACAAGTTTGCAAACTCGGTGGCTCCATGTGTCCAATGTATTGGAGTGATTGGAGAGCCCCAGCTCAGTTGGGATTGGGTTTTTATAGTAGCAAAGGTGGGGCTGACATTTGTTAGCCAATTGGGTGTCCTGGTGAAAAGAGATGGGTGTGTGCTGGCAGGTGGTCCTAGCTATACTGGGTGGAATGTTAGGAATTTCCTCTGGATGGTCTGTTCCTGGGTGGTGCTTGGGTGGTCTCAGTTTGCAGTCTTTCTTGAAACCAGGGTAAACTACTAAGATGCAGGCCTCTGTAGAGCTTGTCGCGGCTGGGTCTGGCACTCCCCTGTCTCTGCTGCCACCAGTCCACCTTGACCCACCTTATCTGGTTCTCTCACCAACTCTCCCTTAGCATTTCCTTCAAGCCCTGGCAACACTAAAACACGGATTGAATCGCCATTTCCTATTTCCTCTCTAGGTGACCCTAGGGATCCACTTCTGAGTATTTGTGTTGTGTGGATGGTGCTGAAGATGGAACCTAGGAATTTGTGCTTGCTGGGGAAAGTGCTAGGCCACTGAGCCACACCCCAGTCTTAACAACCACAGCATCTTTTTATTCTGTGAAAAGGTCTGACTCTAGCTCAAGCTGGCCTTGAACTTGTGGTCTCACTTCAACTGGCCTGTCTTAAGGATGGGCTTCTAGCCCTGTGATTCAGACTCCAACTCCTCATGAGTTCTCATACATCCTGATGTCTTGAATCCTAAGATTTTTAACTTTCCTTATACCAATCTCCATAGAAACCCTGTTGTTCTGTCTTGACTGAACCTACAGGGGCGGATATAAGAATCCCAGTTTCCCAAGCTCAAGGGTGGGTTGTTCACAGAGAGGGAGTAGGAACCAGATAGATCCTTGGCAGGGATAGGGGCTACAGATAAATAATAAAGATGACAAACTTCCACCTTCTTTAACGTCCTGACTGGAGACAAAGGCCTCGCCCGCTTTTTCTCCTGCCAACGGGCCTTCTTTCTGGCTTACGTGTCCAGGCCACTTGAATTATCTTAAACGTGTTCAAGACCAGTCCTGAACAGGGTTATCTGATACTGTGGGCTGATCCAAGCCCCTTACTTCTAAGTTGACAGTCAGAGATGAGAGGAAGAG
Source organism: Arvicola amphibius (assembly GCF_903992535.2). NCBI lineage: Eukaryota > Metazoa > Chordata > Mammalia > Rodentia > Cricetidae > Arvicola > Arvicola amphibius. Next base: position 90,760,512 of record NC_052049.1, on the reverse strand, counting down.
GGGCCCTTCTAAGCCACATGAAACTTCCATTCCCTCCAGGGGGAAATGGACTTTGGTTGCCAAGTCCCCTCTCTTTCTCTGTGCTTTGCTGTGTGTGTATTTCTTCACCTGTAATAAAGCATGTAACCTCTTACCCTGACATGTCTGAGATTTTCTTGCCTTTTTAACTCTTTAATGGGTGGAGAAAACAAACCCAGTCAGGACCCCTCGATGGAAACAACAGCTCTGAGCATCTGGTTCAGCCGAGTCTATAATTCTGTGCCCCGGGATGCCAGTCTATTGGTTCTGTAACCACTGGACGCTGTCCCCTGGCTTCCCATTCCTATGCCACTTTGTGCTTGTCCTCTATACTCCCAGGACCTCTGGTCCCAAGCTCCAGGGGTCATCATATCTGGGCTTCAGGGTACTGTAGCCTACACTCGTAACACTACTAATGTGTATCGCTGGGACATCAAGTTCTGTTAGCTTTCCCAGATACTTGAAGCTCTGTCTGTCTATGTTCTGAGCTCTCAGTGACTCTAGGTAGCCTTCACATGGCCCTGACTCTAGGTGGTTTACTCACCCTAGTAGTAAGTCAGTTCTGGCCTAGCCTGGTCAGGCCATCTTGAGTTGTATGACGTTTTACTGTTTTGGCTTTCTGAGGGGCCAGCCACCCAGCTCCCAAGTATATCACACACAGAGAGGCTTATTATTATTTATGGATGCCTGGCCTTAGCTTGGCTTGTTTCTTGCCAGCTTTTCTTAACTAATTATCCTGACTACCTTTTGCCTCTGGGCTTTTATCTTTTTCTATTTCTGTATACTTTTCTTTCCTTCTTATTCCATGACTGGCTGGGTGGCTGGCCCCTGATGTCCTTCTCGTCTTGTTCTCTTTCTCCTCTTTCTCTCTCTCTCAGATTTCACCTTCTATTTATACTCTCTGCTTGCTATTCCCCCATCCTTGCTCCCGCCTTGCTATTGGCTGTTTATCAATTTATTAGGACCATCGGGTGGTTTAGACAAGCACAGTAACACAGCTTCACAGAATTAAACAACAGAGAATTGGTGGACATGCCGTTAACCTTTGAGCCAGAAGAAATAGGGGGACACCCTGACTCTTCCTCTGTTCATTTGTGGCCCTTAGGGAGTAGACCAGGACTACATGGTCCATCACACAGAGTTCTCCTGTCTGTGTCTGCTGGCTTCTCACCTCCTCATGTTTGTTTATTCATTGTCTTGGTTGCTGTCAGTCTTCTTGTTTACTTGTGAATTAATCTCCACCATAAGCCAAACTTCCTCTAAACCTAGGGTCCCTTTGGACTTTGTTTTTTCTTTCTCATTTCCAGGACTTCAGGAACGCTACGCAGTCTCTGTAACCTGTGTGAAACCAGGGCAACGAAGGTTTTTATTAATCATGTTACACAAAACATTCTCAGTAGACACATCATCTCTATTAATGTCATTTGCTTTCATAAAATAGATGTTTCAAGTGTGATAACTTTATCTGTATTGGAAGGCGTAAAAAGCCTAAAAATATACAGAAGAATGGAAATAAGTTGTATCTACATGGGAAACATTTATATGTTTTCTATTTTCTTCAACCATGAAAAAAAAATAAGCCACATCATCGCTTTTTGAATGGGTTGTTGTTATAAGCCATTTTATTAGTTTTGATTTTTATGTGTGTATTACAAATATTAAATTTAGACTTTTTGGAATATATCTGATATGAAAGCTGGTGACAGGCCATCAGGGGATGGGAGTGAACCAAAAGTTGAAAACATTTTATACTTTTGCCCCACATTTATTTGTGTTGGGCATTGGGGTTTTTAGGGGATTGCTGCCCATTTCAAAGCCCAGGTTTACTCCTCAAAAGATCAGATAACAAAATAACAAAGATGGCATGCTTCTGGCTTCTTCTTCACTCCACCTGCACCCTCATTACTGTCAGCAGTGACCTACTTCTAGATAGCTGGTCAGATATGCTCAACACCCGTCTGGACATTCTTGCCTATAGCTGTGGCCTATCAGTCTTTCTTTGTCTGAACTGACCACTCCTCAATTAGGGGAAGGGGACTGTCTTAGTTAGGTTTTCTATCGCCGTGAAGAGAGACCATGACCACTGCAACTCTTATAACTGGGGTTGGCTTATAGTAACAGAGGCTCACTCCATTATTGACATGGTGGCATGCAGGCAGACGTGGTGCTGGAGAAGGAGCTGAGAGTTCTACATCTGGATCTGCAGGCAGCAGGAAGAGAAATTGGGAAACTGGCTTGAGCATCGGAGACCTCAAAGCCCGCCCCCAGTGGCACAGTTCTGCCAACAATGCCACACCTACTCCAACAAGGCCACACCTTGTAGTAGTCTCACTCCCTAGGAGTCTGTAGAGGTCCCTAGGAGTCCCTAGGAGTCTGTAGAGGTCGATTTCTTTCAGACCTCCACAGTGGCCCATCGTTGGCCATAACAATACCTCAGCCCTCCAACAGAAGAATGGAGCTGCCCTTTTCTTTGCTGTGTGCTCTGTAGAATGCCTGCCTCTGTGTGTGTCTGGCTGAGTGAGTGAGTTATGGCTAAGAAAGTGCCATTTTATGCTGGGCATCCTTCTTGGTACCCACCAGCTACTTGTCTCTGACTCCAGTCCCTGGAAGATAAGTTCCCAGTAACTCTGATTCAGAGACCCCCACCCAAAAATGTACAGCCACGACTATCTACCTGTTATGATCTGACTGCCTTTTTTGTTTCTGTAACTTGCTTACGCAGATACCCAATGATTGTTCTGAATTTCCTTAATCACTTCACTTGGCAGAACAGAGCAGTTTTTGCTAGATTGCATAGTTGTTGAGGGTCTTCTTTTGGCTTTCCCTTTAAAAGTTCTTTCCCATACCTTCCTTCACAGCAATCTCGAATGTGTCTCCCAGACTGTTCATTCTGCTAACAGCTAGTCAGCACAACTTTTAATTATGATTGGACTGAGTCTATGATCTTTTCCCAGGGAGTCACGAAAGTAGCACAAGTGTAGTGCTTTTAATAAAATTTGTAAACTGCTGTTGCCTGCTGTGTCTGAGATTCTTCCCTCCTGCTACCTGGGGTGCCAGAGGCTTCTACTGTTTCAGTTCTTTAATTGGCAGAGGAGGCAAACCTGCTCCAAACCCTACTTCGCCTCCAAACCCTAGGACCGGATCAAGGCTAAGCGCAAATGTTCAACTGGCCATCTTAGGGCTCACAGGAAGCCCTACCTTAAGATACTGTTCATCCCGAACATTGCAGAAGATAAACCAGTTCCACAACTGTCTAATTAGAGCAAGCTTTAGTTTAGAGGTGCACTGAAGGACTGGCCAGCAGGCGCTCTCACCCTAATCTGGGATTTTAGAGAGCAGACCCTTCTGGCCTCTTGAGGCCCCGTTTATGAGGGAAAGATAAGAACTGGCTGTTCGAGATTGTTAGAAAACTACAATGAAAGAGGAAGACATGGATATACATCGTGTAAATGGCGTCGTTATGTTTTGCAGGTTACATCAGATTTAAGGAACAAACTTATTCTTTTTGTGTGTTTGTTTTTTCGAGATAGTTCTTCTCTGTATCTTTGGAGTCTGTGCTGGAACTAGCTCTTGTAGACCAAGCTGACCTCGAACTCACAGAGATCCGCCTACCTCTGCAACTGAGTGCTGGGATTAAAGGCGTGTGCCACCACTGCCTGGCACAAAAAATATTTTCTATTTAAGAATAAGTTTGTTGCCGGGCACTTGGGAGCAGGTTCCAAAGCTACAGAGAAACCCTATCTTGAAAAGAAAAAAAAAAAAAAAAAAGGAAGGAAAAGATTTTTGTAAAAAAGTATGGAAGTTTAACACAATGGGCTTCTTCATTTACAAGGTATGTTGTTCCTGTTTTGGTCTCACATTATCTACCATTAAGAAGCTGTCATTTTTGTTGTTATTTGTTCGTTTGCTTTTGAGACATGGTTTCTCTGTAGCTTTTGAACTCGCTCTTGTAGACCAGGCTGACCTCGAACTCACAGAGATTCCCCTGCCTCAGCCTCCCGAGTGCTGGGATTAAAGGCGTGGGCCACCACCACCCAGTTGAAGCTGTCATTCTTAAATAATGGGAATGAAGTTAGTGTTCCAGTTTTATCAACCCATGGATTGGTACCCCTCTCTGTCACTCAGGGTCTGAGTCGGTGAGAACTGAAGCTCTGTCCAATCGAAGGCGCCAGGGTGAGAAACGTGCAATCAGGCGAAGAGACCGAGAGTAGGGGGCGGGCTTTTGAGGTCTTGCTGGGGCCTTTGTCCCTGATACGCCGTCGGACCACCATCTTGGGATCTGGAGCCGGCCTCCCAGGTTCCGGGGACTCTGTCGGTACCGGCACGGTTCTGCGCCGCGCAGCGAGGACGCGGGGTGTCCGGACTCCGCCATGGTGAGCGCGACGTCCCCGCGGAGCTGGTGCCGGCGGCGGCAGAGTCCCCAAGCCCGAGCGCTCCGTCCCTCCGGCTGTGGGGTGGGGGCTGGGCGAGCTCCCGGCATCCTGGCGTCCTGTCGCATCCCTGGTCCCTGCGTGGGGATTCGAGTCCGGCTGCAGCGCTTTCCGCAGCTCTGGCCTGGCGGGGGCCGCGCGGGGGACAGGACTGTGGCAGGAGGCCCAGGGATGCAGGTCCCCGTCTCTGGACGAAGGCCCCCGCGGGGTTTGGGGCTTGTGGCACTTCTCTGCAGCCAGCTGATGTGAAAGGACTTTTGTCAGCTGGACAGTGCCGGCTCCCTGGCCCCAGTCACTCGTTGCCCCAGGATTTTCCTGGACCTGGGTCGCTGTACAGCTCCGCCCCGCTCCCTCCGCCCTGTGTGCCTCTTGCTTTATTTTTTTTTCTGAATCTCGGGCTCGCTCTATAGGACTAGCTTTTGAACCGTACTGATTGTAGACGTGTCTTTTGATTTCTCACCACCGCTTCCCCTTGAGGCATTTATTTTCTTGAGTCCAGTTCTCTAGAGCATGGATTGGAATTCTGATTCCCACTTATCCATTGGGCACTATCCTATGGCTCTCTGTGATGGAACCTAGGGGAGCGTCCCAGGGAGGCACTCTGTCACGATTCCAGTCCACTTGTGACAGGAGTGTCTGATGGGGTGTCCAGCAGCCTGGGTGTCCAGGCTCTTCTCAGAGGCAAACAAAGAATTGAAGTAGGGTCTCTGGAGAAAATAACCATCTCTTGAAGCAGAAAACACCCTGGCAGGAAGGATGGGGTCCCCAGAGCAGGGAGACCTTGACGTGGTCTGAAGTAGTCATCTTGTTATCTTTTGGGGCCCTGGGTTTAATACCATCTCCCTACATTCAATCTCTAACCCAGGCAGCCTTGATCTGGATGGAGATAACCAAAGGTAGAGGCTCTGGTCGATGGATGGTCTTGTTACACACACGCACACGCACATGCACCTGCCTTAAGTGGGAAGTTCTATCTTCCCTGCTGGCCTGCCCCTATCATCCCTGACACCCAGTCTTCTCTCTCTGTCCTCCATTCCCACTCCTGCTCTCCGCCCCCACCACCGCACCTTTTGAGGCAGGACTCCTCACAGTATAGCCAGGCTGACACAGCTTATGGTGGTCCTACCCCAGCCTCCTGAGCACATGCGCCACCCACCACCCTGCTTCCCTGTCCCCCTTTCTCTCCCCACCCCTTCCCTGTTCCTTGTTAGCATTTCTTTGAAATCCTGAGTGTGCGGACCTGACTGGAAAAGGACTTTTGCTGGCTGAGCCTCTACCCAGGCAGATGGTGGGCACTGGGCTGTGGGCTTCCAGAAGTAGCTGTGTACAGAGGGCTCCCCCTTGCCTGCCTTCCTTCATCTTCATCTGCCCTGTTAAGGAGAACGAGGAGAGGGCTTTTAGATTCAGGCTCAACTCACCTTCACGTCAGACATGGTGGTGTAGGAGGTTGAGACCAGCTCAGGCTACAGAGTTCAGGGCCATGCTAAGCAACCTAATTAAACCCTGTCCAGAGGGCCCTGGGTTCCAATCCCAGTCACCTCTCTGTGGGACTTCAGAGATGTCAGTACTCTTTTCTTGAAGATTGGGGTGATGTCATCCCCTGACTCTCAGTGTCGTGGGCCCACAAAGGCCAAAGTGAGGAATTGCTTTAGAGAGACTCATGCTGCTCAGAGCCCACAGGCCTGACAGGAGACCTGAGGCCTGAGGGAGGAGGTGAGGGTCTGCAGGAGAGTCAGTCAGAGGGACAGGGATTTAGGATGAGGCAACTGGTGGTCTGATTGTGTAGACCAGTTATGAGGGAGTAGAGAAGTTTGAGGAGATTTGGAGAGTGAAGGCGTGGCCTGTGGAAAGACTGACCAGATAGAAAGGAGAAAAATTAAGGGAACATGGGAAGAGCAAGGAGGCCCCTCCTCTGCAGAACCCCTCCCTGTGGAGAAACCCCCACTCTGGAGAACCTCTGACCTAGAGAACTCCTCACTCTGGGGAACCCCTCCCTGTGAAGAACGCCCTTTTCTGGAGAACCACCCCCACTCTATGGAACCTCTCCACTCTGGAGAACCCCTCTCTGGAGAGCCCTACACTCTAGAGGAACTCCCCCACTATAGAGAACCCTCCTCTGGAGAACCCCCTCTGCAGTCTGATGGAAGGAACTCTTATCAGCTGAGGGTCAAGTAGAATGTTTGCTATGAAGTCACCAATAAAGTGTTACTTCTATATAGCAATATCTCCATTAAGAATATTAACATTGCCGGCAGTGGTGGTGTATGCCTTTTATCCCAGCACTTGGGAGGCAGAGGCAGGCAGATCTCTATGAGTTTGAGGCCAGACTGGTCAACAAGAGCTAGTTTCAGGACAGGCTCCCAAGCTACAAAGAAACCCTGTTCTCCCCTCCCCCCCAAAAGAAGAAAGCAAAGATATTAATATTTTTGGTCTGGAGAGATGATATAGTGGTTAAGAGCACTGGCTACTCCAGAGGACCAGAGTTCAATTCCCAGCACCCACATGCCTGCTCACAACCTCTGTAACTGCAGTTCCAGGGGATTGGACACCCTCACACAGACATACATGTAGGCAAAACCCCAATGCACGCAAAATATAAATAAATGAATCATTAAAAGAAAGAATATTGAAATTTTAATGAAACAGTCTCAAAGCTGGAGCCTCTAAGACTTTGACTCTTTTGCAGATGTAAACTTGAATTCTGGGACATCCCTGCGACACTATTTCGAGAAGGCCCAAGGCACTTTACTCCCTGCAGGCCGGAAACGGTGAGTGTGTGGTCTAGCGTCCAGAACCAGGGGAGGGAAATCTGTAGCCTGCATAATCAGACTGGTCTAGGTCCCCATCATCTGTGCAACTTGACTATGGGGTCTTCTCCCCCAGAGTCTCTTGATCCCCAACACTTGGAGCCTTCAGATTTGGTTTCTGTAACCTGCAATTTAGATGCTTTTGTGTCTTTTGCTTGTGGCATCAGGTTCCATTCTGTCTCCCAGAACTAAGTCTGTTTTTGCCCTGAGCTCCATCTATAGGTTCTGGTGAATTTAGGCAGCCAGCACCGGGCCCTGGTCTGCTGGAGACAACTCATCCTGGCCTACAAAGGCTGTCAGTGCGTTCCTAGGATTGCCAGTGTGTTTGAGCTGCCAGACAGTGGCCCAGGAAGATGTCAGTCCTGCCAGTAGCATCAGTGGCAGTGGACTGTGGCTGTTGGCAAGGGATGTTTGTGGATTCGCAGTTTGTGCTGAAGGCAGTGATGATGTTGGCCCTGGTATAAGAGCCCCTTATCTCTGCTGCTTCTGAGTACTGGGTGTGTGCCGAACCTGGAAACTGCAGCCATAGTGGAGTGGCTTAGGAAGCTGAACCTAGAGGACTTTTGTAAGCCTGGGCAATGATGATTACCCGTGCACCCTGGGGATTTCCCCGGACCCAAGCCCCGGGAGGCTAAGCTAGTGCTGTTTGCCCTACCCTACTACCGCAGACTGCCTGTGCAGGTCTGGGTGGTGCATCTCTGGTTTTGTGGCTCCGGCTGTCTAGCTTTGAGTGCTTGTGACTTTCTTTCTCTTTCCGGATCCAGGCCTGTGAGTGCCACTCGGCTTTGTTTTTGTTGTCACTGACCCATCTTTCCCTAGTGTCCCTTGGGTCTCTCAACACATCTTCCCCCTGAGGCCTTTCCCTTCAGGCCCTAGGGTTGCTTGGGTATAGGCAGGAATAAGGATTCCCACTTCCTGACTTGTTGATCTTGATTAACATCTTCCTCCTCCCTCCTTTCTTCCCTCCCTCCCTCCCTCCCTCCCTCCCTCCGTCCGTCCGTCCGTCCGTCTGTCTGTCTGTCTGTCTGTCTGTGTCTGGAACTAGGAATTAAACCTAGACATTTCAGCACGCTTGACAAGCTCTGCCACCCGGCCACGTCCCCATGGGATTCTTGGTTTGTCTTTAGACAAGCTCTTGGTCTGTAGCCAGGCTAGTCTTGAATTTGGAATTGTCCTGCCTTGGACTCCCAAACTAGGATTGCAGGGCTGCTCCATGAGGTCTGGGCCCATGTCCTTTGCAGCAGTGAAGAGAAGACCCTGTTCAGTGATTGGCACATGGCAGGATCCTTGTGCAAAAATGTACCTTTTTGCTTCCCAGGTTCTACCTTGTGCCTCCAGCAACAGGCCTTGAGGTTGGGGTCACTCAGATGCTCAAAATATGTCTTTATTTGTGGTGTTCGTGCACCCAGCCCAAGCTGTTGAAGATGATGCTTATGGAATCCAAATGTAAATAGCTATAGGGACTGGGGGACAGGCACAGATGTGAGAGAGGGGACTGGGGGACAGGTACAGATGTGAGAGGGGACTGGAGGACAGGCACAGATGTGAGAGAGGGGACTGAGGGACAGGTACAGATGTGAGAGAGGGGACTGAGGGACAGGCACAGATGTGAGAGAGGGGACTGGAGGACAGGCACAGATGTGGTGAGAGGCAGGCGACAGACACAGCAAGAGGCAGACAGGCAGAGACCACAGTGAGGCCCAAGGCTCCTAGGCCTTGTGTACTCTAACTCCTTCCCCCCTCCCTCCTGCTTTGCTGAGAGGTGCTAGTCTTGGGGTGGGGGATGGGGACAGTGGAGCAGGTCATGGTGACAATAGGGTGGGGCATGGTGAGGTGATGTTCATGCTTGTGATAGGAGGCAGAGTAGAGTGTTCTTGTCTCTGCCCCGAGTGGGGCCAACAGGCCCCAACTTTCAGCATTTTCCTAGGGTTGGTAACTGATCAGAGTCGAACGTGATAGGCATAAAGGACTGGTTTTCCCTCTTTGGACCTAGAGCTTCAGAGGTTCCACCCACCCATAGGGACAGCCCTTGGATGGGCTGTAGAAACTCATCAAAGAAGACTGGAAAGTCCTGCTTGGTGTCTAATCTCTTCCCCCCGTGCAAGCTGCAGGGCTGTTCTTCCTGTTTCTGCTAGAGGAAGGAGCAGGGGATGTTACTGCTCCAAGTCCCCATGGGGAGTGGAGTCCAGTCAGAAGACGGGGACCTGAGGAGGTTCTCTGTGTACTGGACATCCTCTAGTTGAGAGGGCAGTGGGGCTCAGATACCACATTTCCATCTGCCTCAGTTTGGCTCTGTGTGGAAGTTTTACCAACTGCTGATCATCTTTGGGAGTTCCAGGCCGTTAGCTGTCGCTGCAGGTCCCCAGCTGTCAAATCGGGAAACCAGGTCCACTCAGCAGCCACGCTTTCTCTTTTCACGTTTTGCTGGTTTTAAGGCAAGGTTTACCCAGGCTCACCATAGAGACCCAGCTGGCTTTAAATACACTTTGATCCTCCTGCTTCTGCCCTGATTTTTGGGGCTCCAGCTTTGACTACCCTTTGCTTCTGTCTTATAAATTCTGATGCTGTATCGTAGCTGCGTTACCCATGTTGGTCGCTTTCCCTCCGGGTTCCTGCACTGTGACTTTAAGAGTTGAAGACAATAACAGGTCCTCACAGGGTCACTGAACAGATTTAACTTAACCCATGTGCAGACTGAATGAATAAGGGGGTGGGGGGAGGATGGGTCAGTTAGTAAAATACATGCCACGCAACAAGAGGACCTGGCATGCTGGCATGCTGGGATATTTGTAACCACAGTGCTAGGGGAATAGAGGCAAGTGAATCACAGTCTAACTGAGAGAGGCACCCTGTCTCAGAAACAGCAGAAAGTTAACAGAGGGAGATACAACCTTGACTTCTCAGGCACACATGTGTACACATGTGTTGTGTGCACACACACATCTGGGGAAAGAGAACAGGAAAATAAAAGAATGAATGGTTCTATCTCTACCTTTTGTTTGTTCTTATTTTTTTTGGTAGTGTTTTTGTTTTATTTGGGTAATATTTGATTTTCATTTGTTTGTTTTGAGAAAGGAACCCATTATATAGCTCACACCGGGTTGGGATTCACTGTATAGTCCAGTATGGCTTCAGACTCACAGAACCTCTTATCTTAGCCTCTGAAGTGCTTATAAGTGTACAACTATTCCTACTTACCCCGCTTGTCTTACCCTTATCCGCTCAGCCCATGGCTTCTCGTAACCCTTTAAGCACACAGAGGAGACAGGGTGGGTCTCTCCCGAGTCCCACTCAGAATTGACCACATAATCCACCCCCACCCCCTGCACCTTGTGAAGAAAATTCAGCTGAAGTTTACACTCAGAGCTGTTTCCCAGCCAGGGACTGGGAGGAGATGGGGCTTAAACCAGCCATCTGTGGCTCCAGTGTTCTGGTTTCAGCAGGCCCTGGGTGGGCAGCCAGTGGCTACAAATTGGCTCTGATTTTCAGCCTTTGTTCCCAGGAGGGCATGTTTGGATGAGGAAAATGGAGCATGGGGGGGACTGAAGCCGTGCCTTGCGAGGGTGTCTGCAGGGACCTGGCAACACAGCCACACACTCTGCAACTTGGCTTTGCTGCCTCCAGGAGAAGGAAGGGCTGGAGAGAGATTTCCAGCAGTAGTTGGGGGTGGAGCTCTACTTATTCACTGAAGAAGCAGGAGCAGTGGATTCTCCCCACCCCCAGTGCTTGGCTTCCCCTTTCTCCTCTGGCTGTGTCTGTACAGGAGCGTTTAGACATCCGGTTCCTCCCTCTGCCACCCGGGCACCTGACGCCCTGTGTTCCTCCCCTGACCACAATGACCAGTGTCGATATGGTACCGTGTGGATGCTGACATCTGCCATCAATGGGTAGGTTTGAGGGCAGGTCTCAGAAAATCGCGGTACCCACGAGAGGATGAAAGACAGCTAGGGGGACCATGGTACTCATCTGTAAGTGGGGTACTATCAAATCGTTTAGGTTGTGCAGGCATGGTGGTGCTTGCCTAAATTCTGACACTTGATACACTGAGGCAGGAGAACTGGGAATTTGAGGGTAGCTTAGTCTATATAGTGAGACTTCATCACCAACAGGGGTGATGTTTGAATTCCAGTGTGATTCTAGGCAGACAATTTTCCTAGGTACAGTTTTCTCACTTATGCAGTGGATCAAACCTTTGCCTCGTGGGGTGGTTGGGATGCTCTGGTGCACAGATCCGGCAGTGTAGACTCCCATTGTAATGCCAGCTGTGTGGTTTTACTGCTGCCGTCCCAGCATTTGAGGAGTTGAACCACTAGGATCAACGAGTTCAAGGTCACCCCATGCTACACAGAGAAACCCCATAACTCACAGGTAAGCACTTGTATAACATGCACAAGGCCCTGGGTTGTTCCTCAGCACCACAAAACAGACAATAGACAGAGAACCAAAACAAAACAACAAAAAGGTTAAAAAGTTCTTAGTACATGGGAGAAGTCATTTAAAAAGGAGTAATTACTGGAGGTGGAGAGATGGCTTAGTGGCTAAGTGTGAGACTGAGTTCAGTTCCCAGCACCTACACTGGGCAGCTCAACCTGCCTGTAACTCAGCACCAGGGGATCCAATGCTCCTTTCTGGCCTCTGGGTTCTCATACTCATATGCTCATACCTAATCAGTTTTCTGTGCCCCACCCCCATACAGAGTAGGGTTAGCCAGATCAAGCCAAATTGAAAAAGTATAACAACAGGTTTATTTGAACAAAGTAACCTCCAGGCTAGTTCTCCAGTCCCAAGAGATCCAGGCCAGAGGGGCTGCACCCCTGTCCCCCCAACTAAAGTAGGGATACTTTATAGGTTGTAGGTGAGGGCTGATGATGTGTCTGCCACAAACTGGGTTTGCGCCAAGTATGGTCAAAAGCCGAGTGCTTAGGTGAGGATTTGGGCAGCTGGCAGCAACAGGGGAGGAAGCTGCAACAGTCGCTCGGAATGCAGAACTGGGATTTTGGGGGCGTTTCCTTTGTTCAGAGACTCTCTGAGTGGGCAGGGTTTGCAGGGGTGGGGGGGAATGAGGCTTCCCAGATGGTGCAGGAGCAAGCTGGAGCCTCCAAATGAATAATGCGTGTACACATGCACACAGATGATTTAAATAATGAGCAATTAATATAGAACTTGGCAGTTGACAACACAGCAGGCTGCTCCAGCTTCCTTTCCAGAACCCATTTATGGCTGGGTGTGTAGATAGCCACTGACTCCGGTAGTGGCTTAGGAGGTGTAGTCTTGCTGGAGGTTTCAAAAGCCCTGCACCATTGTGAGTTCTGTCTGCTTCCCTTTGCTGTTTGAAATGAGAGGCTCTGGCCAGCTCCACTTGCCATGATGGTCCGCCGCCACACTTCCTGTGGGATTGGTATAGACCCCCTCTGGAACAGTAAACCCAAGTGAGGTCTCTCTTTTACAGCTGCTTTGGTTGTGGGGCTTTCCCCCAGCAGTAGAGCATGAGCTAAGATGGTTTCACATCTGCTGATGACAGCTTCCCTCTGACTGTAAGTCTTGAAGCCTTGGTTGAAACCCCTCTGTATTAGGCAGCTTTTTGTCGCAGGGAAGGGTATTTTGGCACGTGGTTTTCAGAGCTTTCAGACCGTGGTCCCCTCATCATGTCACACTGACGCTGCCAGGAAGAACATCTAGGCAATGTGGCAGGTGGTGGAGCCAGGCCGGTCACCTCACTACAGCCAGGAAGCAGGGCTGGGATGGGGGATAGGACTAGCATCTCAGCAGCCTGTTGTAGTGTTTATCCTGTGGATCTGGTGTCTCACACATGTGAAATTTTATACTGTGAATGTAGCAACCCTAGCATGCATCACATGATCATAACTTATAGTGTTTTTAAAGACAGTGTCCCATGAAGCCTGGGCTAGTTTTGAACTTGTCATATAGACAAGGATGAAGTAAAGCTTCTGATCTTCCTGCGTCTACCTCCTGGGTACCGAGATCATGGGTGTGTACCCCTGGGTCCTGTTTGTGTAGTGTCTTAGTGTTCTATTGCTGTGAAGAGACACAGTGACCACGGCAAGTCCTATATAACTTTTAACTGGACAGGCTTACAGGTTCAGGGTTTTAATCCATTGTTATCATGGTGGGGACCTTGGTGGCACAAAGGCAGACATGGTGCAGGAGGAGTAGCCGAGAAGTCTACATCTGGATCAGCAGGCAGCCGGAAGAGAGAGAGACACTGGGCCTGGCTTGAGCATTTGTAACCTCAAAAGCCAGTGACACTCTTCCTCCAACAAGGTCACGGCTACTTCAGCAATGCCACACCTCCTACTAGTGCCTGTGGGGGCCATTTTCATTCCAACCACCACATGTAGTTTGCAGTCTTTATGTGTTGTTCCTTTTGATTATTTTGTTGAAATTTTTTTTTATTTATTTATTTTTTTTTTTTATTTTTCGAGACAGGGTTTCTCTGTAGCTTTTTTTTTTAGAGCCTGTCCTGGAACTAGCTCTTGTAGACCAGGCTGGCCTCGAACTCAGAGATCCGCCTGCCTCTGCCTCCCGAGTGCTGGGATTAAAGGCGTGCGCCACCACCGCCCGGCCTTTTGTTGAAAAATTTTAATGATAGCTTTTTTCCACGTATGTATTTATTGGGGAGATGGTGTGTGTGCTGTGGTGAATATGTTGATATCAGAAGACAACTTGAAGGACTTGGTTCCCTCCATCAGGTAGGCCCTGGGGATTCAACTCAGGCCGTCAGACTTGGTGGCCAATGCCTTTCTCCGCTGAGCCGTCTCACCAGCCCTTGTTAAGAGTTTTTGCATGAGCGTTCGTCAGTGGTACTGATCTGGGTTTGACTACAGACAGTTGTGTCCATGACTAATTTTATTTATTTATGTTTTTGAAATAAGGTCTTACTCTGAACAATAGGCTGGCCTGGACCTTTGATGCCCACCCTGACCTTGATCTTGCAGTCCCTTGCCTCAGCCTCCAGAGGGCTGGGGTTACTGTCATGGGCCACTATACCCCCCAGTGTGTACCCTCACCACTACCCCAAGGTCTTAGGTTCTGTATCTGTGTCTTCCTCCCTCTCCAGGATCTTACTGGGTAGTCCAGGTTGACCTCAAACACATGATGAAGCTTACTGAATGTAGGCATTACAAACAAGATGGGCTTGAGACAGGATTTCACTCTTTGTCCAGACTGGCCCTGAATTCAGTTTTCTGCACCAGCCTCTCAAGTAGCTTGAAACATATGTACATCTCAACATTCAGCTAAGTCTCTTTTAACAGCCAATGGCTGCCTGGACACCCTGTCTCCTGTGTGGCTACAGTGTAGCCATCCTGAAGCACAGGAGAAACACTTTGCTTTCCAGCTCAGAACTGGTACTTTGTTTTCTTTCTGAGAACTGGCGTATAATTCCTGTGCCATTTTGGAGCCTTCATTTCTCTCTGTTTCTTTGTCTTTTGAAACTCTATTGTAGCCCAGGGTAGCTTTAAACTTACTTTATATAGTTTTAAAAGCATTATGCAAGCCAGGAGTGGTGGTGCACACCTTTAGTCCCAGCACTTGGGAGGCAGAGGCAGGTGGATCTCTGAGTTCGAGGCCAGCCTGGTCTACAGAGTGAATTCCAAGACAGCCAGGGCTATACAGAGGGAACCCTGTCTCAAACTCCCCTTCCCCAAGAAAAAAAGCACTGTAATGTTGGTTGTATGGTTGTAGCCGGGAAGTTGGCAGGGCCTCTACTTGCTGGTTTTGTTTTGTTCTGTTTTTGTTTTTTGTTTTGTTTTATAAGGGCTTTAGGCGTACCTCTTCAGGACTATAGAACTCTCTAGGAAAGAAGTTTGTTAGTTTCAATGTCCCTGACAGAATTGTTAGATCTACCGAGGATCCTTGAGTTTCTTGAGTCTCTCTGTGTATATCTCTCCTATGATGGCAAAATTCTCTTGCTGAAACTATATTTTCATGTGCTTTCTCTTCTGGAACATAACACTAGTGTGTGCTTCCTTAATGTCCATTAGTGTATATCAAAAGGTCAGTTATTCCTTAAGTGTTTCTCATTTCTTAACCTGCTTCAGTTATTTAAAGATAAAGTCATTGTGCTTTGGATTTTTTCTCTGCCTTATCAATTCAGCTGTGGAGTCTTTGCTTTATACTCTCTTCTTTGTCTTTGTTTGTACTGTTTTGGAGGTTGTTTTTTCTTCTTTACATTTCTTTCTTTTGAGGCGGGTCTCACTATGTAGTCCCTGTCGGCCTAGAACTTGCTGTGTAGTCCAGGCTGGCCTTGAACTCACAGAGATCTGCAGGCCTTTTCCTCTCAGTTGCTGGGATTAACAGCCTCTGTCCCTGTGCCTGGCTTTGTTTTTCCTTTTTTTTTTTTTTAAATTGAGCTCTTTCCATGCAAAGTTTCTGACCAGTTCTTTATAATTATCTCTTTTTCTGAGTTCCATGTGTTCTAATGGAGTTTTTCCAATTTGGTTGTATTTTCTCTTTATTATCTTCTGTTACCTTAAATAGTCTCCAAATCTTTATTTTGGGTTTTTTATCATGCAGCTTACTGCCACTTGAGGGCGGCAGTCCCGTCGGGGAACAGGGTGAGAGTGTTTCTGATCCACTGGTCACAGTATAGTCTTTGCAATGGAGCTGTTGCCGTTCATGAGTGGGCCTCACTCGGAACATTGCAAAGCTGATGTGTTGTTTCCCATTTGCAGGACACCGCATGACTGGAGCAGAGTTCATCTTTAAATGGGCGCTGAGATACAGGCCATGGACCATAGCAGAAGCCTCAGTTCGATGCCTCCCAGGTCAGTCAATGCAGATGGCACAAGGGTGTCAACAAGGAGAGAACACATCTTGTATTGGTTGTATTGAGCTGATTTTATACCCAAACGGTTCCTGTAGATAGTTAGTCCTGTGACTCAGACATGTGTTTTCTGCAGTTCCTGAAGAGGGTTCTCCTTGTTAACACATTACCCAGTTTCTGCTTTGAAGTATGTTTTCTTAGATTTGTTAAAATTTCAATCCTATATAGTACTTAGATCCAGTGGTTCTCAACCTATGGGTTGCGACCCCTCTGGGGGTTTAATGACCCTTTTCATAGGGTCGCCTAAGACTATTGGAAAACACAGATATTTACAGAACAATTCGTAACAGTAACAAAATTACAGGTGTGAAGTAACAATTAAAATAATCTTATGGTTGGGGTCACCACAACATGAAGAACTGTATTAAAGGCTCTCAGCATTGGGAAGGTTGAGAACCTCTGACTTAGATGTTTTTATTGCTTAGTCACTGTACCTAAATTCTCACTTCCATTCTTTTTTAAATTAAGCAGTTGCTAGCATTGGTTTTCAACACTTGCTGTGGTCCTGTTTATTCTTTGTAGCTGTGGTGGTGATGCCAATAGTAATCACACGGACGACTCTCTGTGTAACAGCCCTAGCAGTCCTGGAACTCGCTCTGCAGACCTGGCTGGTCTGGAACTCACAGAGATCCACCTGCCTCTGTCTCCGGAGTGCTGGGATTAAAGGCGTGCGCCCCCATGCTCACAGGCAACTCTTAGAGTTATCTTACATTCATGTATGAAAAGTGAAAACTGAACCAAAGATAGGAAGATTATGGTGACATAGAGCTCAGACAGTGATTCCTGGGAGGAGAGAAAAAGCAGGTGTGAGGTTTTAAGAAGAGAGTAAAAACTGAACTCCATGTTAAGGAGTTGTTTGTTTTAGTTCAAGTTGGACTTAACTGATTTCCAAATTTGGCACATCATGCTTGATCTTGGGTGGTGGTATTTTTAATATCATTTTCTGTGTTCATAAAGTGAATGCCAGGGTTGGGACCAGCCATGAAAATCAAGAGAAAGACTTGTGGCAAATAGGAATCGAAAAAGCAGTACATCAAATGAAGACTGTTTAGGTAAGACATTTACTGCAAGCGCTCAAAGCACATTTCGGGTCCGAACATAAAGGACGAAAAGTCTTGAGGAATGCGGGACTGCTCCATAGTGGGCCTGGTGAACTGCGGACGGGAGAAGAGCCGCTGCTCTCTTTTTAAACAGAGTTGGAATAATATGTAGATTGTAAGCGTTAGGCTGAAGACAAAAGGACTTGGGAAGAGAGCAGGACAGCTGAGAACGTGTGTGCTGGCTGCTTGTGTCGCCAAACCCAGCACTTTCATGATTGAGGATGTGCTGACCATCTTGTTAACCATAAGAAGATCCAAGAGTCACACTATTATACTCAATATATTTGATGAGGGATATCCTTCAAAATCAGTGTAATCTTACTGACACATCAAGAGGTTTCGTATTCAAGGTGCCTCTAGGAGATTCAGTCAGTACTAGAAGTCCCCTTTAAGGCAACATTTAATGCCCAAAACGTGAAAAATATAAGGAAGCAGACCATTAAATTTAATGGGTGTGGGAGAATGTTTATTACAAGATGGAACTGAGGAAATGGTATGTACACACGAGAATAGTAGTGTAAATATAGTTATTTGAGAAATCTTTTATTAAGTAGCTATACTTCAGAAAACATTAGGCTATATGTGCTAGGAAAAGGCCCCATGAGTATAAGGAATATAAATATTTTTTATGTCTTGAGTCAGAACAAAAAGTTCAACAGAAAATCCTCTATGGGAGAAAACTCCTATGAATATAAAGCATGTATGAAAATGTATAGCCAGATGTCACAGCTCTGCAGGAATCAGAAATCTTATACCCTTTTTTTTCTCTCTGAGACAGGGTTTCTCTGTGTAGCCCTGGCTGTTCTGAAACTCACTCTGTAGACCAAGTGGGCTTTGAACTCATAGAGATCCTCTTGCCTCTGCCTCCTGAGTGCTAGGATTAAAGGCATGAAATCTCACATTTAAGAACCTTATATACCTATAAAATATAGGAAAGTTTTCTATTGTAAATCAGCCCCCACTCAACATCAGAAACCTTAGAATAGGGAGAAACCTATGAATTTACAGAGTGTTATGAAAGTACTCAATTTGAAGTCAGTGCTCACTTTTCGTCAGAGAACACATACAGGAAGAAACCTTATGAATGTAAAGAATGCAAGAAAGCTGCTAACTTCAAGTCCCAGTTCACTGTACACCAGAGAAGTCACACAGGTTGGAAGCCTTAATAATGTGAAGAATGCAAGTAGACTTTCTCTTGCAAGTCACAGCTCTGTGCATTGGAAAAGTCATGTATCTGTACACTATAGACCCCACATAGGTGGGAAGCTCTATGAATGTAAAGAAAGAGGGACAGCTCTCTACTTTGTTGTGCACCAGAAGTTCATAAGGCTAGAACCCTCTTGGATGTAAAGGATGCAGGAGATATTTCTCTCTCAGGTCAAAACTGTATCCGAGGACTCATACCAGTGAGAAGCCTTGGATGCAAAGAGTGCGGGAAAAGTTTCTATCAGAAGACAAGCTTCACCCTGCATCAGAGGATATGTACAGGGAGAAGTCCTATGGCTGTACAGAGTACAGAAAGCTTTCTGCTCAGCCAAAATTCCCTGTGCATCAGAGAACACACACAGAGGCCCTGTGAATGCAAACAATGCTTCTAGAAAAGCTTTCTTCTGCAGGTCACACTTATTTGACATCAGAGATCCCATACAGGTGCAAAACCTAATAAATGTGAGGGATTTAGAAAAGCCTACAGGAGGTCACAACTTACTGTCCTTCAGAGAGCTCATGTGGTTAGAAACCATATAGAGACAGATTACAGGAAAGAATTCAACTCAAGCCAGGCCCAGTGTCTCTAGAGTTGCTGATGCCTGCAAAGCCAGATGTAGAGCTCTCAGCTTTATGTCTGGCTGCATGCTACCATGCTCCCAAACATCACGAAAATGGTCCAAATCTTGGAAACTGTAAGCAAGCCCAAATGAAATGTTTTCTTTTATGATAGTTGTGTTGGTCATGGTGTCTCACCACAGTATTAGTAACCCTGACTAAGACACCACTCAAGCAAGGAGTATAAAAAAATTAAAAACGTGTACAAGGAACATGCAAGAATTGTCAGATACCATGAAAATACCATATCTTCAAATTATGGGCATAGATGAAAGAGAAGAATTCCAGGTCAATGGCATAGACCAGATCTTCAACAGTGTCATACAAGAAAACTTGGCCAAATTAAGGAAAGACACACTCAGACAGATCTAAGAAGCACACAGACCCCCAAATAGACAAGATCAGAAAAGAAGCTCCCTATAGCATATTACAGTTCAGACATTAAACATACAGCACATAGAGAGAGTACTAAAGCAGCAAGAGAAAAGTTACAAGTCATGTAGAAAGAAAGGTCCATCAGAACGACAGGTGGTTTCCACATGGAAGATTTAAAAGCCAGAAAGACAATCCTGGAACAGTGTACTCCAGTTCTTAGAGACCATGAACACAAACTGAGACTACCGTGTGCAGGAAAACCATGTACCACAGTTGAAGGGGGAAAACCTTCATGATATAACCAGGCTAACAGAATTCATGTCCACAAAACAGAATGTTGGAAACAAGACTTTGCACTGATGAGAGGAATAAGCATTGCCAGAGAAAGAAAACAAATGGAGCTGTAACTTCTGAAGCACAAGATGACACTAAGAACATGACCAGAAGCAAAAGGACAGCAATCAGCACACCTTAGAATAATAACATTAAATAGTAATGGCCTCTACTCAATCAGAGCACACAGGCTGATTGAGTGTATTAAGAAACAAACTCTGAGCTGGGCAGTGGTGGTGCACGCCTTTAATCTCAGCACTTGGGAGGCAGAGGCAGGCAGATCTCTGTGAGTTCGAGGCCAGCCTGGTCTACAAGAGCTAGTTCCAGGACAGGCTCCAAAGCTACAGAGAAACCCTGTCTCGAAAAACAAAAAATAAAAACAACAAAAATAAACAGAAACACCAGACTTAAGTGGTACCATACGCCATATGAACCTAATATGCCTAAAGAATGTTCCACTTAAGCCCCAAAGAATAGACACTTAGCAGCTCATGGAAGCTTCTCTGAAATAGACTGCAGTGTAAGCTGCCACCTGGCGGAGGAACTGGAAACAGTGATGAAAAACCTTCTACAAGAGAGAAGCCCAGGCCCAGATGGGTTCACAGCAGAATTCTACCAGACTTCCAGGGAAGGTCCCCAGCCAGTCTTTCTTAAATGAGTTTTTAAAAATGAAAGAAAGGGGTGCAAGTCTGAGACCTTTGAGGGAGTAGACGAGAGCCAGAGACCTCTGTGTGACCAGGCCTAAGCCAGGGACCTCCGTGGGAGTGGGCCCAGGCCAGGGACATCTACAGAAACAGGTCTGAGCCAGCGACCTCCACTGGAGCAGGCCTGAGGCAGCAACCTCAGCAGAAAGAACACCAAGCAAGCAATCTCTGTGGGAGCAGGCCTGAACAACCCCTGGTATTACAGAACTAACCATAGGAGCACTGAGTGACCTCCAGGAACACAAGTGACCAACAGGGTGACTGGACTGTGGCCCTGGCTGCGCCATATGGAGCAACCATCTGAGGATTCACTGGCACCTGGAAGACTGATCACCCATAGTCTCAGACAGCTTCAACTACACCAATCAGGAAAAGATGGGTAAACAAGGTAAGAACATATGCAACACCACAAAGAGCAACACACCACCAGTAAAAACTAGTGGCCCTACAACAGCAAGACTTGAACAACCAAATATAGATGCAGCAGAAGAAAATGACCTGAAAAATAGCTTTAAGAGAATGTTTGAGGTCCTTAAAGAGGAAATGAAAAATTCCCTCAAAGAAATGGAGGAAAAGACAAACAAAAAGTGGGAAGACATCAACAAATCCCTTAAAGAAAACCAAGAAAAAGCAACCAAATATATGAAAGAAACTATTCAAGACTTGAAAACTGAAATAGAGACAATACAGAAAACAGAAGCTGAGGGAATTACAGAAACAGAAATCATGAGAAAACGATCAGGAACCACAAATGCAAGGATAAACAGCAGAATACAAGACATGGAAGAGAGAATCTCAAGCATTGAAGATAAAATAGAGGAAATAGACTCATCTGTCAAAGAAAACATTAAATCTAACAAAAGCTCAACCCAAAATATCCAGGAAATATGGGACACCATGAAAAGATCAAACCTAAGAATAATAGGTATAGAAGAAGAAGTCCAACTCAAAAACACAAAAAATATATTTAACAAAATCATAGAAGAAAACTTTCCCAACCTAAAGAAAGATATGCCTATGAAAATACAAGAAGCTTAGAGAACACCAAATAGACTGGATCAAGAAAAACATTCCCTTGCCACATAATAATCAAAACACTAAACATACAGAATAAAGAATATTAAGAGTTGCAAAGGAAAAAGGCCAAGTAAAAGATAAAGGAAGACTTATCAGAATTACACCTGACTTCTCAATGGAAACAGTGAAAGCCAGAAGGTCTTGGTCAAGCATTATCTAGACATTAAGAGACCACAGATGCCAGCCCGGAATACTACTATACCCAGCAAAACTTTCAATCATTATAGAAGGACAAAACAAGATATTCCATGACAGTACCAGATTTAACCAATACCTAGCCACAAACCTAGCCCTATATAAAGTACTAGAAAAAAAAAAACCTCCGACCTAAGGAAGTTGGCTACATCCACAAAAACATGGACAATAAATAGATGATCTTACAGCAGGAAATCCCCAAAAGGGAAAAACACACAAAATAACATCACCACCAACAAAAACTAAACAGAAGATAGCATCACTGGTCATTAATATCTCTTCATACAAATAGACTCAACTCACCTATAGAGACACAGGCTAACAGATTGGATACATAAACAGAGTCCATCCTGCCGGGCGGTGGTGGCGCACGCCTTTAATCCCAGCACTCGGGAGGCAGAGGCAGGCGGATCTCTGTGAGTTCGAGACCAGCCTAGTCTACAAGAGCTAGTTCCAGGACAGGCTCCAAAGCCACAGAGAAACCCTGTCTCGAAAAACCAAAAAAAAAAAAAAAAAAAAAAAAAAAAAAAAAAAACCAAAAAAAAAACCAGAGTCCATCCTTCTGCTGCATACAAGAAACACACCTCAACCTCAAAAACAGACATTACCTCATAGTAAAGGGTTGGGAAAAAATTTTCCAATCAAATGGACCTAAGAAACAAGCGGGTGTAGCTATCCTAACATCTAACAAAATAGACTTCAAACTAAAATTAATCAAAAGAGACAAAGAAGGTCATTTCATATTAGTCACAGGAAAAATCCATCAAGAAGAAATCTCAATACTGAACATCTATGCCCCAAATACAAGGGCACCCTCATATGTAAAAGAAACACTTCTAAGCTTAAATCATACATTAAACACCATACACTGATAGCGGGAGACTTCAGCACTCCCCTCTCACCACTGTACAGGTCTGTCAGACAAAAAATTAACAGAGAAATAGGGAACTAACATGTTATGACTCAAATGGACTTAATAGACATCTATAGAACATTTCATCCAAACATAAAAGACTATACCTTCTTCTCAGCACCTCATGGAACCTTTTCAAAAATTGACCACATACTCGGTAACAAAAAAAAAAAAATCTCAACAGATACAAAAAAATTGGAATAACCCCATGTATCTTATGAGATCACCATGGCTTAAAATTAGAAACCAACAGCAACACTAATTCCAGAAAGCCCACAAACATGGAAATTAAATAGTGCTCACCTGAAGCATCAGTGGGTCAAGAAAGAAATAAAGGAAGAAATTAAAGACTTCCTAAAATTCAATGAAAATGACCACACAACATACCCAAATTTATGGGACCCAATGAAAGCAATGTTAAAAGGAAAATTTGTAACACTAACTGCCTACATAAAGAAACTGGAAAAAAATCCCACACTAGTAAATTAACAGAATATTTGAAAACTTTAGAACAAAAAGAAAGAAAGCAAACTCACCCAAGAGGACTAGATGTCAGGAAATAATCAAATTGAGAGCTGAAATCAACAAAATAGAAACAAAGAAAACAAGACAAAGAGTAAATGAGACAAAGAGTTGGTTCTTCGAGAAAATCAACAAAATAGACAAACTTTAATCCAAGCTAACCAAAAGGCAGAGAGAGAATATCCAAATTAACAAATCAGAAATGAAAAGGGGGACATAACAATAGACACAAAGGAAATCCAGAGAATCATTAGGTCATATTTTGAAAACCTGTAGTCCATAAAATTGAAAATTTTAAAGGAAATGGACAACTTTCTGGATAAATATCACTTACCAAAATTAAATCAAGACCAGATAAGAAATTAAACAGACCTATAACTGCTGAGATAATAGAAACAGTCATCAAAAGTCTCCCAACCAAACAAAACCCAGGACCAGATGGTTTCAGCTCAGAATTCTACAAGACTTTCAAAGAAGAACTAAGACCAAAACTCCTCAAATTATTTCACACAATAGAAAGAGAAGGAACATTGCCAAACTCTTTTTATGAGGCTACAATTACACTGATACCCAAACCACATAAAGACATTACTAAGAAAGAGAATTACAGACCAATCTCACTTATGAACATTGATGCAAAAATACTAAATAAAATACTGGCAAACTGAACCCAAGAACACAACAGAGCCTTCATCCACCATTATCAAATCGGCTTCATCCCAGAGATGCAGGGATGGTTCAACATAGGAAAATCTGTCATCATAATCCACCATATAAACAAACTGAAAAATAAAAACCACATGTTCATCTTATTAGATGCTGAAAAAGCCTCCAACAAAATACAACATCCCTTCATGATAAAGGTCTTACATAGAGCAGGGATACCAGGGACATTCCTAGACATAAAAAAGGCAATATACAGCAAGCCAACAGCCAACATCACACTAAATGGAGAGAAACTCAAAGCAATCCCACTGAAATCAAGAACAAGACAAGGTTGTCCACTCTCTCCATATCTATTCAATAGAGTTCTTGGGGTTCTAGCTAGAGCAATAAGACAACAAAAGGAAATCAAGGGGATATAAATCAGAAAAGAAGAAGTCAAATTCTCACTATTTACTGATAATATGATAGTTTACATAAGCAACTCCAACAGTTCTACCAAGGAACTTCTACAACCCATAAACACTTTCAGTAATGTAACTGGATACAAGATTATTTTTAAAAAAATCAGTGGCACTCTTTTACACAGATGATAAATGGGCCGAGAAAGAAACCAGAGAAGTATCACCCTCACAATAGCCACAAATAACATAAAATATCACAGAGTAACTCTAACCAAACAAGTGGGAGACTTGTATGACAAGAATTTTATATCTTTGAAGAAAGAAATTGAAGAAGACATGAGAAAATGGAAAGATCTCCCATGCTCTTGGGTAAGTAGAGTTAACATAACAAAAATGTCAGTGTTAACAAAAGCAATCTACAGATTCAATGCAATGCCCATCAAAATCCCAGCAAAATTCTTCAAAGACCTTGAAAAAACGGTACTCAACTTAATATGGAAAAGCCAAAAACCCAGGATAGCCAAAACAATCCTGTACAATAAAGAAACTTCTGGAGGCATCGAAATCCCTGGCTTCAAACGCGACTTCAGAGCTGCAGTACTGAAAACAGCCTGGTATTGGCATAAAAACATAAAAACAGGAGGACCAATGGAACTGAATCGCTGAATCGAAGACCTAGATACCAATCCACACACTTATGAACACCTGATTTTTGACAAAGAAAAAAAATTAAATGGAAAAAGAAAGCATATTTAACATCTGTGTCTTCTGGCGTTTTATCTTCCACCTCTTTTTGCTGCATCTCCATGCTCTCTTCATTCTGGTCTGGTCACACGGTCCTCAGTGCTGAGCTTCTCAGACTCACTAAGCTAATTGTTTCCTATGGCCTTTGCCCAGGAAACCCTCAGCCTGGAATGGTCTTGCCTAGACAGCTACTGGGCTCGATCCAGTCAATTTGTGTCTACTTAAATTCTCTGCCCTATGATCCCTTGCCTCATTTTCCTCCATGTCATTGTATGGTTCGTGTATACGCTGTAGCTGTCTGAATCCTCCCTGCTAAAATGTTTCCTTCCCCAAGGCAAGACGTCATTCTCTCACCAGAGCCTAGAACACAGTTGGTACGGTGTATGTGACCATTCGCCACACACAGCTGGTACGCTGTATGTATTCAGTGACCATTCACCAAATGAAGGCATTCATCTCAGCAGTCACCCTCAACTTCACCCCTTAGTGGGCCATGGTTCTCTCATCTATGAAGTGAGGGATGTGAACTCAGGGCTGTCAGGGTCTCTGCCAAATGCACATCAAAGTCAGCCTCCAATCCAAGATACTCAAGGGCTGTATATGGAGCACAGGCCTTGGCTAAAAGGAGGAAGGACTAGGTGGGAGGGAGACATCGCTCTTGGGCTTTTGGAAAGGCCTTTGATTTCATATAACCTGGGAAGTACCCTCTGTTAGAGAGGTGCTTGCTCATTATCATGCCTGCCTCATGGGGATGAAGGCATCAGCTCTGCAGTAGCACCAGGCTGGTCATCTACAGTCTCTTGACTCTCATGGAAGCTATGTGACCTCCAGGATTCCCTGTGGGGTAGTTGGGTCCCTGCTCAGGTGACAGAGAGTCCTAACCATTGAACCCTTCTGCCCGCTTCCCAGTGATCCCCATCTAGATAGAACAGCCGTCCAGTCGATAGCAACGCCGAGAGCATTCGTGAGTGTGCAAGCGTGTGGATGTCAGGAAAGAGCTCAGCACAACAGCATTGACTTTACCATGATGCCTGGTCTTCATTTAAAGTTAGCCTAGCCAGGGCTGGAGCAATGGCTTAGTGGTAAGAATGCTCGTTGTGCGGGGTGGTAGTGGCGCACGCCTTTAATCCCAGGGCTTGGGAGGCAGAAGCTGGTGGATCTCTATGAGTTTGAGGCCAGCCTGGTCTACAGAGCGAGTTCTAGGACAAGCTCCAGAAGTCACACAGAGAAACTCTGTCTCAAAAAATCAAAAATAGAAAGAAAAGTTTAAAAAAAGGAGAAAAAGAATGCTCATTGCTCTTGTAGAGGACGCAGATTCAGTTCTCAGTACCCAAGAAAGGCTTAAACTTCCATAAATCCAATTCCAGAGACTCTGACCCCTCCTCTGACCTTTGAGGGCATCCAACACACACACATATACAGGCAGAACATTCATGCAGAAATATTTTAAAAATACTTTAAAGTGTCTGGGCTGGTAACGATGGCCATACACCTGTAATCCCCAAATTTAAACTCTTGAAGAAACAGTATTGAGTTTGAGCCTATCCTAGGCCACATAGACCTGCATTGCCTCAAAAACAATTTCAGATGTAGCTCAGTGGAAGAACAGTTGCCTAGAATTGAACATTTAGGAGCTGGGGCCATGGCTCGGCAGTAGGGCGTTTGGCTAATGTGTGAAGGCTTGTGAGACCTTTACTGCCAGATTCTCGCTAAGGCACAAACATGCAATGATTATCCAGAATATAATTCCAACCTCCACGTGATTACTGTGAGAAAATTACAATCAAAAAATCTAAAATTGTATTAGGGGCATTTAATCCTTAAAGAAGAGGGCAAAGACAGTACTGAGTGAATAGAAATTATATGAATATGGTTAAAGATGTTTTTAGGAGAGCTATGGAAGTTTTGGTGAAAGCAAGAATGAAGTTTTTAATACCCATATAGTAATCATGCCTGAAAACGTACTGAGAGACAGGCAGTGTGCACAATGTGAACTTACCCTGGGGACTGGGCTCTGTGCCCTTCACCCCAGCGGGGCTCTTTGTGACTGATCTGCTATGACTATTGCATTGGTACCAACACCACAGTCACTGGTGTGGGGAGGAAGAAGGAATTAACAGGAATTGAGCGCTTAGATGAGTTAAGTTTCAGATGAAGTAAGCCTGTGCTTCAGAGAGTGTCCCCAGCCTGGAGTCTGAATGATTTGCCCACAGGCTCAGTGATGCTCACTCTACCCACACTCAAACAATTTCCTAAGTGACAAAGCTGGAGGGAGTAGTGGGTAGTTGTGATTTAAAAGTCACAACGTTCACTTGACTCTGTGGGAAGGAAGAATTGCCCTTG
Organism: Arvicola amphibius; assembly: GCF_903992535.2. Classification (NCBI taxonomy): domain Eukaryota; kingdom Metazoa; phylum Chordata; class Mammalia; order Rodentia; family Cricetidae; genus Arvicola; species Arvicola amphibius. Next base: position 90,733,215 of record NC_052049.1, on the reverse strand, counting down.
GAAGAACATGAGAGTTTTCTAGAAGTTATGAAATATTAAATGTTTGCATACCTTAGTATCTCAGAATGACAATTTGTTCTGTTTCAGGGTGAGCCTGGTTAAGGAGGTGCAGTGCTCAGGAGTCCATAATCTCAGCCCTGGGAAGCATAAGAAAGGCTAATAATTCGAGGCCAGCCTCTAATTGGGCCACAGTGATAGCTGCAGGCTGTCCTGAGCAGGAAGCTCTGCCTTCTGGCTCCATCCCCCAAGGCTTTGTGCCACCAGCTGTTACTCAGAGTCTGAGGAGGTGAGAAATAAAACCCTGTCTGGCCCAGCGCTAAGGTGAGGAATGTCCAGTCTTTGTCTCTGAACAAACCATCATGTGATCTGTCTTCAGGTTCATCTTGATCAGGAGGCTCTAATGCCACTTCTGTTTCCCGGTGACATGCTGCTCCCTTGAAAATCACAGTGAGGACACTGGGTGTCCTGGAACCGGAAATGGTGAGTCTGTGACTTGTCTCTGGCAAGGAACACAGGCCTGATCGTTCTGTGGGCTTCTTATTTACACAAAAGATATAATTTACATCATGGTTTAATGAATAAACCATTTTGAAAATTGGTTTTCTTTGGATGGGACCCCTGGTAAGTAACTCTGTGTTCCAGGGGATGGCCCCACCTCCATGCACACTGGGATTCAGTGGGTTATTTAAGGAAAAGAAGGATATGAAGTTGGGACGGAATGTTCCAGGGAGAAGAAGGGGTGGGCTGGGTGTGGAAAGATAAAATGTGCCATCTAGGCTTGTTGTAGACACCTTTAATCCCAGCACTTGGAAGGCAGAGACAGGTGGATCTCAGTGAGTTCAAGGTCATCCTGGTTTACAAAGCAAGTCCCAGGATGTCCAGAACTGTTAAACATTTAAACAGAGAAACTCTGTCTCCAAACCCAAAAAGAAAACCAAAAACAAACAAACAAACAAAAAAAACCCATTGTCTTCATCTATGAAATTTTTGAAGAATTAAAAATGTTTTAAAACTTAGGTAGAAAAATATATAAGTTGGTTTATGTACTTTTCTTGTCCATGAAAAACAAGTCTCTAACTTCACACCAAGTGAAGACACCAAGTGACTGACCTTGGCTTGGGAACACAGATTGTTGTAGGGAGGCTGCTTGTTTGTTCCTGGCTGCCCAGACCCGAAATAATCACAACACTGCTTGGGCTATTAGCTTATGCATATTTCTAGCTCACTTGTATATCTTAAATTAATCCATTTCTATTAATCTGTGTATTGCCACATGACTGTGGCTCACCGGCAAGTTTCTGTCCTGTGTCTGTCTCTGGCGAATCTCTGTGGCTTCTCACTGACTCTGCCTCCTTTCTCCCAGCATTCAGTTTAGTTTTCCCACCTAGTTCTACTCTGCCCTATCAACAGGCCAAGGCAGTTTCTTTATTCATTAACCAATAAAAGCCTAGTCCAGAGCACATATGTGTGCGCCTTCTCAACTGGTAAATCCCTGGAACCTCCTCTGCTTTTGCCATCCCCAGTCCTTAGACCTAGCCTTGACACACAGCCTGTATGCCAGCCTCGCCTGGTGAGTGCCTGTCTTCATCAGGGTTTCTACTGCTGTGCCGAAAAACCATGACCAAGGCAACCTGGAGGAAAAGGGTTTATTTCAGCTCACATGAGCTGATCACAGCATTATACCCAGATCATGGACCTCCCCAAAACCACCGAGGAGACCAAGTCTGGTCTGGAAAAGCAAAGAGCCTTTATTCTTTTTGTTTTGTTTGTTTGTTTTGAGACAGGGTTTCTCTGTAGCTTTGGAGCCTGACCTGGAGCTAGCTCTTGTTGACCAGGCTGGCCTCGAACTCTCAAACCCACAGAGATCTGCTTGCCTCTGCCTCCTGAGTGCCTGGGATTAAAGGCATGTGCCACCGCCTCCTGACATCAAAACCAACTTAAAAATCAGTAACTTCCATAGCCCTCAGCAGCCAGTGTCAATGGCCTCCATTTGAGGCCATCGTGACATGCAGACCCAGGTGGCTGTCAAGTACCATGCCTGGGTCCATGGTCCTTTCACAGTTGGGGTCCGTGTTGAAGTCCATGTCCCGTGTTGCCACCAGGACCACTCAGAGCCCCAAGGCTGGAGTCTGGGGTCCATGCTCCAGCAGGGCCGTATAGATCTGGGTGGAAGTGCAATCGAGCAGCTTCCAAAGTGTGCAGTAGATGACAGAGACAGCTGGCTGCCTGGTGTGCAGTAGATGACAGACAGCTGGCTGCCTGGGCCATCACTCAGAGTCTCATTTGCAGTGTTGGAGCCACCAACTTTGACTAAGGCCTAGCGTAACTAACAAACCATTTTTAGAAGTAGGAAAAATTTCAGAACCGTTTTGTCCTGTCTTGGCAAGGTTTGGCAGTCTCTTTTGTGAATGTGTTCTGCTTGTTCAGTCCAGACAACATGTACTTTGTCAGTGGTTGAGGCATAGGCAGTTCCTTGCCCAAAGGCCAGTTGTGCCAAGAAGAAAACAAACTCCAAGAGGAGTGTCTTTGGTGCTCAACATTCTCTCGGGAATAGATTGGTACTGTCAGGAACAATTGTGTCTCACATCAACAGAATTCTAAGTTATTTAAATGCCATGACCTACAGATCCTTGAAGTGGTTGAAGATTACTTATCTAGGCAGAATACAATCTCTCTGTATCTAAAGAACCTAATTAATCCAACTATATGTATAAAAAGCATGAATAACTATTGACCTATAATACTTAATACCTGTATAACTTAAAGACTAAGACTTCATATCAGAATATTAAATAATCTGTAAACAACTGTGAAGTAAATGAGGACAATGACCTCAAAATGTAAACAATGTATAAGTATCTTGATCAGATGTAGGACTGTATAATGCAATATGATAAATAGATCCTAAAAATTGTATCAATATACAAATGTCTTAAACAGACAGAAACATGCATGCATACAATCTGACAAAATAACTTTGTATAGGTGTACAAATATTGTAAACAAATAACAAAGATAATTTTAACTTGTATCAATATACAAGAATCTATACCATAAAGAATAGCTCACAAGTATTCATTCTAATACCCACTATTACTAGTAGTAGTATAAGTTCACACTAAATTACCTATTATTCTATTCAGTTTTTCCTCTTTTTTGATTCATTTTTATGTCTTATTTTATTATCCAGACCAGTATATTTTTTTACAGTAGGCATTGGATTTTTAAAATTTTTTTGATGAGACACGTTTTCCACAGTAACTGGAAATGATTGGATCACGTTCCACATGGGGGCCTGTAAGAGGCTCCCCCAAAGGAGTTTTCTGATTGTATTGGCTTGTCTTGTCTGTCTTTTGTCAGCCTACACTTACTGTTTTAATGTCAGACTTTGCTACACCTTCTACATACACCTGAAGGCTGAGTCCTCCTATTCTTGCCTTTCCCAAAGGAAATATTATTTTTAGAAAATTTTTGTCTACAATCCCTTTTCAGATGTCCTATTCTACCACAGTTAAAACTTTTGGCATTTTGGCATCTCCTCATACTGTTGGAAATTGCTTTTCCTACCCAAGGTTCAGTACTATAGTCAAATGTCTCAACATTTATCGTATGTAAGATTCATTTATCTCTTGGTGCTGATCTAACCTTTAAAGGCCCAAGAATCTTTTTGCATTTTAAGTTGACATTTCAAAAACCAAAGATTCAATGAATACACATCTAACTTCTGGGTTTGTTACTCCCACTTGTACAGCCTTAGTTAATCTTTGTAAAAAGTCACTAAAGGGTTCTTTTTGGCCCTGTTTAACCCTGATATATGATTTAATTCTCTTTCCTGGTTTCTGAATCTTGTCCAAAGCATTTAAAGCTGCTGTGCTACATAGGGACAAGGTGTGTTCATGGTAAAGAGCCTGATCCTGAGGATCAGAGTAAAGTCCTTCCCCCCAGAATTTGATCTTGGGAAATAGTCATTTTGCTTTTCCCTGTTGTTCTAAAGTTTTTGCTTCTCTCTAATAACATTTCCAAAGAAGCTGCGGTCTATCTTCTAGGACTGCTGAGATTAAATGAAGCCAATCTTGTGGGGTTGCCTTATTGTTTGAAGCCCATGTTTTGACCATTTCCCTAACACACGGTGAATGTAGGCCATAATTAACTATTGTTTGTTTAATTTCGTTAGACCACTTACACGTATGCGTTTCCATCTATATTTTTTGACTGCCTTAGGTACTTGGTGTCAGATGGTCTTTCCGAGGAGATCACTGGATAGGCAGTTAGAACTCTGGGTAAGATACCCCAGAGCGTGGCATGTATTGATGAGGCTAAATTTTGTCTTTGTACCTTTGTCCCTGGTCATCAAATTTGATAATTTTTTCAATCTTTTAAGTTCTTTTTACCACTGCCTTTTGAAAAGTCTGGATCTCCTGTCTGGTGTTCTGTTCTAATGTCCTCATTGAGGATTCCAAGGTATGAAGTCTGTCCAGTAAAAATAATGTCATCCTTGGACGTAATTTTTATGGCATACATATTACCTTCCTGAAGAAATACTCTATCTGTCAATCTATTATAATTGTCAATAGATTTTGATTAATACATGTAACAGTACGAATTCTCTCAGACAATGTCTCAGCACCTTCTGTCACTGACTGCGTTTTATCCGTCAAATTGGTCGTATTCTTTTTTAGAGTGCTAATAATTTTCCCTTTTAATTGGTCATTATCAGTCTGTAATGACTGTATCATTTCTAAAAGTCCCTCATTCTTGGCTCTATTATCAAGCCATTTTTTAAGGAGAAAATATGGAAGGCAAAGCTAATCCCTAGAATTAAATATAGTGATGTAGAAGGGAAATCACATAAGCCTTGCATGATGCTATTTATGGTATAAGTAAAAAAGCTGTTGACCTCTTGCATCATTAAATTATCTGTCATCTTGACCTTATAAATTACAAATTTGACTTTACAAATCTCACCTGTAATGAGTTGGAGTATGTGCAATAACTGTTACCGGACAGTAGGTGTCGCAGCTGTAACTCTGTGGCCGGCTTGAACAGTCGAATTGCTTTTAGTGTGTTAGATACTGAAAATATGCTTAAATTAAAAGCAGTTATTCAGTGCAAATAACAGACTTTGTGCCCCGCGGAAATCCCTGACTGGACGGCAGCAGCAACAGGAACAGCAAAGCAGCAACAACTGGGGAAGCCGACGCCTCACCTGCATTTCCGCAGTGTGTGGGGGGGGGGAGCTGGACCCAGAAGGGCTCCTAGAGGGCACCGAGGCCAGAGACCGCTGCTGCAGAGCCATAGTGTGGGGTGCTACGCAGGCCCTGGCGGTGGCAGCACGGGGTGCTACAAGGGGCCTGGCGGTGGCTGGCTGAAGCCACGGGCGAGAAGGGTCAGTGCCCAAATACCCAGATGCATAACTGCAGGGGTCCCGAATCCCCCAAGCTCCATCTTGGGCACCAACTTGTTGAATGACACCGGTTGAAGAAATCCAGGCTAACTCCAAGATAAACAAATTATATTTACTTTATTATAAGGGGCAAACTTTCAAAACAGGAACGAGAAGTCCAACCTCAGTTGTATATCGTGGGGAAACACAGAGAGAAAGGGCTCTGGGCAGGCAGGCAGCTTTTCTCCAGGTACCCAAAAGGTCACACCCTAACCTGGTCCAACCTCTTGAAAATCACTGGCTGACACCAGAAACCAGGGTCCTTGAACCAAACCAGGGACTCTTTGCAATGAGCATTTGCGAGTAAAGCTGACTGGACAAAGGGCGGACTGTGTGCTGCATCTCTGCCAGTGCCTCCGGGGTGAAGGAAAAGTTGTCGGAGAGGGGGAAAACTAGAGAACTGAGGAGGTTTTTGTTTTGCTTTGTTTGCTTGTTTGTTTGTTTTGTTTTGTTTTAAATTTTCTTTTGGGAGGGCACAGCATGGATGAGGGAAGGATATGGGAGGACTAGAAAGTGACCAGAATTAGGGTACATAACATGAAATTCCCAAAGAATCAATAAAGAAATTATGCTTAAAAAACACAGTAGACTCTACATACCAACCACAGAGAGTCCAAGAAGGAGATAACAGAAGCACTCCCATTTACAATAGCCTCAAAAGATATAAAATATCTAGGAATAACCCTAACCAAGGAAGTAAAAGATGTCTATAATGAAATCTTTAACAAAATCTCTGAAGAAAGACATTGAAGAACTCACTAGAAAATGGAAAAACCTGGATTGGTAGAATTGAAATTGTGAAACTGGCCGTGTTATCATTCGTGATGCAGGTCCCCTGGCGGGCAGGAGACAGATAAGCCATGCAGAGAGAGCCTGAGTATAGAGTTTATTCAGTGGGGATTGGGAAGGGTATAAGGTATAAGGGTAAGGAGTTATAAAGGAGAGAGAGACAGAGAGACAGAAAAAGAAGGGGAGGGAGAGGCAGAGACTGCCACTTCAGAAGCCTTCTTCTGACAGAGAGAGAGGGAAGGAGGGAGAGATGAAGAGGAGGCAGTAGATCAGTAAGTAGATCTGCTTGGCAGGAAAGGGGAGATTGGGAGTGGGTGGGGCTTATCTCTTAAAGGGATAGGTGACAGGGCAGACCAGCAGATTTATTACAGACTGTTCTACCAAAAGTAGTTTATAGGTTCAGCACAATCTCTGTCAAAATTTCCATAGTATTCTACATGCCCACGTGTACACACACATACATGTGCATAAAAATAGATAGATAGATAATTCTGAAATTCACACAGAACCACAAAAGTCCTAGCTAGGCAAAGCATTCCAAAGCAAAGGAACAGTGCTGGTTACACCAGATTTCAGGCTATGTTACAGAGCAATGGTAACGAAAACAACATGGTACTGTCACAAAACAAACATGGAGGTCAGCAGAACAAAGTAGAAGATCCAAACATGATTGCATTTAGTTATAGGCATCTCAATTCGTCAAAGATGCCCCAAAAATGCATTGGAGAAAAGACAGCCTAGCATCTTCAATAAATGATGCTGGGAAAACTGGATGTCTGTAAAGCAAAGAATAAAATTAACTCCTTATCTACCACCCTGCACGGAAATCAACTCTCCATAGATCAAAGATGTGGAGCCTGGAGCTCTGAAACTGTCGGAAGAAAGTGAGGTGGTACCCTGTAGGTGTAGTTGTGGGACGTGAGCTTTTGGTTGTTTCTTTAGATTTTCATTAGATTTCTTTATTATTATTATTATTATTATTATTATTATTACAAATTTTCACCTCCTCACCTCCTCCCATTTTCCCTCCCCTCCCCCCACTCCCCCTTCCCTTCTCTCGCCAGTCCAAAGAGCAGTCAGGGTTCCCTGCCCTGTGGGGAAGTCCAGGGTCCTCCCCCCTCCATCCAGATCTAGGAAGGTGAGCATCCAAACAGACTAGGTTCCCACAAAGCCAGTACATGGAGTAGAATCAAAACCCAGTACCATTGTCCTTGGCTTCTCAGTCAGCCCTCCATGTAAGCCATGTTCAGAGAGTCCGGTTTGATCACATGCTCCATCAGACCCAGTCCAGCTGGCTTTGGTGAGCTCCCAGTAGATCAGCCCCACCGTCACAGTGGGTGGGCGCACCCCTCGCGGACCTGACTTCCTGGCTCATGTTCTCTCTCCTTCTGCTCCTCATTTGGACTTTGGGAGCTCAGTCCAGTGCTCCAATGTGGGTCTCTGTCTCTATCTCCATCCATCGCCAGATGAAGGTTCTATGGTGGTAAACAAAATATTCATCAGAGTGGCTATAGTATAGGGTCAGTTCAGGTGCCCTCTCCTCACTGTTCAAGGAACAAGCTGGGGACATCTCCTTGGGCACCTGGGAACCCCTCTAGAGTCCAGTCTCTTGCCAACCCTCAAATGGCAAGATATTAATTAATTAAGATATATACTTCCCTACTCCCATATCCACTCCTCTTTCCATCCCAACTGTCCCATTCCCCCAAGCTCTCCCCATCCTCCCCTTCTCACTTCTCTCTCCCATCTTCCCTTACCCTCATCCCACCCCACCCCAAGCTCTCCATTTTTGCCTGGAAATCTTGTCTACTTCCAATATCCAGGAGGATAACTACATAGTTTTTTTTGGCGGGGGGGTTCACCTTCCTATTTAGCTTCTCTAGGATCATGAATTATAGGCTCAATGTCCTTCATTTATGGCTAGAATCCACTAATGAGTAAGTACATACCATATTCATCTTTTTGGGTCTGGGTTACCTCAGAATAGTGTTCTCTCTTTCCATCCATTTGCATGCAAAGTTCAAGATGTCATTGTTTTTTACCGCTGAGTAGTACTCTAATGCGTATATATTCCACACTTTCTTTATCCATTCTTCCATTGAGGGTGACCAGGAAGTATAGGGGGTTGAGGAATGTCTGTGCTCCATCTCCTGGGCGGAACTCACTCACCCCTCTGATGGATCTTCTGGTACAGGATCAGAGCCCCTAGGTGGCCAGGGACCTTGCAGACAAAAGGCCTACCTTGCTGCAGGCAGGCTATTGAAACAAAGGAACCAGAAGTGAGCTTTTGACTGTTTCCCAGGAGCTAAGATCAATGATTGACAATGACTTATATCCATACTATAAAAAATTCTCAAAATCAAAGAGAAAAAAATGCATCCAAGGAGAGTTTTTGAAAAGAGAAATAGAAACGTGTAGGAATATCTCAAAAACTGTTCACCATCCTTAACAATTAGGGGCATGCTATTTAATACTACCATGAGATTTTATCTCATTCCAGATCAAGGGAACAACGGACAGCAAATGCTGGCTGGGATGCAGAGAATGGAATTCTAATTCACTATGAGTGAGATGCAAACTGGTGTAACCAGGGTGGTGAATTCTCCAAAAGCTAAAATCAGATCTCCCATATGACCCAGTTACTCCACTCCTTGGCATATACCCTAAAGACGTATATATTATTGATCGAAGCATAATTAGGATAAGATATCTCTTGAAAATTGTGTTGGGTGTCTGTAAGTTTCTGGCTTCCTGATAGAACACAGAACAAGGGCCTTCTTCCCATGTCTGGTCATCCTTTGTCTTTTTGGGTAGCTGCACCTCTCCCCTGTGGCTCACCTCTTGTCCCTGGGCTTTCCATATGTATAGGAAGCAAGCCATCAAATCCAGAATGCTGACCATCAGGTCTAGCACTTCCTGTGTCTGGAGACGAAGTCCTAAGATTCTCCTCCCTGCAAGCATTCCCATGCATTAAGTCCCTCTTCCCACATTTCTGTTATTTGTTTCTCCTGGTGCATGTTTTATACAGTTGGGATTTTGGCTTTTTCTCAGCACTGGAGCAAAGGCTTTTTAAAGACAGCTATAATTGCTTGCGGGCATTTCCCATAAGAGCAGAGCTGAGAAGATTGGCTTGATTCCATGTAAACAGTCTTTGTACTTCCTCCTCCCGTAGACTCAGCCCTTGCCAGACTGCCTGTTGATTGACTGTCCCCTCAGACCTTATATGCATGTCTAGTACTTTGGCATTGCAACACCACCATGTCATCTGCAACATTATGTTCAAGATCCACACAACTGAGTCTCCAAAGAGATCTCAGTGATCTGTGTTGTCTCCTTTTCTGTAACACCGCTAGGGACTGGAGACCATGGAAGACATGATCCTCCGAAATTATTTGTCTCTCTGAGCTGCAGGGAGATTGGGATGTGCCCAGGTCCCTTTTCTCCAGAGCTGGGGAGTTTAGCCTGTATTCCCCCAGCGTGGCTTTGTTAAAGCTGAGGTATTTAGAGCAGGCTAGATTTCTGTAAGTGAGGTAAGGCAAGGCCTGGGCTCAGGGAGATCTAAGATCTGCCAGGTTGCTAGAGCTTTCTGTTCACTCTGCCTTGTTCATTTCTGCGGGCAAGTACTATAAAAGCTTGACTATTGGCAACAGCAGTAAGCAAACCTTGTTTGAAGTTACTTTCCAGGAGGAAGTTCTGTGAGTTTTTGCCCTCTTTTGCCCTGGTCCCTTAGGATGAAGCCGGTGGAAACGCACATTATGTGTAGAATTCCCACGTTTTATCTGTGCTCTAGATGGGCTTGTGTGGATGAAATAGCAGTGTTTAGGTAACTGTCTTTCTCCCTTCAGAGTGATGTTAGTGGTTCGGAATTGTTTTTTAATTACAGAGTATACTGGCCCAATGTAGAACTCATGCTTGTGTGTGCCCTGACATTCCAAACTCATTTATATCGTTGTTGTCTAAAGTATAGACAACAAGTAAAGAATTTAGAAGTCTGTCAATTGTATACTTTTCAGAAGGGCCTCAGATATGTATAGATATTTATTGTTTGTGTCCATGTATAGAGGAAAAAGCAAGTTTCTACTACTTCGGACTTTTAAAGCATTTTGCATGCATGACCACTTTTCATCTGAGATGTTTTATATGACACTAGATATATAGGTTTACAAATGGCTCAAAGACTTACTGATGAGAAACCATAAAGAAGTTATTTTAAAACGATTCTTTGGTATACATACAATTTTAATTAAAGATGAAGTCAAGGTGCATACTAAACCATGAAAGGCTTGTGTTTCTAACAGTACAATTCAGATATGTACTAGTTTGATACTTAGATGAAGAGTATGGAAAATGTTAAATCTTTCTATAATTAATCCGTCATGTCTCTGTGGGAATGGAAAATGTATTTACAATAAAAACAGCATAGTTTAAAACATACGTGTGAGTCAGAGCTTTTCTGGTCACTTCCCCTGGAGGTGTGTGGTGGAATCACGGCAGGAAGGAGATAAGTGCTCGGATAACAGCTACGCCAAATCACGTGGTGCAGCACTGGTGAGCGCTGCCACACACCCCTTGGATCCATACACACTTGTAGTGATGAGCTGCGGGCCGGCTTCCCGCCGCCCTGCTCTCGGCCACCGGCTAGCTTAAAACCCAAAATAACAACACACAAATTGTATTCTTTTAAACACTGCCTGGCCCATAGTTTCAGCCTCTTATTGGCTAATTAACCCATGTTTAGTAATCCGTGTAGCACCACAAGGTGGTCGCTTACAGGGGAGATCTTAACCTGCCTCGGAGAAGAGAGGCATGGGGACTCACTATGGCGACTGCCTGAAGCGGCTCCCCTCTCTTTCCCAGAATTCTGTTCTGTTTACTCTGCCTACCTAATTTTCTGTTCTATTAAAGGGCCAAGGCAGTTTTTTTTTATTAATCAATGAAAGTAACACATAGACACTCCTCCATCATTTCCCCTTTTTCTGTTTAAACAAAAAAGAAAGGCTTTAACTTTAACATAGTAAAATTACATATAACAAAACAGTTATCAAGCAAGAATTACAGTTACAATATTTAAATCTATTTTATCTTTTATCATAACTAAGGAAAACTATAACTATTGAACCATTCTTCAATTCCATCAAAGACTCCAGAAGGATATAATACTACCTAAGTAAACAAGAAATATGCAACTTTCAAACTCTAGAAATGACAGAGACAACTCGCTGCCTGGACAGTCACCCAAGTTCCTCTGTACCATTGGGGCATCCATCTTCGGCCTTCAGGCCCATAGTATCCAGCAGACATTTCCATGAAGCAGGAAATTCCAAAGACAGTTCAGTCACTTTCTGCTATGTCCTGCAGAATGTCTTGTAGACTCGTTCATGAATCAGGAACCCCAAAAGACCATCTTACCTTTAGGCAAGTTCAGCAGTCCTCTTTCTGCGGGTTCTTTGTGTCCAATTTATGCAACAGTCCAGGCAAGAGCAGTTTCTTGCCCAAATGGCTATCAAACTTCATAAGGAGCCTCTTCAATGCCTATCTTCCTCTTGAAGTATATTGATACTGCCAGGAGCAGACGTGTCTCATTGTCATGAAAACCCTAAGTTATTAAAACATCTTAAATGCCATGTTCTGTAGTCTTTGAAAGATATGAAGAATGCCTATCTAACTGAAATATATCTCTATATATCTAAAAAAATCTAACTAACATGACAACAAGCTTGACTATTATTGATGACTATCCATTAACAACCTATATTTCCTAATTATACATTACATTTTAAAATGAACTACACAATCACAATAGCTTAATGAAGATCAGAAATACACACACACACACACACACACACACACACACATATATATATATATATATATAACAAAATTGACCTTAAAATCCACACCAATGCAAATTATTCATATCTATATAACACACTTGATCCAGAATTAATTTTTGGTTAACACATATTCAGGAAACCATAGTATTGACAAATTTTCCCCAACATCTACACCAGTGTACATGATTCCTTGTGGATTCCACATTTGCACAGGCTCTAGGGATTGAACTCACGGCCCTGCCATCTGTATGCACTGTACCACAGTGGTGTGCTCCCAGCCCCATCTGCCTTTGCATTGCATTGTTGGTTCTTTATAGACTTAATGTCATTTTTATGTGGTTACATGTATCTATGTCTGTCTTTTGCTCATAATAATATAGACCATGCGTATACATGTATTCCTCTATGAATTTGTGTTTCTGTTGTAATTCCTTAGAAAAGTTTCTGGTCGTATTTTTTTGAATCACAAGATTAACACCTAGTTAAAACTTTTGTGTTGATTGTTTTTCTTCTATCATAATACAGAATTCAAAACAGGCTACATTTTTATGACACATATATACACATAAAACAATCAATTCCCATTTTCTGTTCCTAAAGCTGAGCACAACTTGGATTGAAGACAAATTTGTCATTCTAGGTGTTGGTATCATTTGAGGACGTAGCCGTGGACTTCAGCTGGGAGGAGTGGCGGGACCTGGATGCTTCCCAGAGGACCCTCTACAGGGACGTGATGCTGGAGACCTACAGCAGCCTGGCGTCCTTGGGTGAGTCAGACTCCCGTAGTTCTCAGAGGTACCAGTATTAGAATCGTTGCTTGCTTTTAATGCTAATTTGATATTGTACATTTTAATTGGCATGGCAATGATACGCATGTGTGAAGAAGAATGTATCTCTGTACTGCACATCGTGTACAGTGATCTGGTTGATGTTAGCTGATAGTGTATCAGCCCTGGATTCACTTGTTTGTATTGGGAACATTTGCATCTCTCTGATGTCATTTTAGAATTTTTAGTTGGTGTCGCATATGTGTATAATAGTAATAGTATTGTAGAACTTATGGTAGGCCTCCCTTCCTGCTATACCTGCTAGTGCGTACCTTCTTCCCCTCCCCCATGCCCCGCGTCTCGCCCTGGCTCTAGTTCCTATTGTTTTTCTCTCTATTTGAGGCCACCTTTAGTTTGGTGAGAACACAGAGGACTTTTCATTGTGTGCCTGGCTCATTTCCTCTACACACTGTAACTTCCCTGCAGAGACTTAGGAGAAATGGGTTTGCTCCAAATACGGATGGAGTTTGATTGCCCAAAGAAAGATTGCATCAGTGCTAGGTGAATATATGAGTTTACTGGGTTTATTTAGTGAGTAAATGTGAGTCTCAGATATACAAAAAACAAAAGCAGAAAAAGCCTCCAACCTTAGTTAGTTCTTACTTACAGTTTTACCAACCTACAGGTGGGCAAAAGTGTGCCCAGGCTGGAATCTCAGCAGAGAAATTCATGATAGTCTCATAAGGGGATGCTACCAGTCCCGGTCCCCTCCATAAGGCTACGTAGCTTTGTTCATTCAATTGCTGTGGCTCTGTGCCAAGGTCATTCTGTGTTTTAAGATGGTGCCAATCTTCTGAAGCCCAGAACAACAGCCATTCTACAGATAACAGAATGGCCTGCTTGCCTGCCACTGTGACCGATGTTATTTTGAATTTGCGCGTGCCACACTTCTCTACGTACATTCCTTTGTTGAAGACGCCTGTGTGCAGATTTCCCTGTAGACACCGACGTCACCTCCTTTGACTGTATATGGCCAGCAGTGGCACAGTGTTGATGTCATTCTGGGTCCAGTTTTTACAACCATTATATTGTATTTTCAAGTGGCTGCACTAACATATATTGCTACTATCTCTTTGTATAGTTTTTTAGCATTTTTTTAATTTTGTATATTAAAAATAACATTCTATCTATAATTCAGTGGTAAGGCATTTGGGGAAAATCTCTTTCAATTTTACTTGTAAACGTATTTGTAGGTCATGTTTGGGAAATATCAATTTAGGTTGTTTGCTCAGATTTAATGAGATCTTTTACTTTTCTGTGTTTAGTGAATGAGATCCTTTATATGGTCTAGAAATTAATTGCTTCCTGAATAAATAATTTTCTAGTATTTTCTCATTCTAGACATGACATTTAGTCTAATATAATCTCATGTGTTGCTTTTGCTTCTGTTGACTGGATTGGCGTATATCAAAAGACTCCATCTGCATCGTTGTTCCGAGTTCTAGAGTTCCAGACCTTACATGTAATTCTATGATCCATTTGTAATTGATTTCTCTATATGGTATGAAAAGAGTATTGTCTTTGTTTGTTTGTTTGTTTGTTTGTTTCAAGACAGTGGTCCCTTTCTATAGTATGCAAATATCCAGATTTCGCAGAATAATTGATTCATGAGAACGTACTTCTTTTCTGAATGTAAGTTCTGAAGCCTCTGTTGAGCGAGAAGCTGAGGAGTGTGCGTGCTTGTCAGCTCCCTAGCCCCCTGATGCCATGGGCTGGGGGAGATGTGTTTAGCTCTAGGAAGTCACAGGTTTCATGTGACATTCTTTTGGGCCTTTTTACGTGGATCCTCTGTTGAGAGAGCCTTGTAGCAGGGAACACATTGCAGGGCAAGGCTTCTCAGCTCAGTCTTAGTAGGAGGAAAGGTGGGGGATGACACCTCAATGCCCCTGCAAAGTGTGTCCCAGTGATCTCCTTTCCTTCCCCTTTAACTTTACCTGCTGATTGCATAGCAGACCACTGACCAGTACCTGCCCACATGGTCTCTGGAGTGCATTTTTAATTCATACTAAGTATGCATGGATTTTGTTTTGTTTTATTAACTGTGTGTACAGAGTGTTTTGTGCTCGCTCATTTCTGTATGGAAGAACTGTGTCTCTGGCATGAGGCGCCCTTGGCCGTTTGTGGTAGTTATGTCCTCGTCTGCTCCATTTCTATTCTGTGGAGACGACTTACGTCTTTATTTGATGGAGATATCAGATCTGTCATTTGGATCTTGTGTCTTTGTCTGGATTTGAAGTCATTGTAATAGCTAGTACGTAAAGTAACCACTGGGAACTTGGCTCTTCCTGTAATAGGTGCTCATTTATAAGTGACTGTAGGCTTCCTTCCTTGTGTTTTTAGGATTCCCTTTGTCTTGGAGTTTTTCTAGTTTGGATGTAAGTGATTTGTTGGTTCAAATCTTTTAGGTTCTATTGGACATGCCTGTCTATGCTTTTATAACCATTCTCTTTTCTTCTGGAACACAAATAATGTGAATGTTTGTTTTCTTATAAGGACCATGTTGCTGGGTGGTGGTGGCACATGCCTTTAATCCCAGCACTTGAAAGGCAGAGGCAGGTGGATCTCTGTGAGTTTAAGGCCAGCCTGGTCTACAAAGCAAGTTCCAGGACAGCAAGGACTGTTATACAGAGAAACCCTGTCTGGAAAAAGGAAAAAAAAAAAAACCTATGTTCTCATATATATTCTTTTATTTTTAAAAGTTTTGTGTGTATGGATATTTTGCCTTTTTTTATGTCTGTGCACTTGTGCGCCTGGTGTCCTTGAAGGCCAGAAGATGGCGTTAGATGCATTGGAGCTGGAACTTTAGATGGTTGGGATCAGGGCAGCGTGTGCTCTTGACTACTGAGCAGACCCTCTAGATACTGTCTTCTCTTCTTCCCAGTTCTTTAATCTGCTTTTGTTTGTTTAAGGTAGTCAGTCTTTGTCTCCGTGTTTCTCTCTGCATGGTCTGAGCTGTGTGTGTGTTTTTTTTTCTTTGATCAGTTGAGCTTTTCCCTTACAAGTCTTCTGGGTCGTTCTTTCTTTATGGCTACTTTTCTTTTTTAATTTATAGCAGACAAATTGTCTGTCGAGTTTCCTTAAGTCAGCGCTTTTACATGACTGCTGGGGACGGAACTCGGGTCCTCTTACTTCCATAACAGGGGCTTTACCCACTGTTCCACCATCCATCTCCCTGGGAGGTTTCTTAAAATCCTTAAGTGCTACTTGGGGACAACACTTCCATCAGTGGAGAGTGGGAGTGAAAACCTACTTTAATACAAACGTGTAAGTCACCGAGTGCTAGGGCTGTAGCTCGGTTGAGTGACTCTCCTACCACGCGTAAGGCCACTGGATTAGTCTCCAGCCTACCCAGAAATAAATAAATAAAAAGAAAGGAAGGAAGGAAGGAAGGAAGAAGTTTCTAATCGCCTCTCATCAGTGGCCTTGATTAGCACTTTGTCACAACCCCGCATTGTTTCTCACTCACAGGGCACTGCATGACCAAACCTGAGTTGATCTTGAACTTAGAGCATGGACTTGGGCCGTGGAGCATGGCAGGTGCCTCTGTCTGGAGCCTCTCAGGTCAGTGAATGAACGAGGCGAGAGAGGGCGGGACACAGAAGCTGCCAGACTGTTCATCTCGGGCGGGTTTTCAACAAGGTCCGTCTAAACCCAGTCCTGAGGACAGATCGCCTCCTGGACCAGACACCTGTTCTATCCGGTTTCCCCAACGTTCTGTGTTAAACTACCAGTTTCTTGATGTTGAGAAATGGCTTTTGTTGTTGTTGTTGTTCTGCTGCTCTTCAGAACGATCCAGCTTTACCTGGATCTTCATTTGTGCGTGTTCCCCTCCCTTTATAACCGTATGTTTTAAGTTAGGCGTTTATTGACATTATTTCAATACCAGCTTTTGACTAGTGCTTGTCTTTGCAATTCTCATGATCCTTAATCACACACAAAGGCTTCTCCTCTTAAAATAGTAGAGCAAGGGACATGTGTTATGGTGAGGTAGGCAGCACAGAGAATGTTTCTCAGGTACGGAGGGGAAAACATGGGGCTTTAGAGGGGGAAATAGTAAAGAATTTTTGCTTATTTCAGTTTTACTGTGTGATAACTATTTTTCACATTTGCCATGAGGTACACATTTGGGTTTAAATTTAAGACTAGCTAGGGAACCTGATTAAAAACTACCAGCCAAACAAGAGTCTAATTTGGCTATACTTGTGTCGCCTGTGGACAGAGGACATCAGAAGTCACAGGGTTGGATAGCACACGAGCAAGTCTTTCCACATGGGCTGTGGAAATCTGAAGTCAGAGTCACAAAGGTGAGTGTGGAGTTGCAGAGAGGAGAAAGCCCTGCGCAGTCATCAAACACTGGAGAACTAGCTCAAAAGCCGAGGCACACTCAGATGAGTCCTGGATGAGGGAGAGTCCCTGGAGAGAGGGAGAGAGAGCTTGGTTAGTAAAATCCCGAGAGAGAGAGAGAGAGAGAGAGAGAGAGAGAGAGAGAGAGGGAGAGGGAGAGGGAGAGAGAGAGAGAGAGACAGACAGAGACAGAGACAAAGAGAAACAGAGAGAGACAGAGAGTTCAGTCAGTAAAGTTCTTGCCTTCAAAGGCTGCAGACCTGAGTTTCTGTACACAAGTACAAAAATTAAGACATGGTTTGGGGGCCCCTGATTGTAAACTTGGTGCTTCTGAGTTGGAGACAGGCAGATCCCTGGGGCTTGATGGCCAGCCAGTCTCATAAATTGCTGAACCTCAGGTCCCAGTGAGAGACATTGTCTCAAACAAGGAAGCAATACCCGAGGTTCACCCTCTGAGTTCCCCATGTGTGTGCACATGTGTTCATACACACAAACACACTACGTGTGCACCTACATGAGCCTGCATATACAAGGTCATTTTAACTCTTGTATGCAAAATTTGGCTTCTTGGGTAAGAAATTCAGCAGAGAGATTCTGAAAAAAGATACAGTCTCAGGTCTGGGAAGAGAAAAAGCTAAATTAAAAACAGAAACAAAAAAACACTCTTTGGAAAGTACACAATGGGGAAGAAATAATCCCAGTGATTTGTTTAAAGACAACACTGAGCAAGTGTAACAATTACATAGTAATAAGGGGAAGAAAACAGAACGATTGTCAGCACTTCTAGACCGAAGAGCTCTTGGGAAGTTTTATGAGGTATCTAATCTGTGAATCTTTTATTAAACAGTGAATTGAGAGTAAGGTCAACACAAAACATACTCCATGAAATTAGTGTATAATATTCTACAAACCTTGGCCAAGAGACAGGCATCCACATATACGGCATTTACAATTACAAGTTGTAGACTCTGAGAATACTTCCTCAAAGGTTGTTATTGTTAAGATGCCCAGAGGACAGAATATGGGCAGAATATGGAAAAGTATAAGCAAAATGTGTGATTAGTTTGTTTGGGTTTGGTTTGTTTTTGAGACAGGATCTCACTATGTAGCTCTGGCTGGTCTGGAACATTATATAAATCCGGCTGGCCTTGAACTCGCAGAGATCTCCCACTGCTGGCCTTAAACACGTGTGCCACCACGCCCAGTAGTTCCTTTTGAATATAAGTCTACTATCATAGCAGATTGATTAACAGAAACTCTGAATTCCAGAAAGTATAGTCTTTGGTGTTTTAAACCCTGAAAATACAAACTGCCAATCAAGATTATTCTATGAAGCAAAGTCTAAAATCAGATAATGTTATGAATTTCTGTGATAAGCGTAAATAGAATCACTCTATGAATACTAAGTCACTATTACAGAAGATACTTAAAACAAAGTAACAATATTCCTTTTGTAAAGGCAAGCAAGCCACAAGCAACATTTCTCATAAAAACAATCATTCCTACAAAACCCCATGGAAGATCCTGCTGTTCTTTATCAAAGCAAAGTACACTCTCTGAACCAAAGTAGCAGTCTTCACCCTAATGTGTGGTATACTAGGGAGAGAGAATGTTTATAACCTACGTCCTAAAGGCAGCTAGTAGAAGAGGGTTTCCTGTTTCACAGATGAAGGAGCATAGCAGGGTACATTTAGAAGCCAGAGAAACAGGACAGGTGGAATAATGAGAGGGAACATCGCTATAAAGACGCCTGCAGCTGAGAAATGGGTTGGGTGTTTATTGCCATGTATTTCAACAGAGCAGCAATGCAACAGAGAGCCAGAGCTTAACGCTGCAATATTTCTCAGTGTATTGTTTTATTCTACTTCATTAAAGACTAGGATGTGTACAGTTATAAGATGATACTGTAAAAGTTCAATTGTACATTGGGCAGTGGTGGCGCATGCCTTTACTCCTAACACTTGGGAGGCAGAGGCAGGCAGGTCTTGTGTTTGAATTACATAAAGCTTGTGCCCAATTCATAGTAGTTGAAATTTTTCCTATTTTCAGGTGTCAACAAAATGAGTAGCCTGGTTGAGAACAGCCAGAAAAATGGAGACAGACATTTCTGGCGAGTTGAAGATGACAGCAATGCATCAAATGAAGAACTCATTGAAGTAGGTAAAGCTGCTGTCAGCCCAAACTGTGCCCTGATTGAGTTCATTTTCTCTGCCAGCTGAAGAATAGAAAGGCAAAAACAGGAAAGGCAGGCAGTATTGTAGGTGCCACAGCTAGCCTCAAGGGAAGTATCAGACGGAGCAGGCAGATCATCCTGAAGAAAGCTGCTCCCAGGGGTGAGGAAACACACAACGAGGCACAGAGAAAAACTTCTACAGAGCCAAGGGGCCCTAGGAGTCTGTAACCCAGTTTCTTATTAAGGGCATAGGGGTTTCAAGGGTATTTGAGTGCTCAAGGGGTCTTCACCCCTAACTTAGGGTTGGTCCATCTGAACAAAGAGAGAGTGACTAACAGACCCTTAACTTTGGTGGAAACATGTTCTGACCCACCCTCGCACTGACCGAGATCCATCACCACAGTGCCCCACTGGCAGCAGCAGAAGCCCACCAGGCCTTTCTTTTAAGCTGCTAGGCTTTTATGTCAGGTCAGGAAAGTGAGGAGGAAGCTGCTATCGTGGAAGTCCACCATCTTTATTACCTAGTTATGGCCCCTCTTCCTATCTGGCCACCACCAGGGACCTAACGCCATGTCCTTCAAAATCATATTCCAACTTTGAACATGAAAAATAGAAACTGCTTTAGGAATGTTTCCGTGGGAACTTGATCTATGGCGGGATGAGTGTCTCAGTAGTGAACCTGGTGAGACGCGGGCTACGAAAGAATCAACCATTTTATAGTAATTGAAACCCTTCAGTTACCCTGTGCTTCCGGGTAACACACACTTAATCATGTCATTTTGATTCAAGAAAAACCTCCAAAGGCAGGGTCGGTAACATAGAAGTTTTCATTTATAGAGGAGCTCAATTAGGAAATCCTGTGATAAGCGTGACCTACTCAAGTCATGGCACGGATAGGATGCAAAATTCTAATAGGGTGAGACAACATTCTTTGACTAAATTTATCCAGTAAGTGAAGTAAAATAGACAGCAGAGAGAAATTATTTCAATGTGTGTTTGTGAGAAGTGTCATTAAGAAATCATGATAAGCAAAACATAGTAAATTATTTAGGACTCTCCCTGTGAATACGAGGAGTTTAACAAACCCTTCTGTCTTCAGGCAGAACTAAAGCTACACGAGGAAATCCACCATGGAACAAAGCCCTATGAATGTGAAGTGTGTTTGGAAGCGTTGTACCTGAAGTCAGACTGTAGCAGAAATCAGAGGTATCACACGTGTGAGAATCCGTACGAATGTAAAGAGTGCAGGCAAGCTTTCTATCCTAACTCTACCTTCAGTCAGTGTCAGAGGCTCGAGAGGGGCGAGAAGCCCCATGCGTGCATGGAATGTGGAAAAACCTTCTACTGCAAGTCCCACCTGACCGTCCACCAGAGGACGCACACGGGCGAGAAGCCCTATGAATGTAAAGACTGCGGTAAAGCTTTCTACAGCAAGTCACAGCTCAACGTACACCTGAGAATTCACACAGGGGAGAAGCCCTACGAATGTAAAGACTGTAGGAAAGCCTTCTACCGCAACTCCGACCTCACCGTCCACCAGAGGACGCACACGGGCGAGAAGCCCTATGCATGTAAAGTCTGCAATAAAGCCTTCTACTGCAATTCCCAGCTCACTGTCCACCACAGGACGCACACCGGCGAGAAGCCCTACGAGTGTCACGTATGTACGAAAGCCTTCTACTGCAAGTCCCAGCTCGCTGTCCATCATAGGACGCACACCGGCGAGAAGCCCTACGAATGTAAAGAGTGTGGGAAGGCCTTCCAGTGCAGGTCGGACCTCACTCGACACTGGAGGACGCACACTGGCGAGAGGCCATACGAGTGTAACGAGTGCAGGAAAGCCTTCTATCGCAAGTCAGACCTGACTGTCCATCAGAGGACCCACACAGGCGAGAAGCCGTATGCATGTAAAGAATGCAGGAAAGCCTTCTACTGCAACTCCCAGCTCACTGTCCATCAGAGATACCACACGGGTGAGAAGCCGTATGAGTGTAAAGACTGTGGGAAGGCCTTCCAGTGCAAGTATGAACTCACACGACATCAGAGAACACATACAGGTGAGAAACCGTATGTGTGTCTAGAATGCAAGAAGGCTTTCTACACCAAGTCAGACCTCACTCGGCATCTGAAAACACATGCAGGTGACAAACCCTGAGTACAGAGGGCGCAGTAAAGCCCGACACAGCCAGTCAATCTTGAGGTGGCATCAGAGAACACATATAAAAACTATTGCCATAAGATTAGCCCTTAATATCAGAATTCATACAGATGCAAAAATACCCATGAAAATAAAGTAAGAAAGCTCTCTGCTTTAGCTCATCTCCATGTGCACACCAATAAATTTAGGGAGCACGAGCAGACTTTGTGTGGTCAGAGCTCATGGGTCATCATGTAGCACACACAGGCGAACGGCCCTTTGAATATAAAAAACACTAGAACACTTTTTTAAACCATAAAGTGCATTCAGTGGGCAGAAAAGCTCATATAGGTAGTCTTTATCAATATGTCTATCATAGAAAACTTTGATACCTAAGTCAGACCCCAGTCTACATCAGAAACCTCATAAAGATGAAGTTGTGTACAGCAAGTGATTTAGCCAGATATGGGTGTTCATCCTGACCCGTGTCTGTGATCCTGGCAGAGACACATAGGGACTTGATATGTACCAGCATAGCAAAACACCAGACCAAAAGATGGGGAAAGCCAGGTGTGGTGGTGCACACCTTTAATCCTAGCACTCAGGAGGCAGTGCCATGTGGACCCCTGAGGTTGAGGCTAACCTGGCCAACATAGCATGTTCTGGACCAACTAGGGCTATACAGTGAAAGCCTGCCACAAAAGTGAGAAAATCTTCAGTGTCAGTAGATGCTGCGTTGTTGTTAAACCGTAAGAAAGTAAAGGATGTCAGAAACCTTAATACTTGGAACTCAGCTGACATCAGAACACAACAAAAGGATGACACAGCATCAGAATGTTGACAGTCGCATAGGTGCCACACTTCTCCTGCCCTTGTGTCAGTATAGTAATCTCGGTATTCGTCTGCATACACGTGCTCTAGAAACCCCATCACCACACGCTAGGGGCTGCGTTCACACGGTAGCAGGCATGGCACTGGTTGTGAGAGTGGGAACATGTCTGCACTTTTAAATTAGTTGAACTAGGATGGGGCTTAGTCACAGTGCCCTTGGGAAGCACATGCGTTCCCTCTCCGTTTGTATCTGAAGCTGGTTTGTCACCCAGATTTTCAGCATTCATGCTCATGAAACAGTTGTTACAGAGTATAAGCCGTTGTGAAGAGGTTGTAACAAATCGATCATACATTATTTTGAGCACCTTTTTCAGCCTGAGTTGTTCTCATATTCATGGTAATACTGCTTTGTGCTCTTGAGAGCTTGGGTTAGAGGAATGGTCTTCCATGCAACCATATATTTCCTTAATATGTGAAAATTTTTTCAGTAAAATTTTAACATTTTTATACAACATAAATTTTGGGGAGAAAATTTCAGTTTATGTAACTTGCATGTTAATTTCCAGATGGAATTGTTTGAAATGGTATTGGAAATTAAGCATTTAACTGTATACTACCAAATAAACACAATGGTGTTTCCAGCCAGTGTCTATTAAGCTTTTTCTTTGGGCATTTATATGTTCTCATAACTAGAGTTTGGTAGTGGTTAGTGAATGTAGTAGACAAAGACTAACAATGCTGGTAAAGATCTAGTAGTACACAGTTACTCCTCACAACAGAAATTTTTCTGTATGCTAGTATTTTGTGTTAATGCTTTGCCTGTAGAATACTCAGCATGATGGTATAGGAAATACGTATACTTTGTATAAGAAATAATAGTGGAAGAAACTGGAAGTGGTAGGATACATGCCTTTGTGTGTATGTAGTCTTGATGGGAATCTCCATTATATGATAGATAGATAGATAGATAGATAGATAGATAGATAGATAGATAGATAGATAGATAGATAGATGATAGATGGATGGATGGATGGATAGATGGATGGATGGATAGATGATAGATAGATAGATAGATAGATAGATAGATAGATAGATAGATAGATAGATGATAGATAGATAGATAGATGATAATAGATTGATTGACAGATGATAGGTAGATAGACAATAGATAGATAGATGATAGATTGATTGATGATTGATGATAGGTAGGTAGATATATCTATAGATAGATAGATAGATAGACAGACAGACAGACAGACAGACAGACATTGTGATTTACACTACTCATTGTCTTTCTGTCACTGTGACTAAGTCTTAGCAGAAAAAAATTAAGGATTAAAGTAGTTGTTTTGGGTTGTGGCTTCAAAGGATTTTGCTAATGGCTACTCTGCCACAGACCAATGTGAAGAACACTAAGGTGACGGTGGTTGTGGTGGAAGAGTTTCCTCACGTAATGACAGGAAATGCACCAAGGAAGAGACCATATACAATATTACATCTTCCAAGGCATGCCCTAGTGACATAACTTCAGCTAACACCTCCAAAACCAGGTCCACATTTGAGTTCAAGTGTGTGGGAGACATTTCATTCCAAAGCCAAAATATACTAAAAAATATCCACCTTTAATAAAACTCCATTCCACTCATAAATCTTTAAATATGAAGCCACTACATTTCACTATATGTCTTTGTTCATGCGTATCTAAATTGCATGGACGCTGTTACAAACCATCCTATAGCTGAGAACAAGAATTAATTTCTAATACAATAGCAAAGCAAAGCCAGTATGGCTAACAGAAGCAGTTTTTAACTGTGATTGAATTTTTTAAATGAAAGTAGATTTTTTATTAATATTTATTGAGCTCTACATTTTTCTCTGCTCCCCTCCCTGCTTCTCCCCTCCTCCCCTTCAATCCTCCCCCAAGGTCCCCATGCTCTCAATTTACTCAGGAGATCGAAAGTAGATTTTTTTTAACATACAATATATGTGGATTGTGGTTCCCACTCCCCAACTCCTCCCAGATCCTCCCACCCTCCCAAATCCTTTCCTGCTCTCTAGGTAGAAAACAAACAGGTATCTTTAAAAATGAAAAAAAAAAAAAGATAAACTAAAAACAAACCTGAATAGGAGAACAAATGAGCACAAGAACCAAAGAAAGAGCACATGAAACACATATAGATGAGAGATACACACATGGGGACACGCCAGAATCCCCTAACCCACAAAAACTACCTTACACGATTATCCCCAGCTGTGGGCGGAGTTAAAGTGGCTGACGTCAGCAGTTCTCACTGTCCTGGTGGATGGAATGCCGACCGCAGTCACCCCCTTTCTCCTCATTCCTGTGGGTGTAAGTAGGGCAAAGACGTTTACCCAATGTTGTATTCCGAAGACTATATACGTTTCCTTCCCAGTGTAGACCTCTCAGGGCATACCGTGAACAAAAGAAGTGAAATGTCATGCTGATGTAAAATTTTTAAAAAATGGTGTATTCTTTCCCCTAAGTTAAATTGTATGGTATGGCATATGTATAAATATATGTGACATAATCCCTAGTGTTTCTAAAGATACATATATTTTTAAATAAAATGTTATTAAATGTGTCATTAGATGTGGCAACTTAGTTGAAATGCATTGGACCTTAAATGTTCTATGGAAACCATATGCAGCAATGATGATGATAGTTGTGATTTAGAAAATCACCGTTATTTCTGGAGGCTGGAGGCCTCCAGATGTTATTCCGTGAAAACATGTTCTCATTTTAGTTGGTCTTAACTTGGTTTTGTCACCCAGATCTACATGAAGTTATTTGGGGATTTATCTTAATTGAAACTTTATCATGCTGATGTTTCCCCGAAAGGCCTTTCAGGACTGTGTGGGTCTGTCTTTTGGCATACAGGTATGATTCTTCAGCAAGTGGGGCAATCTCCAGAAAGAGAGACGCAGCAGAGATACCTGTTCAGAGTTCACACATGTGTGTGTGGGTGTATATGTGTGGTGTGTTGGGGTGTGTGTGTGTGGTGTTGGGTATGTGGGTATGTGGTGTGTGTGGTGTGGGTGTGCGGGTGTGTATGTGTGTGTATGTGTGTGGTGTGTGGGAGGTGTGGGGTGTGGGGGGGTGTCTTGGGGTGTGGGTGTTTGTGTGTGTGGTGTGTGTAGTGTGGAGGTGTGTGGTGTGCGGTGTGTATTGTGTGTATGTGTGGTATATGTTTGTGTGTTGGATGTTGTGCCCTTGTGTGAAATGTCTGAGATCAGCGGGGAGAAGAATGGTGACCGAAGGTCTAGTTACCTTTCTTTGTTGTGACAGACACCATGACCAAGGCAGTTTGCACAAGAAATGGTTGATTTTCACTTAGAGCTGGTTTGTCAGCGTGGACTAGCATGGCAGCTGGAATAGGGCACTGAAAGCTCACATCTTGAACTGCAAGCATGAAGCTGGGAGAGCAAACTGGAAATGGTGAAAGCCACTCCCAAAGCCTGCCTCCAGTGACATAGTCCTTCACCAAAGTCACACTTCTTAGACCCTCCCCCAGACAGCACCACAAACTGGGGACCAAGTGTTTAAACACGTGAGCCCTTGGAGGGCATTCTCAGTCAAAGCAGCACACCTCACTGCATGGGCTTCACCGCTTGAGGACAATGGAAAGTGCATCGGCTGTCTAATTGTAGGAAGGAATGCCATTACGCCAGCTCCAGAAAGCATTCGGTTACTGTCTGGTAACACTGGTGCTCTAGGAAACAGTCCTGAAACTCCTGTCCCCACTCC
This sequence comes from Arvicola amphibius, assembly GCF_903992535.2. Taxonomy (NCBI): domain Eukaryota; kingdom Metazoa; phylum Chordata; class Mammalia; order Rodentia; family Cricetidae; genus Arvicola; species Arvicola amphibius. Next base: position 90,707,071 of record NC_052049.1, on the reverse strand, counting down.
AGATGGCCCCATGGCTCTGGGGACTGCTATATTGCTGTTATAAAGCACCTGCCAAATGCTGTTAATTGCACATAAATCTCAGTGCAGAAGAACCAGCTATTTTACTGAAAAACAGTGAACACAGAAGAGTTCATCATGCTCAATTCGAAGTTAATTATAGAGCAAAAAATATTTATTCAAAGTATAATGTATAAAGACAATATTAAACTACTATGGGTGATATAATTCTATCCACAACTCAGTGAAGATACACCTGTATTCACCTATAAATAGGAAAAAAAACCAACATGTAATGGAATGCCACACACAGTATCTGTTGTAAATGCTCTGTTCTGTCTATTGGCTTTGGAAGGAGGATTGAGGTAAGGAAAGTAGGAATTAAAATATGAATGTGGGTTGAAGTTACAAATGGCTACAGAATCACCTTGGGCTAGGAAGAAGGTCATAGCCAGGCGTGGTGGTATACACTTGTAATCCGGGCACTAATGAAGCCAAGGCAAGTAAATTAGGATCTTGAAAACAGAAGAATATAACAGAACCCTGAAAAAAAAACCACCAACAATAAAAGCATCGAGGGAAGGCACACGGAGAACTGCGAATACTGACCCGGGCAGATGCCGTGAAAGATACTGGGATGGTATGAGAAGGGGTACAGGGCTCAGGAGGAAAGATGGACAGGAAGAGGAATACCGCGTGATCCATAGTACAGACAACTCTAAGTGTGCATTTCACACCAGTCCGCTGTGACCACTTTGAATTTCCTGACACAATAAATAATAAATGTTTGGGGTAGTGGATATTATAATATGTACAAAATAATTAACCAAAAAAAGCTCCAAGGATGTTTTTATAGTGGTAAATGTAGAGATTCCCCAGGACTATGAAAGGCTTAGGAAATAAGTGAAGGTAGGAATAACGCAGAGGTCATGTACCTGTCCCCAAAGGACAGTCGCAGTTCTATTATGAGCAGCTCTTCAAACAGCTTGGCAATTGCACCTGGAAATGCATCATTGAGGTAAAATGGGCATCAGGCAAACACTGGGTGTGTCTGAAAATGATTCTTGCTAAATAAAGATGATATTGAAAATTAGTGTCAAATAATGAAATATACAATTCATTTTTAAAGTTCATATTTTATGAAAAATAAACTTCAGAAGTTCTTAGTGCTTTTTGGGGAAAAGTAAAGGAGTGGAATGAACACATTTATTTCTGACACTATAAACTCATTAAATGCTACTGGTTCTAAATATCACGATCTTTTAAACCTTAAACATGTCTCATTATTTTTTGAAAAGGATCTTTTTTTGCACACAATATATTTGGATTGTGGTTCCCCCACCTTCCCAATTCCATATCCTTTCTTGCTTTTTTATTAGAAAACAAACATGCTTGAAGTTTCTGTCATACAAGTTTTTCACTTGTTTGGTTAGGGTTACCCCAAAATATTTTATATTATTTGAGGCTATTGTGAATGGCGTTGTTTCCCTAATTTCTTCCTCAGTCCATTTGCCATTTGTGTATAGAAGGACTTCCTTAAGTCCCAGTTATACCGTTCTTGGGCATGTACCCAGAAGATGCTCCATCCTTCCACGCTTAGCTATGTTCATTCAGGCTTTGTTCATAATGCCAGAGCTGGAAACAACCTAGATGTCCCTCAACCAAAATTAAATAAATAAATAAATAAATAAAATGTGGCACATTTACACAAAGAAGTGTTACTCAGCATTGTGAAATTTGCAGGCAAATGGCTGGAACCAGAAAAAATCATCCTGAGGAAGGCAACCCAGGCCCAGAAAGACAAACATGATATGCACGTATAAGTGGATATTGGCTGTTAAGAAAAGGATAATCATGCTACAATCCATAGACCCAGAGAGGCTAAGTAACAAGGAGGAGCCTAGGGGGCACCTAGATTTCCCTGCGAAGGGGAAACAGAATATGTGGGTGGATGTGGGCATAGAAACAAGAGGGATCAGGTTAGGGAGGGAGAGAGTTGGCTGGAATTGGCGGGCATTTGGGGACGATGTGAAGGGTCCCTGGGACTTGATAGCCAGCATAGTTGAAATGGTGAACCCTGGGTTCAGTGAGAGACCCTGTCTCAAAAAATAAGGTGCAGAGTGGTTGAGGACAACACCCAACATTAACCTCTGGTATGCATATACATACATACACTTACTACACAATACATAAAATCAGTGCTGCTTTGGAAGTCCGGGCTTGCACAGTTTCACTATGGAGACTGGAACTGTGGTGTAGATGTGCTATGAGCACACACTGAGTGTTAGACATCCTTCTATGGGAGAATGACTATGTAGCACTTCGATCATTTTTACTTGGCCCTGCTTGTGATGGTGAGCTTCTCCTTTAGAAGTTTTCATAAACGATAGTATTTAAGTGAAAATCCAGTGTTGCTACTTGGATACTACAAGATACCTGCACCACATACACACAGGATAACAGACAGAACATGGATTTATGCTGTGAAAATACCACATATACTTTGCATCACCAGGGCTGAGTGATGCCTCATTGGATAAAGACATTTGCCACTAAACTTGCTGACCTGAGTTCAGTCCTCAAGCCCCGTATTGATGCATGAGAACACACAAATGGTCAAAGCTCCCCACATGCACCAGTGTGCATGCTTGCCCATGCATTGCACAACTGTAAAAGGAAAAACTTAACTTCACACACAGAAGAACACGCCTTCTAATTTGGGACCAGATTTTTTTTATTGCGAGTCCTCAAATATATGTTAAAGTCCTTGTATGAAAAAATTTTAAGCTAAGTGATTATAAGTTGAGATCATCAGGGTGGCCTGTCATATAATCGCAATGAGATATTGGAGAGAAATGTCCCTCCATTGTCAGAATGGGTCACCTGTTCCCCTGAGTTTTCCAAATGCTGGGAAGTGTCTCAGCTTGGGACGTGCACAGTTCTGTAACTGCCACTGGCCCTGGCAGAAACGAATAGTCTGGGGAGACACCCTGTTCCTCAGTCTGACTATCAGATTACTGGCACAACCCTAAGAAACCAGAATTATCCATTCAGGAATCTCATGCTGGGAGAAAGAAGATGCTGGAAAGCTGTCAGGACTCAGGATTGTGACACAGGAAGTGACCTATAAACTGTGCTCTAGTTAGTGGTGGTGCTGTGGCTGTAGTAGGTAGGAGTGAGGAATCTCACCTCAGATCTCACAGTGCTGGCCACTCGTCAGACTGCCTCGCTGAAGACATCAGACAGTCGGTTGATGTGGGAGGGTTTTCTATCTATCTATCTATCTATCTATCTATCTATCTATCTATCTATCTATCTATCTATCTGTTGCTTTCATTGGTTAATTAATAAAGAAAATTGCTTGGCCTGATAGGTCAGAACATAGGTAGGCGGGGAAGACAGAACAGAATTGTGGGAGAGAGAAGGCAGTGACTCAGTTGCTATGAAGCCAGCCACCAGGTCAGACATGCTGAATCTTTCCCGGTAAGCCTCCACCTTGTGGTTCTACACACATTATTAAGTATGGATTAAAGCAAGATGTGAGAATTAGCTAATAAGAGGTTGGAACTAATGGGCCAGGCAGTGTTTAAATGAATACAATTTGTGTGTTGTTATTTTGGAGCATAAGCTAGCCAGGCAGCCGGGAGCAGGGCTCTGGGAACGCTGCCCAGCTTCTTCTACAGTCGGTGGTGGACGGGACACACCTTGCCCAAGTCTGCTTAGATGTACATATCCCTGACCTATTTCAATTTAATCTCGTTTCAGGGTTGTTGACTTCTTGGGGGTACAGGCTGTGACCCTAAGTTAAGTAATAGAACCATGCCGCCCAAGCCCAGATCCTCCTAGAATGGAAGCAGCTTTATAGATTTCTGCACAACTGCAAACATATTCCAACCACCACCTTCCTATTCCAAAAGATTGTTGACTATTGTCCCTACTGTATATATCAGGCAGTATCCTGTGACTCTCCCAACCCCAGCATGTCAAGATTCCTGTTGTGGCAGGCAACCGAGTTTATACACTCAACTGCACTATTGGCAGCAGGCATGCACTCCTAGACACTACAGTGAGAGCAAAGGAGAAAATGACATTTAAAACAAACCCCAAGCCCCCACTATTTTCTTCACCACTACACTTTGTTGCCTCCTCATCTGAGTGTATTTTATAAAAATCTTCTAAGAACAGACTTCATTTTGTTCCTGCTCGGCATTTCTGAGGAGAGGGCATCTTCATCTAGAATGAATCCTTGATGTAAGCTGAGCTCTCGCTCACTCTCTTCACAGTTCAATCGCTGTACTTGCTCCACGTTGTTTCATAACTTTTTTGTTTTGTTTTCTGTTGTTCAAAACAGAGTTTCTCTGTAGCTTTGGAGCCTGTACTGTGGACCAGGCTGACCTCGAACTCACAGAGATCCGCCTGCCTCTGCCTTCCACGTGCTGGGATTAAAGGATGTATCCCCACCACCCAGCCATAGCTTTTCTTTAAATACTGTGTACCGCATATTTCAGGGATGTGTCAAGTTAAAGATATTTTTTGATTTTTAAAAAACTATTGTGTCGCTCTTGTTCAGGAGCGTGCAATGGCGTACATGTGGAGGAGAGTCTTGTTAGGTTGGGTCTCTCCTCCCACCCCTTTCGTGGGCTCTAGGGTCAGACTCAACACGTCAGCCTCATCCCATAAGCATTTGCCCCCCCACCCCGAGCCATCTCACTAGCATCTAAAGATGTTCTGTTTGAAAATACAGTTTCACCAGAGGTCAAATGGTAGCTAGCTGGAGGCCAAATGGACAGATGGTGGAAAGACATGGAATGTGATGGCAGTGGAATCGAGAGCCTGAGTAGCTCATGTTTGAATCCTCCATTGAGATCGCACCCTCGTCTGAGCTTTTGGATGGAGTTTTGGTATTTTGTGGAACATAGCTGGAGAATGGACTAAGAAGCGGAGAGCAGGACGAGCATTTAGGCTTTTCTGCATAGCCACCGCCTTCCCCAGCAAGTGCACATCTTTCGCTCCTGCACACTGGATACAAGTAAAATTATGTATTTATTTAACTCGGAGGTTTGTGTTTCACTAGATTTGTACATTTCCCACCAGGCCTTTTATATGTGAGAAAACAAGAAGAGTATTAAAATTACAAATGAAGCTTGATAATTTGTTTCTACTTCCCTGATACATTATAAAACAGAAAGTGTCCTTAAAACTAACAAGACCCTAGTTGGTGGCACACACTTTTAATCCCAGCACTCCAGAGGCAGAGGCAGGTGGATCTCTGTGAGTTTGAGGCCAGTCTGATCTACAGAGCAAGTGCCAGGACAGGCTCCAAAGCTACAGAAAAAGCCTGTCTTGAAAAACCAAAACAAACAAACAACAACAACAACAACAAAAACCTAAAAAGACCCATTGTTTAATTTCCATTTTCTCAAAAAGAATTGTGATACTGTTCAGTTGGCTTGCTGGCAGTAATAGCCCTAGCATGTACTCAGACAATCGTGTGGCAACCATCTTCTGTGCTCTGTATGAAGCAAAAACATAGAGAACTCCAAAACCCTGTCTGACTCAAGAGTCTTAAAGAAGCTGGTGAACACAATCAAACACAGAGTATGCAGACCCTCTCTGAGAGTGATGGAGACAGCAGTCCAGGACCTGAATACATCTGAGCAGCATCAGGACCTCCAAGGCACTTACCAAAAGCATGAGTGAAATCAGAACCATTATCCCTGTGTTGATGGTAGAGTGAGGTCTCTTCAGATCACACCCTTGTCCACCGCCAGTAAACAGGGGTCTAAAGATCAGTAGCATCGCTCAGTCATTGACCGCCTTTCCTCACCAGTACCGTCAGGAACTGGAGACCTCCATCTGCTATGACAGCATGGCCACTTGTGCAGTATCCCAGTAGCCAAGGGGGTTCCACACATAAAGGCCTGTAGTGTGGCTCTAGCAAACCCTGGCCAGTTCACATTGTTAGACCCTGAAGTCCAACTACCAGGAGGAGCCGCCCCAAGAGACCATCTTTCACACCAGAGTTGATGTAAAAGCATGAGGATTTTATTAATTCTGTCATGACAGGGTCTTTCAGCATTCGAGAAGCCAGAAAGACCCCGAATGGCTGGTACAGGCTACTTTTAAAGCAAAAAAACCACAGAAACAAGGGGGAAGTCTGGGGGTTGTTCTTTAACTATTATGATTGGCTTATTTAAAAGGCTATTACCAATAATTGGCTGGAGAGTGGTTGCTGGATCAGGTGAGGTAAGAGGAAACATTTGAGGGTTACGTTGCCCCTTTCCCAGGGACTGAGTCAAAACATCTGTGGACATCTGTGGGTTATCTTGTCCCAATTTCAGGAATGGAGCTCTATTTGGAGAACACTCACAAGGACTCAGGGAGATGGAAAGTTCACTCACAAGGACTCAGGGAGATGGAAAGTTCCCAACATTTTAGTACATGCATGTGTACTTGTTAGATCTTTGGTTCCCGGTGGGGGGGAGGCACTACTGCTGAGAGGCCTCAGCTTAAAGTTCTACAACATCAGCTCCTATTCAACCCCAGCAAGAGAGCTACATAGATGGTTACAACATTATCATCTCTGTTAGAGTCAAGATGACACCACCAGAAAGGGCTTTGTGCCTGCAGTCTCCTCGGAGCTATGAAGAGCCTTTTAAACACATGACCACAGTTCACTTCCCAGCTTCAGCTGGTCACTCAAAAGAGTATGAACTGGAGTCGACTACCAGTTATGTAGACTTTTATTCATTAAGAAGCACACATGTGGATGTAGCAGCAAGATGTCTGCAAAGGAACATTTTCTAACTTTGTTTAATCTTCCCGAGGCTGTGACCCATTAATTTAGCTCCTCCTATTGTGGTGATCCCCAACTATAGAATTCTGTTGCTATTTCATAACTGTAATTTTGCTACTGTTATGAATCATAATGTAAGTATCAGATGTGCAGTATGGGATGTGACCAAAGGGGTCACAACCCACAGGTTAAGAACCACTGGCTTAGACTGAAGTAAAAAGTCTGGCTTGCCTGGGTCAGGGAAGAAATAAAGAAATTAAAGTCTTCCTTGAATTCAATGAAAATAAAGACACAACATACCCAAACCTATGGGACACTATGAAAGCAGTGCTAAGAGGAAAGTTCATAGCTCTAAGTGCCCACATTAAGAAAAAAAAGACAAAAAAATCTGGCTTGACTTAGTGATGTAATGTGATAGTCCAGTGGAATTGGTGAAAAGCATATTTATTTTCTTTTTTTGAGAAATTTTCAGGGAAGTGAAGAAACCCTTATGAAGGGATTTCCAGCTCATCCTCAGCAGCAGTGTTCAGGATCAGACACCGTCATTAGGAGTACAATAAAAACACAGACACCCACGCAGTATTGTGGTAGCTAAGGGTATGGCACACAGAGAATCCTGTGCCCTGGCTCCAGCAAAGTTGTGATTCTATCAGGTAAAGGTGTGGGTCACGTGACGAGAAGCGTAAGAAACAGGTGAAGCAAGATGGGCATTTGTAGGTCAGACGAAATAACAGACGGTTTTCTAAATGGGAGTAAAGTTAGGTTCAAACTGAGCAGAAAGAAAGTGGATGCAGCCGGGCGGTGGTGGCGCACGCCTTTAATCCCAGCACTCGGGAGGCAGAGGCAGGTGGATTTCTGTGAGTTCGAGGCCAGCCTGGTCTACAAGAGCTAGTTCCAGGACAGGTTCTAGAAACTACAGGGAAACCCTGTCTCGAAAAACCAAAAAAAAAAAAAAAAAAAAAAGTGGATGCCCTCAGGTTTTATTGCTGCTGTATTTTATTACCTCTCCTAAGCATCTTCTGTTGGTGTGAGTGTGGAACTGCCAGACTGGTGAAGTGTCATCATTTGTAATGCAGTGTGACGTTTGACAAGATGCTTGAAGAAACTGCAGCTTAAGAAACAACCAAGAGGACTGGAACATGGCTCAGGGGTTAAGAGCACTCGTTCCTCTTCAGAGGACCTGGGTTAGGTTCCCAGCACCCATATGTTGGCAACAATTCCAGTGTCAGGGGATCCAGCACCCTCTTCTGGCCTCCGTGGGTATCAAGCATGCATATGGTAGAATCCAAACACACACACTGGCAAAACACTAGTACATACAAAATAAAAATAAACCTTTAAAAAATCTGGAAATACAAGGAGCTACTAATAAAACCAAATTCTGGAAACACCCACCCCCTTTGCTGACCTGAGACCTCATGAAATCCTAACCAGAGTCTCAACCAGAGCTCTTGGTAGGAACCCACAGAACCCACCTGTCTATTAACCACTCCACGCACCCCTGGGCTCCAAAACCATATGAAGCCTGGCCTGGAACCACAGAGTGGATCCTAGATTGATAATTAAACATTCTTCATTTGGGTCCACAGACAGCCATGCAGGGGTGATTGTAAACATTGCTGCTCAAATGGAAAGATGTCCTGGCACCTGGAAGCCAAAGAACTCCACTACATCATACGGCACAGCAAACCTCACATGAGATTTATCAGGAGGAAAGAAACCAGGAAGGTAGCTACCTCTCCTTGAGCAAGAAACACCAGCAAACTGAACAGGATAGAGAGCTTTCATAGAGTTTTTTGTAAAGGGGTAGAACTATTCAGGGTGGAGCTTTCCAGGGTGGAGATTGGTGGGATTTGGTGTCCAGAGATTGGGCTTTTTACTCAGTAGGATGTGGTCAGGGTCCAGCAGTTAGGGCAGTTAGAGTGTTCTGTGGGTGGAACCCAGCAGTTAGAGGTCCTCGGGGGGAGGGGCCTGGACACTCATGTGGCTCAAGGGGCTTACGTTCCCCTCTTTTATGTTTATTATTGATAAACAACTGGGTCACGGAGAAGAGGGTGATGTTATCATTAGACTACTTCCTGTTGAATCAGGACATTGAGGTTCTTTGGGGTCATCTTGATCTCCAGCATCAGGATGGAACCAGGTGCTGCAGGTCTCTGGCTCTGTAGCTACGGGTTGGTAAGCCTGTAATAGTAACTGGTTAAAAGGCTGGCTAGAAATCTCTTGGATCTGCTGTTGAAGAAATCTAGACAAGAAGCTTATAAGGCAGGCTGCAACCAGTAGGATTAAGAAAAACAGGGAGAGGGGGTCAAGAAGGGTAGCGTCCCGTTTCACTTGTTGGAAGCCAGCCCACACCTGTAGATGTTATGGCTCTGCGGGGAAGGTGTCCTGGCCACCAGAAGCCCGGTTATACCTACATCTCAGAAAGGAATGGTATCCTGGCCACCAGAAGCCTGGTTATACCTACAGCTCAGAAGGAAACGGTATCCTGGTCACCAGAAGCCTGGTTATACCTACAGCTCAGAAGGGAAAGGTGTCCTGGCCATCAGAAGCCTGGCTACACCTACAGCTTGGCCGGGGGAGCTATCCTGGCCACCTATATGACTTTTGTAATAAAAGTCAACAAAGCAGGGAGCTCCACAGTGACACTTACCCAGTAGGAGGGGAGACACAAAGTAGAACAGAGGTATAAGCGTCTCAGTGAGTAGAATTGTACATGTGGTGAGGCCCTGAAGGGTGCTTCAGGGAGTATACCCATGTGGTGGGCAGCCCAAAAGACATACAAGATTCTTAAAAGGTCAGAAATAAGAGACTTAAATCCGCTGAGGCTAAGGAGAGAGTGTGGCTATTGAGCCTGGGTGATGTATTTGGTGGGGTTTGATGAGGCTGATAAAGCTGTCCCCCAACCCTGACAGTAGAGCAAGAAGATGTAGGTCTGTAACTCTCTGTCAGGACTAAAATAGGTGGCCCGAGTGTCCAGAAGGAGGGAGACAGATCACCCCAATACTGTGACGTCTGTTCCCAGTGAGAGGTGGCAGTGGTCGGGCAAAGGGAACCCAGCCCCTCAGTCATCCGTGGCAAATCTAGGAGGTCAGCTGAAGGGCCACCTGGGCTTGATGTCGCCACGCCATGAGGGACATGGGCACAGTCAGCACCCTCATGCCCTTCTTGATGGCACCTGGGACATGGTCTGGGCGGTTTATGAGGATCAGACGGGCCCAGGCCCAGAGAATCTTCTGACTGCATCTGAAACAGGAACCCAGAGATTCTCAGGCTTTGGGAGGCCAGGGAGCCTGGGCAGTTGCTATGGCCACTCAAAAGGTCTTCACTAGCATCAGGTATTTTGGTTTTGGCTTTCTCATCTCTCCCATGGTACACCTTAAAGGCCCTTGCTGAGACTTCTGCCTGTGGGGTCAGAGGTCCTTTCTCTAGATGTCTGAGTGTGGCCCTACTATCAGGGAAACTCTGGGAGAGGTGGGTTGTACAAAGCTGTTTTCTGTCTGGGGTCTCCGGATCCAGATTGGTTTATTGTAAGAGCCTTTGTGAGGCAGTTTAGGAACTGAGATGGATTACCCTGTTTGTCCTGGATGACCTCTTGGATTTTTTCATAATTTGCCTCTTTAAGAATTTGTCTTGGGGGCTGGAGAGATGGCTCAATGGTTAAGAGCACTGGCTGCTCTTCAAAGGTCCTGAGTTCAATTCCCAGCTACCACATAGTGGCTCACAACCATCCGTAATGAGCTCTGCCGCCCTCTTCTGGCCTGCAGACATACATGGAGGCAGAATGTTGTATACATAATAAATAAATAAATCTTTTAAAAAATTGCCTCCAGCCAAGTTTTTTTTCTTTTTTCTTTTCCTCTTTCTCCTTTTTTAAAATGTAGACTTTTCTAACTTTCTCCAAATCATTTCATCTTTAACCCTTTACCAAGTTCTTTTTTTGTTTGTTTGTTTGTTTGTTTTTTCGAGACAGGGTTTCTCTGTAGCTTTGGAGTCTGTCCTGGAACTAGCTCTGTAGACCAGGCTGGCCTCAAACTCACAGAGATCCGCCTGCCTCTGCCTCCCGAGTGCTGGGATAAAAGGCGTGCACCATCACTGCCTGGCAAGGAGGTAAGTTACAAACTGATCCCTAGCAAGGATGTCCCCTGGGGTACTGTAATTTCATTCAGGGTCCTGGTCAGGGACTGCCTCAGGTCTGGGTGGGCAGCCTCTAGCTAATAAAGGAGAAAGAGAAACCAGAGAGACTGGACAGGAAGAGAAGGGGCTGTGGGCTGAGGCTTGTTAGTATGATCAAAAATAGTGGAAGAAGCCAGGCGGTCAGTGGTGGCGCAAGCAGAGGCAGGCAGATCTGTGAGTTCAAGGTCAGCCTGATCTGCAAGAGTGAGTTCTAGGAGCAGGGCCATTTCACAGATAAACCTTGTCTTGATAAACAAAAAAACAAGAAAGAGAGAAAGAAAGAAAGAAAGAAAGAGAGAGAGAGAGGGAGGGAGGGAGGGAGGGAGGGAGGGAGGGAGGGAGGGAGGGAGGGAGGGAGGGAGGGAGGGAGGGAAAGAAGGAAGGAAGGAAGGAAGGAAGGAAGGAAGGAAGGAAGGAAGGAAGGAAGTGGTGGAAGAGCCTCACAGCTAGGAGGAGTCGCTTTTCCGTGGATGGCTTATGTCATGTCACTTTCATCAAGATCGGAGTGAGGTCACATGGCAATGTTCATCCTTTCCAACCCTACTGAAGATGGCTGTCATGGCTGCCTCCATTCCAGTGAGGGGGCAGCAGCTAAGGTGGCAGCAACCCACACGTTTCCTTTATGTTTACCTTTGTATAGATCCGTAACTCCCATTCCTTGTGTTTGTGCTTCTGTTACAGATTTTACAGGGTTTTAATCAGACCCAGTATGTTTACAAAGCTTGAGATAAAGTTTTCACAATAGTTTTTCAAATCTTGAGATAAAATTTATACCTTAGCAAAATTTTTAGAGTTAAACCAAAACCAAAAGGGTATGAGAGGCAATAATCCCTATTGGGAACAGTCCATTCCTTTATTTTATTTGTTTGTTTGTTTATTGCTCTCCTTTCTCTGTCACACAGCAGGTGGCTTGCCTGATATGGGACTGAGACTTTGGAAGAAACATTTCAACAAGTATTCCTGGGTCTACAGGATGGGGAGCCATTCCCTAACTAAAGCCAGATTTAATTCAAGCGGGACAGCACAAAACAGCAGTCTAATGCCACTCATACTTAAAAGATACCTGGGTCCCTGTAAAATTGAGGGCAAAGAATGCTTAGAGCTAGGACATTTTTGAGTCCTGGCTATAATAGACAAAGGATACTGCAGGAGGGAGGGAGCTGAGAGACGCACCAGCCCCTGAGGAGTGAGTGTAGAGTGTGTGCAGGGTGTGTGCAGGGTGTGTGCAGGATGTGTGCAGGATATGTGCAGAATGTGTGCAAGGTGTGTACAGGGTGTGTGCAGGGAGTGCATGGTGTGTACAGGATGTATGCAGAGTGTGTGCAGGGTGTGTGCATGTTGCAGCTAGCCTACCCCTTCCAATCCTTTGCTTTCTCCTATTTTGCAACAAACTTACTGATCCATCTAGGGTAACTTAAAAGACTGAACATTTACTTAGTGTGTGTTGGGGGAAGACTAGACAAAAAAAAAAAAAAAAAAAAAAAACAAAAAAACAAACAGGGTTTGGAGCAGAGAAATGGGAAATGGGGAATCGCTTTCTGTTTCCCCATCAAAATATTTGTAAAGGTTCAGAGGGGTATTAGGATCTGAGCTGCCATTAGGTGGCACTTTGGATTGATTATCTAAGGGGTACTGAAGCCAAATTTTATTGCAAAATTGAATAAATTTAGATCCCTTCAGAGAGGCTGGAAGTTTTCTAAGAGGTATCCCAAGGGGAAATGAGCAAGTATGAAAGACATGTTCCCATGGGTGAGAGAAGAGGAAAATGTCACTGCAGCCTGTAGCCATGGGCATCCCCAGGACTCAAAGGACAGAATGAGAACCTCGCTATTCAGTGGGTCATCACCATACTCAACAGGGATCAGGGGCTTAGCCTGGCTAAGCCAGTGGAGAGACTTAATGCCTGGTCCCAGGGCTTCCATAGAGGCAAGACAGTGAGAAAAATTTGAGTTCTAGGGGGAGACTTTTATTCACAGGAAAGAGGCTGGTAATTGGGTCACAAAAGACATGAGGTCCTAAAGGAGCCTTGGGATAATAGGCAGCTCCAGGGGCAATGTGAAGAAGAGAACAGGAGGGGGTGCAATAGCCTGGTTTGGCCTAAAGAAACTGCAAGATATCAGCTCCAGGGGTGGGGGATGGGGTTAGGTGAAGAGGGCCAGCCATAGCCTTAAAAACTGGGGCTGGGGTTACCTCTGCCTCCAAGAGTACCAGAGGGGTGCTGGACACTTAACAGTCATTTCCTCAGACTCAGGGAAACGTTTCCACAACCAAAGTGGAAACCTACCTAATTGCTGCTGGTGAATGGGGTTCTGAGCGATCTGGGAGCCAGATGTAACCATTGCGGCTCAGATGGAAAGGTATCCTAGCAGCTGGAAGCCAAGGGAGACCACAAAGTCACACCACACAACAAACCTCACACAAGAGATTTATTATTGGGAGAGAAAAAAAAACCAGGAGGGTGGCTGCCTCTGCTCGAGCAAGCAACAGCAGCAAACTGAACAGGACACAAGGCTTATATCAAGTTTCTTCAGAAGGGGGTGGAACTTTTCAGGGCAGAGATTGGTGGGATTTCGTGTCCAGAGATTGGGCTTTTTACTCTGTAGGGTGGGATCAGAGTCCAGCAGTTAGGGCAGTTAAGAGTGTTCTGTGGGTGGAACCTGGCAGTTGGAGGTCCCCAGAGGAGGGGCCTGGCCACTCATGTGGCTCAAGGGGCTTATAGTAATAGCAACAATTATCCAGAGTTCCAACAGGGCGTGGCCAGATATCCATGCCAGTACATTTCACTAATGACCCACCTCCAGCAGCCAGATCCCATCACAAAAACACAAACAACACAAATGACCGATATGTCTTTTCCAGAAACTAGCACCTCTAATGCTACGTTCCCTGAGAAAACCACTTAGCTGCTGCACCATAAACCAGTGACTCAAAAAGGGAATTATAAATATGTCCGAGGAATTCAGCAAGGGTATTCAATGAAGACTGCAAAAAGACAGTCAAAATAATTAAAAACCAGTCAAGATATGAAAGTAGTTTAATAAAAAATTAGAATCTCTGCAGAAAAACTAAGCAATTAAAATGAGAAATGAAAATCTCAGAAAGCTAAACAAAACTCGCAAAGGAAAGCCTTCAACAGATTGGGCCAAGTGGAAGAGAGGCCTGCAGGACCTGACGGCAAGGGAGAGGAACGAGAGCACTGATCTTAAGTTACACTATGGAGCTGTAGTCCAATGGGCATGCTGCTGGCCAAAAACAGATACATTGGTCAACGGAATAGAGCTGAAGACTGGACATACGTGCTCACGCTTACAGATACACCGGAGAAAAGACCACATCTTCAACGAGCAGGGCTGGTGGAGCTGGACGGCTGCGTGAAGAGGAATGAAACTCCATCCTTGTCTCTCACCCTGAAAAAAACCTCAACACCTGACACCCTGAATCTAACAGGGAGAAAACAGGGAATGCATTTGAATATAGGAAAGCGGTTCCTAAACAGGACCCCAATAGGACAGACATTCAGACCAACCACTGACAAGTGGGGCCACGTGAAACAGAAAGATTTCTGTACAGAAGGATACTATCATTCAAGCTCACAGGCCGCCTACAGAATGGGAAAAATCTTAACCAGCTCTACATCTGACAGAAGGTTAGTATTTAGAATATACAAAGAGCTCAAAAAACTAAACACCAAGAAATCATGCAGCCACATTTAAAAATGGGGCCTGGAACTAAACAGTGTCAAAATATGAAACACAAATGAATGAGAAATATTTTTTTTAAATGTTTGCTATTCTTAGCCATCAGGAAAATGCAAATTTAAACTTTGAGATTTCATCTTACCTGGTCAGAATGGCCACGACCAAAAACAATTTAAATGACCTCAGACACTGAGGAGTATGTAGGGAAAGGAGATTTCTTCCTCACTGCTGACTGGAGACTAGTGCAGCCACGGAGAAAAGCAGCATAAGATTCCTCAGTAACTGAAGCTAGGTCTCCCACACATTCTAGCTGCCACCCTTGGGCATAGATTTGAAGGATTCTATATATCATTACAGAGATACCCGGTCATCCATGCCTACTGCTGCTCTATTCACAATAGCCAGACATTAGAAACAGCCTTGCTGTCCATCTACTGATGAACGGATAACAAAAATGTGGCACACTATAGAATATTATTCAGCTGTTAAGAAAACCTTAATTATTAAATCCACAGGTACATGGATGGAACTGGAAATAATCATCTATCTTGAGTGAGGTAACCCATACCCAGAAAGATAAACACTGTTAGCTTTTACAGAAGGAGGAGGAGGAGGAAGAAGAAGAAGAAGGAGGAGGAGGAGAGGAGGAGGAGGAGGAGGAGAAGGAGAAGAAGAAGAAGAAGAAGAAGAAGAAGAAGAAGAAGAAGAAGAAGAAGAAGAAGAAGAAGAAGAAGAAGAAGAAGAAGAAGAAGAAGAAGAAGAAATGCGTGTTTCATTTGAAATACCTGTAGAAGTGAAGTGGATGTAGGGTGCATGGGGAGGAGGGAAAGGGAGCTAGCATGCAGCACTGTGGGGGGAACAGTGGACTGCGGAGGATTACAGCGGGTGGAGGAGCAGAGGCCAAGGCAGTGTAGGAAACGTGGGAAGGGATAGCTAACACTAAAGCCTTTTGAAAAAGTCATGCTGTAGAAGCTTCCTAAAATACACACAGACAGATAGACAGGCAGGCAGACAGACAGACAGACAGACAGACAAATGTGCGTGCACATGCACACGGGCACACACACACACAAATTTAAATTCAGTTACCCTGTAATAAGGGGCCATATCCCTTCTAGACGCCACATGCTACCAAATAAAAGCCCCGCTACTTATACGCAGTTGCTTTTTGTTGTTTTTTTTTTCTCTTTATTCTTTGGAGGCTTGCCACTCAGCTCCCAAACCATCACATGGAGACATATTCTTTCTTATGAATGCTTGGCCTTAGCTTGGCTTATTTCTAGCCAGCTTTTCTTGACTTAAAGTATCCTGTCTACCTTTTGCCTCTGGGATTTTTACCTTTCTCTATTTCTGTATATCTTTTCTTTCCTTCTCTGGGCCCTGATATCCCCTTCTCCTCTCACACCTCCTTCTCTTTTTCTCCTTCTATTTATACTCTCTGCCTGACAGACCCACCTATCCTTTTTCCTGCCTTGCTATTGGCCATTCAGCTCTTTATTAGTCCAATCAGGTGTTTTAAGTAGAAAAAGTAACACCACTTCACAGAGTTAAACAAATTCAACACAAAAGAATGCAACACATTTTGCATCATTAAACCAATGTTCCACAACATAATCAAACATAACACATTTTAAATTATTATTCCACGATTCCTGTATATTTGGAATCATCAGTAGGAACTTATATCAGTTTTAACCCATTTATCAAGAGATTGATATTTGGTTGAAAAAAAGCCCAGAATTTCACAGAACAGTGAGAAATTATAGTAGAAGTTACTCCCACTTGAACTGGTGTCTTGGTCCATACAAGGAGGGCCTGAGCATTAAGAGAAAGGACCGGAATTTTGCTCAATCACGGATGGAGTCAGGGCAAAGGTCGGAATGCAGAGTAAGCCCGGCCATCCCAGGGTGGCCAATGCCCTTGAGGGGACAGTGGAGGGCTGAAGGCAGTCCGGATAAAGTTCGCACCCTGTGAAAGCAAAGTCCTGAGAATGAAACCTTAAAGAAGTCAAGCTGTAGGCAGCAATGGCCAGAGGCAAAAGTGGGAATCAGGGTCAGCATCAGTGGTCCCAGCTGGGTTGGCAGCATGAAAGGAAGTAGATGAGAAGCCCAAGCAGGGGCCAGAGGCACCAAGCTGCCGTTAATTGTCCTGTGAGTCATGGAGTGAGGAGCACTGCTGATGCCCTGTGAGGAAGGCGTGTCTTTTCGTCTTTACGTCTCTCTGAACTGTGCGTGCCAGCAAGTGCTCTGTTTGTTGTCACCAACCCTCACCAGGCTCACCCCCTCCCTGTGCCTAACTACTTCATCCTGTGGCCCGGTGCTCCCTGCAAATGCACCAAGGCCCGGAGCTTTTCTTTATTCTTTATTTATTTGTTTGTTTGTTTGTTTATTTATTTATTTTGGTTTTTCGAGGCAGGGTTTCTCTGCAGCCTGGAGCTTTTCTTATTGCCGTGTTCACAGCTGTGTGTTGTGTGGTGAGCCTTGAAGGCCCGGTCTTGAAGGTCTTGATGGACGAATCTCCCTGACACCAGAGGGAACTCACCTTACTATCGTGAGCTGTAGTCCCAGGGCTCTGAGGACTGTCCTGTCCTGTGGGTCTTCTGGCTATGGTGCTTCATGTGATGTGGCTTGATCTAGCTGTAGTGGTCCAGCTCCAAGCAGATGACACCAGCCATGGCAGATGAATTACAGACAGTAATGTGATCCCAGCTCCCTGGGGTGCCGTCTAGGGAATGGTGACTATGGGACCTGTATCTTGCTTTGTACATCATCCCTGCTTCCCATCCATTCACAGTTTCTAGATCCTAGGATAGAAGTTTCTGGTACCTCCTCCCACAGGTGCAAGCATCAGGGACCACTGCTTTCCTCACCTATGGGGGTTTTGGGTTGACAGGGTGTCTTGTAGCCCAGGCTGGCCTTGAAGTTCCTATAGCTGGGGATGATCTTTAACTTCCTGTCCTCCTGCTAACCAGTCATAACATTTCAGTGTGTACCAACATGCTCTGTGTGATGGCTAAGCTTGCTTATCAACTCGACTCCATCTAGAATCAACTAAGCTGCTGGGCATGCCTGTGAGGGGTTTTCTTGACTAGGTTATTTCAAGCAGAAAAACCCACTCTAAGTGTGGACAGCACCTTCCTGTGGCAGGTCCACGTGAAAGACACAGACTAGGGAAGCTGCTTCTCACCGGTTTGCCCCTCTCGCTGGCAATTTCACCCACTGTGGGGCAGCATCGTCTTGAGCAATCCAAGGTAGACTGAAGACCAGAAGCTCTCCAGGTATTCCCGGCCTTCAGCTCCAGATGGGAACTGTCAGATTCAACAGCCAGCCATATAATCTGTGTATAATAACCAGCATTTTTCTCAAATTTGTGAGAGATTTAAAATTGTAAATAAACTTATTCTACCTAATTAAAGTTTCTAAAGTTTGCTTTGGGAATAGCTTGTGCCTAGTTCTTCTGTGTCATGCTAATTGTTTCTGGCACTGTGGATAAGAACCTCATAAGCCTGTAACCCTTCTAAACATCGGTAGGTATTGAATAAGGTATATCTGCATACAATCACTTAATTTTCAAAGCAATTTAACTCTTGTCCATTGTGGTTTTGAAAACCTAAATAAACTGATGTAGAAGTTTATTACTAAATTCTGTAGAAATGCTGCTCCAACAAATCCAAACCTTCTTCTGAGCAGGATAAACAGAACGGACTCCAACGCCCCTAAGAGCCGCTTCTGTGTCTCGTCTGGTTAAAGCAGGACTAAGGGACATAAGGGCTCTAATTGCTCCACGTCTGTCACTTGCCCCTCCCCCAACCAGGACAACTCTTTCCCTGGCATCCTGGGACACAGAACAAACCACCAGATGGCCCATCAGCAAAGTCTTCAGAGACTATTTCTCAGAGGCAAAGAGAGCATGGTCAGAACCAAGGTAAAGCCACACTGTAATCCCCACCTGCCAGCTGAAGCAGAAGGGTTGTAGTTCCGAGGTTACAGCATAGGCTTCATGATAAAACCTTTCTCAAACCAGCAAGATGGAGTTGCTTATGTCCACCCTTCCAAAGGAAACCAGAAGCCAGGAGATTATAAAACATGATTCTTATGCATGGCTCCTGCAGTAGCTAAACATGCTCTAGCCTCATTTCCTTCTTACATTCTAGTTTTTTTTTTTTTTTTTTTTTTTTTTGGTTTTTGGTTTTTCGAGACAGGGTTTCCCTGTAGTTTCTAGAGCCTGTCCTGGAGCTAGCTCTTGTAGACCAGGCTGGCCTCGAACTCAGAGATCCGCCTGCTTCTGCCTCCCGAGTGCTGGGATTAAAGGTGTGCGCCACCACCGCCCGGCCACATTCTAGTTTTTTACTTATATATTTGCTTCAGAGACTAACTTGTTCCTCCTCAAGAGTGAGGGGTTAAACCAGCAAGTGCAGAAACGTAACCAGTCTGGCAGAGAAATTCTCTTCCCTGGTTTTGTTGCTTTTTTGTTTTTAAAACATTCTGTTAGGTAATTTGATAATGGAGTTTGTGTAACTGATGGAAATTCATTTATTGCCAGAAAAAGTTAAAATTTTTCATTTATAGTCTATCTACCAAGAATTATTAAGTCTTAAAACACTTATCACTTGATCGTAGCATTGGGCAAAGCTGCATGTGCTTAAACTTTGTCTCAAATTAGGCTGATTTCATACTATATGAACGTCTATTTTTATGAATCATAATGATCACTTTTATAAAGATATTCTCAACCAGTCTGCCCCCATCTTAGGCTTGGAAGCCATCTTCTTTTTTTAAAGATTTATTTATTTATTATGTACACAGTGTTCAGCCTCCATGTATGCCTGCAGGCCAGAAGAGGGCGCCAGATCTCATTATAGATGGTTGTGAGCCACCATGTGGGTTGCTGGGAATTGAACTCAGGACCTCTGGAAGATCAGTCAGTGCTCTTAACCTCTGAGCCATCTCTCCAGCCCGGAAGCCATGTTATATTAAAGACAAACTAGGTTCATTCCTGTTTATGATTAAATCTGTTTCTCAAAGATTGAGTTATATATGCCCTGCCTGTAACCTTAACTACAAATGGCTCTGCACTGCTTGTTCCAGGAAACCACAACCAAGCCTTTGTTTCAAAAGGTAGTTGAATCTGTGGGATTAACAGTGTCGCGCACCTTTTAACCCAGCACTAGGAAGGCAGAGGCAGGCAGATCTCTGTGAGTTCATGGCCAGCCTGGTCTACATAGTAAGTTCCAGAACAGCCAGGGCTATATAGAAAGACTCTATTTCAGGTTTTTTGTTTGTTTGTTTGTTTGTTTGTTTGTTTGTTTTTTAAAGTCATCCGCCGGGCACGCCTTTAATCCTAGCACTTGGGAGGCAGAGGGATCTCTGTGAGTTCGAGGCCAGCCTAGTCTACAAGAGCTAGTTCCAGGACAGGCTCCAAAGCTATAGAGAAACCCTGTCTCGAAAAACAAAAACAAAAACAAGTCATGATACTGTTTCCATTTATAAATACATTTTAGACGATGTAACCTTAATTAGAAGATTCAGTGTAAATGCACAGCTGGGGCTGATTCTCCGCAAGAAGTCCGGTTGCAAATACTTGGAGCCAAGAACTTGCCATTTACTGTCCCTTAGGGTCTGAGAAGTTGGGACGAGCCGTCTCCGAGGCCCTGCGGTGATGACCGTCCAATCAATACCCAGACCGAGAGCAGGGGCGGGCTGAAGTCTGCGCCACCTGTTCGCCATCTTGGGTCCGGTCCAGGTGTTCCGTGCCGCCCAGACGGCCCGGGAGGTTCTGCACGTGGCCGCGTGAGGAACCATGGTGTGCACCCTGCTGTCCCGGAATCTGGAGATGGTGAGTCTGTGGCGGGTGGTCCCCAGCCCCGAGTCCCCCAGCCGGATCCGGGCACCCCGCGCATCCTATCGCCTCCCTGGTCCCCGCGCGGGGACTCTCCGCAGCTCTGGCCCGGAGCGTGTGTGGCGCCGGACGGGAAGGGAAGCGATAACCATGCCTGGACCCTGCGCCTTGGCTCTTCATTGTCTATGCGCCTCGGCTTCTCATCTCTGTCCCCTGGCTCCCGCCGTCCAATTCCCGACACTACACTAGGGTTTTAGGTGTTCAGCCTGGTGCCTAGACGGTCTCCCATCTGTCCCTGGGACCTCAGCTCGATTCTGTCTCCCAGGTACCTGGAACTCCATCTATTTGTGTTGTAAACTTTATCTCTTGGCTCTGATGACCTTAACAGTTTGGCAAAGCACCTCTGGCCTGGACCTGGGCATGCCATGGGGGCCGGGGCCCTCCTGTGTGTTCCTGTGGCTGGATAGGTGTCCAGGGGACAGCAGGCCCTGTGCCCGCGGGTGGTGGGACCCACACGATGGGCGCGGGGAGCATCGCTGAGCGCTGGTGTTATGCCTGGTGAGCAGATCATGGTCACACCGCGCAAGAGCACGGAGTGACTAGGCCTCTGGAGGTTGGTTTCGCCAGGCGCCCTGCTGACTGCTAAACTAAAGGCGCGTTTGTCAGTCTCTTCTTCCCCGGACCAGCACTTCCATTTTCCGTGTGTCACAGTGAATGTGAATGGGACGCCTTTTCCTTTATTTGGCAGTTGTGGCTGTGTAGCCCTGGTGAGCCTCGTACTCATGTAGAGAGGGCTAGCCTCAAACTCACAGAAATCTGCTTGCTTCTTCTGCCTCCCCAGTGCTGGAATTAAAGGCACGCACCACCACCGCCCAGCTTTTGTTTAAGGTTTTAAAGAACTGAAATGTCAATTTATAAAATGCTTTTACTAATTTTCATGTTAAGAACAGAGTGCGGAATTCCCTCTTTGGCATGCCGGTTTCCTCTCAGCACTTGTCTCCTTTTAAAACTGTTTTCATAGTTATATGTAGAGTGCAGGCATCCTGCTACGTGATGCATTCAATATCTGGTGCGAGTCTGTTAGAATTCAAACCACCAAAAGCCAGCACACGCCTTTAATCCCAGCAGCACTCGGGAGCCAGAGGCAAGTGGATCTGTGAGTTCGAGGCCAGAGTGGTCCACAAGAGAGTTCCAGGACAGGCTCCAAAGCTACAGAGAAACTCTCTCGAAAAACAAAAACAAACAGCCAGTGAAAGAGAGCACTCACACGAAGTCGGTGAATGGACGGAGTTCTATGTTTTTCTCCCTTTTAACTTCTTTACCACGGAAGTAGTGAAGCACTCATTCGATTTTAGATCCAGGGAGACTTGCATGTGGCCAGATGCCTTTGTTTCCAGAACTTTAGGTTTTTCTGTGTTCAATAAACTGAGGTCCTCGGTACAAGGACCAACTTCTTTCAGGAAGTGGAAGATTGCAGAGGACTTGGAGACTTCATTTGGGAAATCACAGGTATAGCTGTCTGTGTTGTAATCCTTCAGAAAACTCTGACCATGTTTTCTGAAATCCTTACATTAACAGATTTTTGGATTGGTTTTTCTTTCTTCCATGAAACAAATCAAATGTTGCCTCCTATGAGACCGCCACAGAATAGAATGAACCCCCACTTCCTGTTCCAAAAGCTGAAGACTTAGGTTGAAGAGAACTGTCGTTACAGGAGCGGGAGCAGGTTTCATTTGAGGACGTAGCCGTGGACTTCAGCCGGGAGGAGTGGCAGGACCTGGATGCTGCCCAGAGGACCCTCTACAGGGATGTGATGCTGGAGACCTACAGCAGCCTGGCGTCCTTGGGTGAGTCAGACTCCTCCAGAAGCAACTCTTTCTTTTTTAGTTGATAAGGTAGGAATCACTGCTAATTTAATATTAATCCTGTGCACATTTCCAAGTGTTTGGGAGCAGTGGGTTTTGCAGCGCCTTATGTCATCTGTAATGGTCAGACGAATGGGTGTCATCTGTAATGGTCAGATAAATGGATGTCATCTGTAATGGTCAGACGAATGGGTGTGAGAGAGACGTTTATCAGCTCGGTTTTACTTTTTTCTACTGTGAACATTTTAAATTTATCTGATAAATGTTTTGAAGAATTTAATTGCTTTTGATCTTGTTTGCTGTTCTGTAGAGTATAAGTTCCTCATCACTTCCACAGACATCCCACTAAAAACCACTCGCTGCCTTTCCAACCCCAGCATGCATTTTCCATACTCGAGAGTTAACACTGTTTTTATCTCTACTTCTTGGCTGTCATCTTTATTTCAGAGTTTGGATAGCATAAAGGTGTGCGCGCGTGCGTGCGTGCTTGTGTGTGTGTGTGTGTGCGTGCACATGTGTGCCTATACATTTCACTTATGTCTTTTACTTTTCTGGGAAACACGCACTCACTACAAATATGGAGGCCTTCCTACCGTCGGGGTGTTCAATGTTCTTATATGTTATGGAAATTAATGTCATGTTAAATGAGTCATTTAGTAGTATTTTCTTATCTGTAAGTTGATTTCTTCTAATAATTGTCTGCTTTTCTGTATAGATGATTTGGAGATTGATGCTCTCCCGTGTGTTGGCTCATGTTTTTGTTCTCCACTGTATAAAAACACCGATGCTGCCCATATATTCTAGGAACTTCATGGCTTTCACTCATATTTAACTTTGGACTCAGTCTTAGGTGACGTCTCTGCTGACAATGAAGCATACATCACCTCTCTTTACTTAGCTTGTGGATGCCCTGTATCTTAGCTCAGAATTGACGCACGAGAACTTCCCTTGTGAATGTGAGTTCTTAGACTTGCTGAAACCAGTTGGTGATGGTTAGTAGTCCATTGCACCAACGAAACACCGGAGACGGGCATTCCAAAAGGAGGCACAGTTTGTTTTTGCTTGTGGTTTCATTTCCAGTTGATTTAGAGTTGCAAATGCATCTTTATTTAAAAATCTGAACTAAAAATTGGCATTTTCCACTAACTAGGGGAGCAAAGGTCTGCACAGGCTCACACTTTTTTGCTTGGCCGCTGTTCTTGTATGGGCTCGTGCCAGCTGGGCCCTTTTGCCTCCTGACAGCTCTGACAGCAGCTATTGCTAAGCTTTCCTAACTTCTGCTTTCTGACTCCTGTTGGTCACAATGTCAGGAAGAGATCAGCCAGGGACAGCCGCGGGGGTTTGACGGCATGGTAGATGTTTTTGAAGTTTTCTGACTGCCCTTTTACGTGCAGTTTTTAGAGAGGACAGCCTACCTTATCTGGCCAGAAATATGTCTCAGAAAGGAATGCAGGGTTGCATTCTGTATTAAGAAATGGCAGAAGGAAAGATGGGGAGGAGCTTGGCCTTTGGTGAGGAAAAACATCATGCTATCAGATATGTGTGTCTAGAGACCTCAGCTCCATATTGGGAAGTGGTGAAAGAGCGTATCTCTGCCCTGTTCAGGACCTCAGAGGAAAACATCTCGTGCGTTCTCCATTGCTTATGCTGGAAGCTACAGATTTATTAATGTAATCATTACTCTGTGGAGACGGTCATGCCTCACACATGAGGGTTTATGTGAAGATAGGGTATTATTATTAGTTTGTTTGTTTTTCAGACAGGGTTTCTCTGTGTAGCCATGGCTGTCCTGGAACTCACTCTGTAGACCAGGCTGGCCTGGAACTCAGAGATCCGCCTGCCTCTGCCTCTTGGGTGCTGAGATTAGAGGTGTGCACCACCACCGTGTTTTTTAAACTGTCCTTCATGCATCTGTTGTGGCATTCCTATGGTTTATTGCTCGATGTGTAAATGTGACAATTTAAACTTGTGAGTTTCCGAATGGGCGTTTGGTGTTGTAGGGTAGCTACCAGAGAAGACAGCTTGGACATGGGTGTGAGCCAATAGAAAGTCTTTATTTCCGGGCCTGGCACGGGGTGTTCAGGATCCCAGTGAAGCACCACGCCTTTCTCAGTGGGAGATTTTACGACACAAACTACATCCTGGGTTGACATACTTCAGTTGACAAGAACAGTTAGCCGGAAGCAGAACTGCAGAAGCCAGAAAGCAAGGTTGGTGATTTAGAGACTGTCCCAGAACTATGGGCTCTGATGGGTTGGACCTTTGTTTTAGTGTTGGCCGGTGGAGCTGTGTACTTGCTGTGTGTTGTGACCTGAGGGGGGTTTCCATCATGGAGTCAGTTGTGCTGAGGTCTGGGGCCTGTTACAGTGGGATCCCCGGGAGGAATCACACAGGATCCTTTTTATAAGCTTATTTTCTTTTGTTTGTTGGTCGTGGTTTTCGGGTTATTTTTGTTTTGTTTTATTTTGTTTTTTGAGACAGGGTTTCTCTGTGTAACAGCTCTGGCTATCTTGAAACTTGCTCTGTAGACAAGGCTGGTTTAAACACAGAGATTCATCTGCTTCTGCCTCCCGGTGCTGGGATTAAGGAACATGCCACACTTGGCCGTTTATAATCTTTTTATGTGTTTGTTTTCTAGTTTTTTTTTAAATTTATTTATTTATTATGTATACAATATTCTGTTTGTGTGTATGCCTGCAGGCCAGAAGAGGGCACCAGACCTCATTACAGATGGTTGTGAGCCACCATGTGGTTGCTGCTGGGAATTGAACTCAGGACCTTTGGAAGAGCAGGCGGTGCTCTTAGCCTCTGAGCCATCTCTCCAGCCCTGTTTTCTAGTTTTGTTGGGAATTTTTGCACCTGTGTTCACTAGGAATACACAGCTGTAATTTGGTTGCTGTGTTCTTGTGTAGCTTGGACAACATTGTCGTGCCCAGGTGGTGACGACAGGCGCTTGACCGTTCCTCCAGGAGGTCTCAACGCACAGCACCGCGACCCTGTCCTCTGGAACAGCTAGAATTGTGTTTGTCTCAGAGTTTTCACTGTATGTAGTGTGGCAGACGTGGAGTCGCTGTTGGTCGGATCCGTTACGCTTCCTTTGAACTCTCTGACCTGAGTGTGCTAATCTACCCCAAGATATAAAACTTTCTCACTGAATCAATATTATAATGTCTTTTCTCTTCTCTTCTGGAATACTCATCAGGTATTATTTTCCTTTTCATCAGCGGGAGGGAGTTGGGAGCAGGTGGTATATTACATGCCGTGTATCTACATGGAGATCACAGGATAACTGCAGATTTTGGTCCTTGTGTCCCACCTTGAGATGGTGTTTCTTGTTGGTTTTATGCTGCGTATGTCAATCTAGGTGGCCTGTGAGCTTGCTGGGGACTCTCCTGTCTCCTTCTCCTGTCGTCCACAGGGGCACCAGGGTAGCCGACGAGTGTGCGAAGTCTGCAGTTTTGGTCGTTGTTAGTTTTTCTGTGTTTATGCTTTGTTTTGTGTTTATGCTGTGTATCTGAAATCAGGTCCTCTTGCTGCATGGCCTTTAACCCCCTGAGTCCTCTCCCCAGCCACAGATATGTGCTTCCTAATCACTTTGAAATCTAGAATTTTATTCCCTAATCCCTGTTGGTCAACTGAGTTCTTCTGTAAAACTTTGACTGGTCTCTCCCCCCACACACAAAATATATCTAATAAACTTATTGTATAAAATCAAACACAAATACTTATCAATAATTCAAAGTGACTTCTATCCAGGAGTGCTTGTATTTAGGAAAACTGAAACATTTGCATATTCATAACACAGCTCCCAAATAACCACACAGAGACTTACTATTAATTAATAAATGCTTGGCTGATGGCTCAGGCGGTTACTAACTAGGTCTTACAACTGAACTCATATTTCTTGTCTAAGTTCTACCATGTGGTTGATGGCTTGTTACCTCACTTTCTAGATGTCCTGCTTCCTCTGCGACTGGCTTGAAACTCCTCAGACCCCACCTTTGTTCTCCCAGCATCCTACTAGTCTGGCTCTCCTGCCTACTCACTTCCTGCCCAGCTATAGTCAGTCAGCCCTTTTAACCATATGTATATGTATGTAAGAGTTATACATATTTACTCTGTACAAAGATTGTTCCACAGCACAGCCTGATGAAAGGCCATGTGCTGTGTGGTCAGTAACCCTGCACTGTGTCTTACCCGAGCTTTGCTAACTGTAGTTACGCACTCTGGCTCAAAGTAAGGAAGTAGTGTTAGCAACATGCCTTCTCCGCAGCGGTTTGGGCCTTATGTCTAAATAAGTTCCTGAAGGCCATTCTTAGCCTGCATCAAAGGTGTTCTTTACACTGGGAGGAGGGGAGTAGATGACCATATACATCACATACAAACTCATGACAATGAAGATCCAAATCCTACCTTGTATTTTGAACTTTGTTTTTATAAAGTTAACTTTAAAACTTCTTGCCGTGTTACTGCTGGGCAACTGCTGCTGTAGGGCTCCCCACCTTCAGCTCAGCCAGCGGTAGGGCTCCCCACCTTCAGCTCAGCCAAGCTCAGCCAGCGGTAGGGGTCCCCTTCAGCTCAGCCAGCAGTAGGGGTCCCCTTCAGCTCAGCCAGCAGTAGGGGTCCCCTTCAGCTCAGCCAGCAGTAGGGGTCCCCTTCAGCTCAGCCAGCAGTAAGGCTCCTGCTTCAGCTCAGCCAGCTGTACGGCTCCCACTTCAGAATGTGCTCAGATTTCGCAGGAGCTCAGGCAGAGCCTGAAGCCAGTTGAGAATTCCTGCAGTGTGGCAAGGTTTCGCAGGGACCAGGAGGTACTGATCTTTCCGCTTGCTGTACCTAGCATGTGATCAGAGGAAGCTGATCACACTGAGGTGCACTGGAAAAATTGGGGTGCCTGACTGATTTATTTGTGTGAGCTATACAATAGGTTTCAAAGCCTATGACTCCACCCACTCCTGCCCAGGAGGAAGTCCTTCTCCTTCAAGAGGAAGGCTGCAACAAGTTGTAAAGTTATGATCTATGCATTATTTTCTCCCTCTTCATTGTCCACAGACCAGGGTTTCTTTGTGATGATTTTCTCATTTTCAGTCTGTCCTAAATATCGTATGTGTAGTCTCTAATTCTCACTTCCGTTCTCTTCAAATCATCTCATCATTATTTCATGCAGTGTAGTGAGCCTGAAGATAGTATTCCAGTCAACAAAGAAAGAGAGAGTATCTCTCCCACAGCCTCTAACCACTGATTATAGCACCGTTTGCGAATTGGAGCTGTTGTCTTGTAGACACGTCTCAGCACTCTGGCTTCATTTGTATATTTGCTCCACACCTACAGGTCACTGTCTGAAAAAACCTGAGTTGATCTTCAAGCTGGAGCAAGGACTTGGGCCATGTACTGCAGCAGAAGCCTCGGACAGGAGCCTCCCAGGTCAGTGGCTGTGTGGCGGGCATGGAAGGAAACTCATTAGTCATGGTTCTCTTGGGCTTTTTCACTGACTTTTATCTAAAGCCACTCCTGAGGACTAAGTCTCATAAATAAATGTCGGCATGAAGAAAGTGTTCAATATTAACTTGTAAACCAGAACGCCTCTAAGATGAGGGGAGAAATCATACATGTGCTTCAATAGCAGCCCTTAAAGTAAGTCATCTCAGCTTTCCAGTTGGGGCTGACACCTGCATTTGTTTGCTAATGAAAACACAGACTGTACAGATAGAAAATGACATTTGAAGCAAACTAAATGCAAGGGAAATAAAAACTAGGTTTTCTTATAAAAGTTGAAGCATATGGAAAGCCAAAGGAAGTCTGTTTATTATGAAACTATGAACTATTCATTATGAAGAGATATCAAATATAAATATATATTCCCTGAACATTTGTGAGCCAATGGTCTTATAAATGATGTGCCCAAGGTGTTAGGTTCTGTTAGTTAATGTCAGTACCCACTCCTGAAGGGATAGACTTAACAGACAAACCGGAAGTCACACGGGTAAAACTCTGTTTCATGCTCAAAGCAAAGCATTTTCTTTAGTATGAGCAATGAACCAGGGTACTCGTTCTTTCTTCCTTCTTGTTAAAATAAGATTTAAACTGGGTGTGCTAGCATACAGCTTTCATCTCAGTGCTCTGAGCTTGAGGCCAGCCTCCTCTACATAGGAACTTTCGGGCCAGCCAGAGCTACGTAGTAAGACCCTGTCTGAAACCTAGAAGCTCATGGGCCAGCTAGCCTGGGGTCTGCCATACAGAGGAAACAAGGGGAACCTGGCTCGATGAGGTAGAAGAACAAACTTTGGAAATTTGTCTTCTGACTTCCAATCGTGTGTGTGTGTGTGTGTGTGTGCGCGCGCGCGCGCGCGCGCACATGCCTATATTCACCCCACCTCACATAATAATGATGATGATGATTTTAGGAATCAAGCACACACACTAAGGTCAATGATGTCCACTTGTCCGTTCACTCAGGAAGTTTTTCATTTGTTTTTTTTTTTTTTAATGAAATATAAAACTGTCTGTAGTAGGTTTCCTTTGCCTGTCTGTACACATGATGGAGATAAATAAGGACAAAGCAGATAAGCCTGTAGGCCCATGTTTACTGAGCAATTACTCACGATAACCATGGTATGATATTGCCCCATCTGCTCATCACTGGACTCAGAGAAGGCTGTACATAAAAAGTGTATCACTCAGCCTTCAATAAGAATCATTGGCCAGGGCTGGAGAGATGGCTCAGTGGTTAAGAGCATTGCCTGCTCTTCCAAAGGTCCTGAGTTCAATTCCCAGCAACCACATGGTGGCTCACAACCATCTGTAATGAGATCTGGTGCCCTCTTCTGGCCTGCAGGCATACATGCAGGAAGAACACTGTATAGAAAAGAAAAAAGGGGAGGGAGGGAGGGAGAGAGAGAGAGAGAAAGAGAGAGAGAGAGAATCATTGGCCAGGTGATGGTTAATCCCAGCACTTGGGACACAGAGACAGGTGGATCTCTGTGAGTTCGAAGCCAGCCTGGTCTACAGAGTGAGTTTCAGGACAGCCAGGGCTACACAGAGAAACCCTGTCTCAGGCCTTGGTCTTACAGAAACAGGGACGGAAGTGAAATAAGTTAGAATTGAAATAGAAAATATCTCCCTTGTATTATGCACTGAATATAGAACTGAAGTCAAGAGTAAAACTGAGTGGATTCAGTAGGGGTAATGAACCAGCAGGGGGAAGAAGGGAGAGGGCCTTGTCCAATAAGATGTGGTAAGTAACTTTTAAAAGTTTGCATCTGAGGTGTCGTGGCGTACGCCTTTACTCCCAGCACTTGGTGGGCAGAGGCAGGTGACCACTCTGGACTACATAGCAAGTCCCAGGCCAGCTGGAGCTAGCAAGTGAGACCTGGTCTCCAGTATACACAGGTTTTCATTCAGACTTGTCAGCTGTGCACAGAAGAATGCACTGCCGTAATAAACTTCTGGTCACTGTTTAGTTTTCATGAAGGTGTTTCTTGTTGTTTGAGAAGGTGAAGAAGATGTGTAAAACATGCATTAAAGAGAGAGTTTGGGAGAAGGTGTCTTCTGCTTCTGAGGAAGATGCTTTGCCTCACAAACCCCACGGAGTGTTCTATTGCTTTTACCCAGTGCGAAGTAAACCTTTTAAACACATATATTTAGCAATCTTTTCCTTAACATGTATTCCTGCTTAGGAGAGAAAACATTTGGCTATGCTTACATCTTATATAACTACTTAAAAATAAATCTCTTTCACCCGTGAAAGAGGTGTGCCATAGATGATATTATACATATAGTTAGTATCATAGAGGAATGGAGCAACCAGGACCTAGTAGGGGGAAATCACTGTTGGGACCTACAGCGGAGAAAGAGGTGGCTAGCTTCTCTTTGTGCTTCCCCAGAAGAAAACACAACAGTAAGAGACATGACCCAGCATGTAGTGCATGCTAGTCCCATTTGTTACACAGATCCATGAGGCACTAAGATGTTTACACTCATTACTATTCTATAATTTCTATGAGGGAAAAAGTCCACTTTATGTTAAATTTGCATAAAAAGACTATAATGTGATTCATGGATAGAGATATTTTTAATCTAATTTCAGATCTTCCTATATTGACTACCCAGAATGTGACCAGCCAGGAAAATCATAAGGTGCATTTGTGGGAAGTTGAAACTCTCCAAACCAAGGCATCAAGTGAGAAGATTGTAAGTAAAGCATTAAATTTGGGCACTTCATCTAAATCTGACCATAAAGAGGGAAGCCTATTATCCCTAAGAATTTGATGTGAAGCTGGCAAGAAGGCGCAGTTATTACCGGGCTGCCTTGTGAGAGTGAGGACCTAAGTTTGTTCTCCAGCACCCAAGAAAAAAGTTGCGAGTGGCGGCTGGGAGTTCTTACCCCATTGTTCAGGAGATTGGGAAAGAAGGCCGTCCGGGACCTCCTGGATATCTTAACTATCTAAGTCAGCAAACCCCACCTTTAATAAGAGACCCTTTCTCAACAATAAAGGTGGACAGTAATTGAGAGGCATCTGATGTCAGCCTCTGGTCCCCAACTGCAAGCACACATGTGCGCATGCACACTTGCACACAGGCGGACACACATGCATAAACATATATGTACTCACATCTTCCTGACACTCGCAGACACTTAACCCAGGCAAGAATGTACTGTTTCTCAATATTTAGCTTCTTAATTACAGGGAGGAGAATAACTCAATATTTCATGCAGTCAGCAAACCTTTTGCATCCTACGTATCTTGTCCGTAACAACAATGATCTTTAGTATATTTGACCAGGAATATCATTCTAAGCTAATGCAGTGTGTTCAATACATAAAGAAGTTTCATTTAAAGATACCTGTAGTAAATTCAATAAATATTGAAAAGTCATTTAAGTGACACTTGTATATGTAGCACAAAACATAGATCACGTGAAGTTGTTTAGCCACTACTAATACATTTGGGATTCTGTGCTGTATAAGTCTAGTCAATAATGGCAAAATGCACATGTATGAGAAATGTACATGTGCCTGTGAGAAATCAGACCTCACAGAACCTCCAGAACAGAGGCCAGGACAAAGGCCTCTTTGTAGGTATAAGAAATATAACAAATTCTTTATTTCAAGGCAGAGCTAAAGGAGCAGCAGAAAACCCATCCAGGGTCAAAGTCCTGTGGAACTGAAGCGCATAGGAAGACTTTTCACCAGAAATCAAAGGGCACCAGGAGTCGAAAGTCTCAGACCCGTAGGAAAGTCACCCGTCATGTGTCAGCTCTCAGTGAAGCTCGGGGGCTTCGGAAGAGTGGGCAAGGCAGGGAAGCTTCCTTCCAGAGCTCCCGTGCTACCGTGTGTCAGGAAGCGCCTACGGATGTGCAATGTTGTGAACGTACGGAATGCAGAAAGGCTTTCGTCTTCAGCTCAGAACACCAGAGAAGTCATACAAGCAAGAGGCCCTATGAATGTACAACGTGTGGGAAGGCTTTCTCCCTCAGGTCATACCTCACCCAACATCAGAAAATCCACACAGGCAAGAAGGCCTTTGAGTGTTCAGAGTGTGGGAGGGCCTTCTACACCAAGGGGAAACTGACTGTGCATCAGATAATTCATACAGGGGAGAAGCCCTACAAGTGTACAGGGTGTGGGAAGGCTTTCTCCCTCAAGACGTACCTCACCCAACATCAGAAAATCCACACAGGCAAGAAGCCTTATGAATGTGCAGAGTGTGGGAAAGCCTTCTACCGATTAGCACACCTCACTTTACATCAGAGAACTCACACCAATGAGAAGCCCTATGCTTGTACAAAATGCCAGAAGTCTTTCTACTGCCAGTCCCAGCTTAAGCTACATCAGCGAACTCATACGGGTGAGAAGCCTTTTAAGTGCATGGAATGTGGAAGACCTTTCTACTATAAGTCACACCTAACTCGACATCAGAGAATTCACAGCAATGAGAAGAAGCCCTTTGAATGTGCAGAATGTGAGAAAGCCTTCTACTGCAAGTCGGACCTCACTGCGCATCAGAGGTCTCACACGGGCGAGAAGCCCTATGCCTGTATGGAGTGTGGGAAATCATTCCACCATAAGTCCACACTCCTTCTACATCAGAGGACTCACGTAGGCGAGAAGTCGTATGCGTGCTCAGACTGTGGCAAAGTTTTCTACTGCAAGTCACATCTCACTCTACATCAGACCATACATACAGATACACGCCCCTATGTGTGCACAGAGTGTGGCAAATATTTCTACTATAAGTCACAACTCATTGTACATGGACGGACTCACACAGGCGATAAGCCCTATGAATGTAGAGAATGTGGGAAAGCCTTCTCCCGCAAGCCACACCTCACTCGACATCAAAGTACTCACACAGGTAAGAGTGATTTGAATGCAAATCATGTGGGAATGCTTTCTGCTGCCAGTCACAACTCGCGGTACACCAGGGAGCACACGCATGTGGCAGGCGTTCTGAAGGAAAAGAATGCAGGATAGCTTTCTACTTCATGTCAACAAGTGACAGTGGGCGGCTCAGATGAGGAGCCCCGAGGAGGGAAGGTGGGAACTTTGTACCGCGAGTCACGGTGAAGAATGAATGTGAATGACCATCCTGTGGCAGGAAAGTGCAAGGGGCTTTGTGCAAGTCACGGTCCTGCGGTGTCAGGAGGTGTGGTCAGCCCAGAAGCCCTGTGACCATGTGGAGTGAAGCTCAGCGCTCTCTACTTCACCGCTCAGGCACATTAGCCCTCTCACACAGACGAGCTTTACCCATGCGGAGTGAAGAAAGTCATTCCCCAGTCGTACCTGCCCCAGCACAAGAGGCCACATGGGATTTTTTAAAATCATTTATTAAAAACTGAAACTCAGAGGTAAATAGTAAGAAATAAACATGAGAAATTAATGGAGCAACTGAGAAACAATACACCTTCTCTACTTCCTCAACCTGAGAGCATGCAACCCCTTGGCCCCGCCTCTTTCTTCACTGTGTGCCTCTTTCTCCTCTTAGTCGGCCAGAGAACTCGATGGCTCATTCTGGCCGGCTGAATGTGAACTTTGTCCCCTACACCGAGATCACCTCCACTGGTGGTGGTCTGGAGCAATCAACACCAGCAGATCTCCCCCAGCGCAGAAAAGCTTAGTAGACCCCCATTAGTCCTCGCCGGACGACAGAATGCAGGCGAGTCAGAAGACTGATGGTTATAAGAACTATGAAAGTGTATCCTTATTAAGCATTAGCAGACACCTACAGAATCAGGACTTCTGCCTAGGGGGAGTTCTGTAAGACAATCCATACATGATAAAATAGGAATTTTAGGAATGTAAGAAAATTTTATGATATGGAGCCAAGATGACCGTGGTGCTCATGGCTCCTGCAGGGGGCAGTCGAGTCTCCTGAACCCCTCTCCCTCACAACAGACCACCACTACATCCCACAGATGAGAGACGCTTTAACCCTACCAGGGCCCTCTCCTCCCTCCCCATCACGCCTGCAGTCAGCATGTAGGAGCTGCTGCTACCTAATCCCATACCTGAGCATGGCCCTACAGCAGGAAACTTGGAGAGCAGCATCAGAGAGAGCGGCTGTACCGTCACCAGATGTGTCCTGGCACTTCTGTAATTTCTGATATCAGAGTCTTAAAATATTTGAAGATTCATTCAAGATGGTGGTGGTCCCCGACACTGGTAGTACCACAGAGCAACTTGTGGGTGGGTCCCTGGTCACTCTTTTGGGACTTGACCCTCAGCGCGGAGCCGCCATTGCTCCTGAGCTGCCCAAGGGCTGCAGGCAAGCTGGTCATACTCAATGAGCCTTCGCAAAGGGCAGAGCCATGTGCAGTGGCCTGGAGCTCTAGCGAGTCCTGGGGTCCTGCCCAGCTGAAAGATCACCCTGACTCGGCAACTGCAGGACATCTGAGAGGAGCCTCAGCAATAGTCCAGTATTTATGGTGCTTCAGAAACCAGAGATCTTAAACCAGACCAATGACTCATTGCAATAAGTATGTGCGTGTAAAGCTATTTGAACAAAAAATAATATACTGTGTGACACGCTGCAGTTTGCAATGCCACTTCGATAAACATCCAATGGAGAGGTAGGAAGGACGTTGGAAGGGAGCAGAGCATGAAGAGAGACAGCTAGAGCCATGGGTGGTGACGTGTGGGAGTGCAGCAGCCTGCAGCGCATGTGGGCTCTGGTCCTGAAGACACTCCCCAGCCTCCAGGGTCACCCTGGCTCCTAGCAACATCAGGATGTTCATGGAGATTGGTTCATTTCCTGGATTGGGCCTTCTCACAAATCCTCCATGGTCCATGTTGCTATACGTGACCTGTGCTACAGATGCAGCCCTAGTGGTGCCTATGGTCTGGACTGCTTGTGCAGGCTGTGTTAATGCCTTTGGGCTGTTGCTACCAGAGACCATAAGGATGGCTGTGGCCTTTGCTCCCTGTGGGGGCCATGTTGGCATCAGTGGTCTGTTTCTGCCGGAGTCCAGTGTTGATGTCCATGGTTCAGGCTACCATCAGAAGTCATGTTGGCCTCCATGGTCAGTGCTGCCACCTGAGACTGCTCATTTTCTTGGTCCATAGGACAAGTGGATGTCTGTGGAATGGGTTGCTGCCTGAG
This sequence comes from Arvicola amphibius, assembly GCF_903992535.2. Lineage (NCBI taxonomy): Eukaryota > Metazoa > Chordata > Mammalia > Rodentia > Cricetidae > Arvicola > Arvicola amphibius. Next base: position 90,672,105 of record NC_052049.1, on the reverse strand, counting down.
GCCACGTTGATGTTTGTAGTCAGTGTTGCCACCAGATGTCAGTGGTCTGAGCTCTTGCTGGAGGTCATGTTTGTGTCCATAATCTGCCCCACCACAGCAGACGGTGTAGCTATCCATGGTCCGTGTTGCCACTAGAAGCCATGCTGATGTTTGGTCCATGCTGCTGCTGAGGGTCATGTTGGTGCTTGTATGAGGGCTGCCAAAGAGACCTTGTTGATGTCTGTGGTCTCTGGTGCCAATATAGGCAAATGGTGTTGTCTGTGATCTGTTCTGTGGCCTAGGGGCTGTGCTCATGTCTGAGCTCTGTGCAGCCACCAGAGACCATGCTGAGGTCCATGGTCTATGCTGTCTTCAGGGACCATGTTGAGGTCCATCTTCCATTATTCACAGAGGCCATGTGGATGTCCGTGGTCAGGGCAGCCTTGGGAAACCATGTAGAAGTCCATGATCCATGCTGCTGTTGGTTGTTGTGGGCAAGGGAGCATCTGTTGCAATGGTAACAGTGACTCCAGCCAGACTCAAAATTGAGACCGAGAGAACCTACACACACACACACACACACACACACACACCCCAAAAACGAGCAGTCTAGCAGTCTAGACAGGAAGCCATTGGGAAAAGTCCTTAAAAACTGTGATAAAGATGCTGAAGGGTGGCTCTTCACAGTTGTTGGCTTTTGGTGGGGGGATGGGAAAGGACTCAGATATCTTTAAGGGGCTGGTCCCTGGGGGTTTTACCACACTAGTATATGGCAATACAAATTGTACGTGGTGTATTTGGGAGCAGGGCACAAGGGTGGGAGGTTGGACCTGGGAGAAATGGGAAGTGAGTGTGACCGGAATACGTAGTATGAAGTTCCCAAATAATAAAAACATTATGCTGGAAAAAAATATCACTCATAAAAACAGAAAAGAATCTTATGAAATTGCAATGTCGGTGTATACGAGTGGATGGGCAACCCCGTGAATGTGAAGAACCCAGAAAAGGCTGCCAAGGCAATTTTGTGTGATGTTGCCTCTGAAATCTCACTCATTACCCCATGAGAGTAATGAACACTGGAAAGCTCTGCTCTGAGAGGGTAGACAGGCCAGCCCTCACGTTACCTCTTGCAAGTGAGAAACCATGCCAGGGAATATTTAGCCATGTAGTGACACATGCTTTCATTGCTAATCAATTCATGTCCTGGTGCTGCAACTTTATTAAGAAACCAGTGTTGAATGCTAGTCTTAGCAAGAATGTAAAATACCGGATCAGTGAAGCAAACAGCTGGGTGTGGTAACACATGCCTTTAGCCCCCGCGGAGACAGGCACCTGTGAGTCTGAGACCAGCCAGGGCGAGGCAGTAAGACTCTGCCTGTAAGAACAGTCAGCAGAGCATTCTATGATACGCACATCTTGTCACATGTCAGCCATACGAGCTGGGAAAAGCACGAATGTAAAGAGGGCCAAAGCTGTCTTCACTGAACACGGAAGACCCTGCTGGCACCAGAACTTCAACAATGGCGAGAAGTACAGTGAAGGAAAATATGAAGCCATGATTCACCTGCTTTCTCATCAAACATTTATAATGAAATCTTGCAAACGTGAGGACTATGCTATATATATATATATATATCATATATATAAATCCATATATATTTATATATATGGATTATATATTATGTAATATATAATCCATATATATATATATATATGGATTTTTGCTTTACTCACATCATTGGACAGCAAATTCAGGCTGTTGATTAATCTCAGTGATCAACCTCATTTGCTCTAGAATAGCCTGTGTGATGATCCTTGGAGGAAACCCGTGGGGGAATATCTTTATTATATTAATTATGATGGGAATGCATACCTACCGTTGATGGTGCCTTGACCTGAGCTAGAATCCAGGGCCGTACACAGAGACAAAAACTGACCAAGGCAAGCATTGCTCTTTGCTTCATGACTCTAGATAATATTACAAGCTGCTTCAGGCTCTCATTGTCCTGACTTTCCTCTTCTGGTTTGGATAAGACATTTCCCCTTTTGGTTCGTGATTTCAGCATTTGGTGGTGCTGTTGCAGGCTATGGAGTCTGCTGGAGGATGTATGTGGTGGGCCTGGAGTTCATCTCACCCAACTTCAGGTCTCACTTTCTGCCTCCTGTATGCAGTTGAGATGTGATCTTCAGATTCCCGCCTTTGATGCTAAGCTTTCCACCACTATGAAAATCTAGTCCTCTGGAATTATAAGCCAAAATAAACTCTTCCTTCCGTTTTCTTTGGTCATGGTGTATTATCACAGCAACTGAATGTAACTGATATAGAAGTTGGTGCCAAGAAGTGGGGTTGTTGCTGCAAAGAACCTGACAGTGTTTATTTGAGGAGTACAGAAGACTAAGGTAGGGGAGAGAAACATGTGACTATTGTAAGCAGACATTAGCAGACTGTGCTAGTACAGGAAGATAGCAATGTGGAGAGTAGAGGCCTAGATCGCGAGGTTTCAGAGGGAATAAAACTATTAGCACTGCACTACTCTAGTCCATGTGCGCGAAGCCTTGGCACGGAGTCTGCTGCCCTCTGCCTTTATCCCAAGAACCTGCCTGCAGCAAATTAAACGAGTAATAGACTCATTTCTTTGTAGGAAATTTCAAGACAATATAACATTGCATCTGTAGTATGGCTATTACTGATAATTTTTAGGCAGGTTTTAATCATGAAAGAAACAAAAATGTTGGGAGAGAAAAGGAGCCTGGGAAACTTACTATTACAGCCAGGGCATGTGCAGAAAGAGGCTGTAATTATTAGAAATATTAATTAATATTATAGCCAGGGCGTGTACGGAAAGAGGCTGTAATTGTTAGAAATATCAACGCTCTTAGGGAGACCTGCACTCTACACTGGACGATTGGATGAGTGCCGTCAGGACAAGATAGCACCCAGCTAAGCTTGGAATTTGTGGGAAAAGCAGACCCGGGAGATGGCCTGTCCTGGACAACAGCAGTGTTCAGACATCGATGCTGATCGTACTCTAAGGGAGCAAGCGCTGGTCCCAAGGGGCACTGTGATCCTGGCATTAGAAGAATGAAAGATGTAAGACAGAGGGGATCGTGGGTTCATCTTCTTGGTTTCTGATAGCCACTGAGGCCAAGTCATGGTGGCAGGGCTGGCATCCCTGTGGAAAGGCTGTGGGAAGTTCTTACATGAAGCTTGCAGAGGTCCAAGTTGCAGTGAGGACCCCAAGCTTTTAGAGGTAGACTCTAGAGCCACTAGACATCAGCAAAGAACTGCAAACGGGTAGTGGAACCAGCTTAAGAGAGAAGAATGTTATTGTAATGAGTCCCTATCCTGCCAGCTCCCGGATAAAGACATGGAGACTTATTAATTATGAAAGCTTGACCTTTAGCTTAAGTTTATTTTTAACTAGCTCTTATAACTTAAATTAACCTGTATTTTTATTAGTGAATGTTCTACTATGTGGCTTTACCTCTAACCCATTCTGTGTTGAGCTAAAATTACCTCAGGGTCTGTACCTTGATGCCTGTAGAGCAGAGAAAAGCCTGGCTCGAGTTTGAAGAACAGTCTCAAAGCTATTGAGTGAAGATGAAACAGCAAAATCTAAGTGGACACCCCTCCAGCCAGAGGGAGGGCTTGGCTGTCTCTCATGGGCTGGAGGTACCCTTGCATCACATGATGTCACTTAACCTATATAAGCTGACACAGTAATAAACTGAGTTCCTGCTTTGACTTGACTCCCTATTGCCTCTGATTGTCCTGTGTCATGGGGCTGCAAGAAAGGGCAGATAGTGCATTTACCTTTCCCGGGGGAATATGGCTAAGGAGGCCTGACAACTGGTGCCCAACGTGGGGCTCGGCTGGTCCCACGGCTAAGTGGTCAGTCAAGGTGAGTGGGACCCCACAATGGGTAACACAGGGTCACACAAAAATGGCCCAGCACTTAAGGCACTGAGATATATGTTACTCTTCCTAGGCCTGGAATTGTCAGACCACAATGCAATCCAGGCATGGGAGGATATAATTACCCTGGCCCCCTAGGTACCCACCAGGATTTTTTTCTAGTGGAAGACTTGGAACCAGGTGGAGACTCTGGCCAGAGAAAGGGAAAAGAACTTTGATATACCCCCACCACTGGGGTTCTATCCAACTATTAGAGCCCTTACGGCATGTGTTCATCCCACTGCTCTGCCTCCCCCAATAGAGGGGAAGGAAAAGGCTAGAGACCGGGAAAGGTCTAAAGAATCTGAAAATAACCAACTGGCTAGAAGGGTGGGGGAGGAGACAAGCAAGGAGCAGGAAAAGGTCAAAGATCGGGAGAGGTCTGAAGAATCCAAAAGTAACCAACCAAAAGAACGGGAAGTCAAGATGTAAAAAATAAATATGTAACATGAGGGGGGCTTGCTTGTTGGGGTGTCTGTCCCACCCGGTACCCCACAGCCAGGAAGCCCCAAAGAAAATCACACAAAGGACTCCATAAGATTATAAACTGATTGGCCCATTAGCTCAGGCTACTTATTATCTCTTGTAGCTTATATTAACCCATTATTCTTATCTATGTTAGCCATGTGGCTCAGTACCTTTTTCAGTGGGGCATGTCATGTGTTGCTTCTTCGATGGTCTGGGCTGGATTGGGAGGAATGGGCTTCCTCCTTCCTAGCATTCTCCTGTTCTCATTGCCCCGCCTCTACTTCCTTTCTGGTTGACCCGCCTATACTTCCTGCCTGGCCAATCAGTATTTTATTAAAATACATGATTGATAGAATACAGACAATTCTCCCACACCATAAATAAGTAAAATAATAATAAAACCAAATACTTCCATTGTGAGCAAAAACTAATAACACTTCACAGGACTTGATTGATATATGTACATTACATTTAAAGGAATCTAAGTGATATTTGAGCTTATAAATAATAAACAAGTTAACGGTTCAAAAAAAAAGACATCCTAAAGGCTAGCAAACACCTATATAAATGTTTAACATCCTTAACTATCAGGAAAATAGAGCTTAAAACTACTGTAAAATTCCATCTCACCACAGTCAAAATGTTCATCAATACCAGCACAAATGACAGCAAATATATTGGTGGCAGGAATGTGAACAACCTGTTTAGAAATATGTTTGGATGCTGGGTTGTGGTGGCACGTGCCTTTAATCCTAGCACTTGGGAGGCAGAGCCAGGAGGAGCTCCAATTTCTAGGGCCAGTCTGGTCTACAGAGTAAGTTCCAGGACAGCCAAGGCTTCACAGAGAAATTCTGTCTTGGAAAGGAAGGAAGGAAGGAAGGGAGGGAGGGAGGGAGGGACGGAGGGAGGGACGGAGGGAGGGACGGAGGGAGAGAGAGAGAAGGAAAGACGTAAAGGAGAGAGAGAGAGAGAGAGAGAGAGAGAGAGAGAGAGAGAGAGAGAGAGAGCAATCACGAGATCACTCTGGACATTCCTCAAACTAGAAATAGAACCCAGTTATCTTCAATCTCTATTTATACCGAAGGGATTTTATATCCCACCAGAGATGTTTCACATTTGTGTTCATTACTGACCTATTGCAAATAGCTGGAAATGTAGTGAGCCTGATGTCCATCACCTGCTGAATGTATAATGAAAATATGGCACATACACCAAATGGAATTTTATTCAGCTCCAATGATAAAAGAAATACACGGGTGAATGGCCAGAACTAGAAGTATTAGAATAAGTGACCCAGAGAAACCAATGCTGTGCATTCTCTTTCATGTGTGCATCCCAGTTTCTAGAATCTAATCTTGCGCGTTTAACCTGGAGCACTTCTGGAAATTAGTAGACTAGAAATGAGCTGTGGTGGGAGCCTTAATGGAGGGGGAATACTACAAAATAGGTTAAATGAACGTAGATATGAGAGGTGAGGAGGGTTTAAGCAGGGAAGAGACTGGGGCATTTGGGGAGATATGTGAGCAAGCCATATGCAAACCAACTACCTTTCAACCAATTAAAAGTACAATACAAACAATGGTTTGAAAGGAGATACCCTGCAAGGCTAAATAATGCTTCTCCTAGAAGCAGTGAGTTACTCTACAAAGACCCCAGTAAAAGGTGTGAGTTGCTTGTTAAGGGAGAATTCGGAAGCCCACAAAACAACCAGCTCTTGATATTCCTCTGGGTTGCTCACCAAAACTAACTAATACGACCCTATTTCTGCAGACACCACCTACACACACTGTAAGATGAAAACAAAAGCTGCTAAACTTGGGCTGCAGACTTTCACTGTGAGGCATTAACAATGTCAGCCGGTGCTTTGAAACTTTCTGGGTGGCGGGGGAGGGGGGGGGAGGAGGGGAGGTATCAACAGCCTTATCCAGCTGTGAAACCTTTAAACTAAACAAAAGTCTAAGGATCCAACTAAGGTTCCAGTTCCTTTAAGAAGATAGCAGCAGATTACACCCAGGGAGCAGTGTGCCCAAGAATGTTTTGGTCTAGGGTGTAAGTGTGACTTGTTTTGTTCTAGCAACAGAATGTTTAACTACGAATGTAGCCTGCAACCTTCAACTGGTCTGTTCATTCCTTTGTATCATGTTCATGCATTTTTTAAATCTTACTCCTACCTCTTGGGATCAGGGTATTTTAAACAATTGGAAATTAAATGTGGGCAATTTTCAGTATACACTGGAACTCCCTCCTGGTACTATTCTATGTTTTTCTGTTTTATTATTTTTGCGTCTTTGTACTATACTTATATTTATAATCCCTACGCCCCTACCCTGGCAAGTAATATTTTTGTTGAGGGTAGGACTCCTCCCCTCTACCAACTATTAGTACTATGTGTCTGAAAGTTCCAAATGTAATAGTTTCCTTTAAGTTCCTGAATTATAATTTCTGCTCTGTTGCGGGATATTGGTATACCATGTGAAGATATATTGCTGTTATTGGTTTAATAAAGATCTGAACAGTCAATATCTAGGCAGAAGGTTTAGGCAGGTCTTCCAGACAGAAAGAGGAAGTAGGAGGAAATAATCAAGGTGCAGGAGAGATGCCAACGAGACATGGAGGGAGTTGGACATACAAAATGAAAGATAAAAAGCCACATGGTAAAAGGTAGATTAATAGAAATGGATTAAGTTATAAGAGCTTGACAGGAATAAGCCTAAGCTATAGGCCAAGTTTTCATAATTAATAATAAATCTCTCTGTCATTATTTGGGAGTTGGCTAGTGGGACAGAGAAAGACTCAGTAAATTTGTCACTCAACATGGGGCATGTAACTCCACATAGGGCCTTAGAGAGCTGAGAAAAAGTTTTGAGTAGGTTTTGTGCTTAAATATACAGAACTTTCACTCTTTTAAGCTGCCCTGCTACTAAGTACTTGAAAGGGGCTTATAACCAGTAGAAGGCATGCTACTCGGTGGTGGGAGACAAGGTAGAAGTGACCAGTGGGGTTGGGATAGATAGATCATCCCCAGGAGAGGGTCTACTCTCACAGACATGGAGAGAGTGGACCCAGACCATGTGCTAAGCAGAACCATGAAGCAGAGGGCCCACCAGATAACAATTTAAGGTTTGACTTGCATGGTCGGAGAAGGCTGCAGGAGCACAAAAAGTCAGGTCCAAACCAAAAAAACCTCTAGACAGATAGAGTATATTTAAAAATGCTCTTAGATGCTGAAGAAAAAAACAGTGGGTACAGATAATTGTTTGGATGGAAGCTTCACCCCAGCCCCTGGCATCCATATACCTAAAGAGTCTGGAATGTTCAGGTGGAAGTTCTACCCTAAGCCCCATCCCCCAGAGTTGCCACAATCTGGACTCTGCCACTGAGAAAGTCCACCACCCCCAAGGGCATTAAAAGGCCCCACTTCATGGGTTCCCCTCGTGATCTCCTCAACTTCCCCTGTGGCCACCCGGGGAATGCTTTGCTCAGAATAAATCTGGATTTATTAATTTTGTTTGATTGGCTTGTTACATCAGTAGTGGCAGATTCCCATTAACCAGGAATTTAACTTAACAATAGTCATAAAAATAGTTTAAAAATAATAAAGTCTTTAAAGAGAGAGTAAAGCAATATAAAAGAAAAAAAGCTACATTAAGATGAGAAATACACAGGGATCTGGATCCCACATGGTGCTTTGTTGACCTTAAATTTTTGAATGCTGAGGAGCAAACAGCAGCTGCTGAGACACTAGGTTACAGAAGGGACTGCTGAATTAAACTAGCCTACATACTTTAGCGGTGCTGTGGCTTCAGAATGGAAGCTGAGAAATGCATTGTGTTGGAGGAGAGGTTATGCCTTTGTTTTCATAGGAAACAAAAAGTTATGGTTCTCTTCAAAATTAATAAAATTAATTAAAAAAATCAAATTTGATTGAGAAAGACATGCCCTCAGACATGAAAAGAAAACAAGAAAGACTACAGGACAGAGGACATATATGATGATCTCTCTACTTTGGGAACAGCTCTGAGACTGGATGAGAAACAGTAAATCTTGTTGGCTAGAGTCCTCACGACTTATTATTGCAAGTCATCTTTTCATATGGTGGTGAGGGGCAATTCTGTATTCTGTCAATTACGTTTTAATTGGCTGATTGGCCGATAGTCAGGCAGGAAGTATAGGCCGGAAAACCAGACAGGAAGTAGAGGTGGGGCAATGAGAACAAGAGTATTCTGGGAAGAAGGACGCTCTTCCCCAGTCCTGTCTCAACCACCTAAGAAGCAAGATGTGACCTGCCCCACTGAAAAAGGTACCGAGCCATGTGGCTAACATAGATAAGAATAATGGGCTATATAAGTTATAAGAGCTAATACGAAGCCTGAGCTAATGGGCCAATCAGTTTATAATCTTATGGAGACCTCTGTGTGATTTCTTTGGGGCTAAAATGGCTGAGGGACCGGGCGGGACAGAAACTCCAACAAGCAGCCCCTCCTGCTACAATATGGTATGAACAGAGATTTGGTTACACAGTTTAAACAAACCTTTAAAGTTAGCAGATGCCTTGTATATGCTCAAACACACACACACACACAAATCACCTTTAACTTACCTGTGTACATGTACATTTCATACTTGTGTTAATACTGATATATATGTGTTACCTTTAAAAGATCATGTGTTTCCAGAAAAAAGGACCAGACACCAAAAAGACAAGTATTCCAGATGATTCTGTCTCTCAGAATGCCTCTGTTGCAGTTTCCTCTAAATTCTGCATCCAGGACAACTTCGAAGCTGCTAGCAGCGCTGGTCCAGCCTCACAGACTCTACAGCCAAGAATTCAGCTAAGCTTTACATTTTCATCACATAGAGACTAAACAAAAAAATAATACAACTATCTCTTTCAGGACACAACTATTATCCCAGTTTTCTCAGGGCTCCCCAAAGATGCCATCACCCCCAGACAACAGGAAGCAGTTCAGAGAACACGATGCCCACATTCTCAAGAGATGGGATAGGTAGGTTTTGGTCATTCAGGAGGTTATGTATATTTGTCATTGTGGGGGTTTGGTTACGGTTGTAACTGGTCATGGTCAGAAAAAAAGCTGAACAAGGAAAATTAGATTCAGGGATCTTGTTCTGAAAAGAAAAAGGGGAATATAGAAATTATAGGATAAAAGGGTAGATTATTGAATCTACTATCAAACTAAAAAAGCCTATTAATCTCAAGTATTTTACATTGGCATGGATTTTTATATATTGATACTAATTTAAGGATATTTTGTTATCATATATGACATATATAACATACATATGATATATATCTATATTTGTTTAAGGTATTGTACCTGTATGGCTCATTCAAAAAAGGATGATAGGCATTAAAGAACCTCCTATGGACTTTGCTTTCAATGTGGCAAAGCCAGCCATCTTGGCAAGAAACTGCCCTTGCCTCGACTGCTAACAGTGTGTTGTCCAAACTGAACAAGCAGGACACAGAAGAAGGTAACTGCTGAACTTTAACAAGACAAAGTAGGTCAGTCCTTCAAACTGTCTGCTTCATGGAGAAGTCTGTCAGATATTCTAAGCCTGTAGACTGAAGATGTCCCAGCATTGCAGCAGAACCTTGGGTGACTGTCCAGGCAGCCAGATGGAAGTTGTTTGCCCTGCACTTACTATTTACTCAGGTAATATTATACCTTTATTGGGTCTCTGAAGTTAAAAATGAGATAGTTATAGTTACAGTTTTCCTTGTTACCAAATTCAGAAAAGAAGCTCACAAAAGAGGCATAAAGTATATAAGGTTGAGAGACATAAAAGCTTAAATTGTTAATTAAATGTTTTTAAGTCAGGTGATGATGGTGCACATCTTTAAACCCAGCACTTGGGAGGCAGAGGCAGGTGTATTTCTGTGAGTTTGAGGTCAGCCTGGTCTACAAACCAAGTTCTAGAACAACTAAGACTGTTACACAGAGAAATCCTGTCTCAAAAAATCAGAGAGAGAGAGAGAGAGACAGAGAGACAGAGAGAGACAGAGACAGAGAGACAGACAGACAGAGAGACAGAGAGAGAGAGAATGTTTTTAGTTCTAAAAAGATATTTTTAGGGGGCTGGAGAGATGGCTCAGAGGATAAGAGCACTGCCTGCTCTTCCAAAGGTCCTGAGTTCAATTCCCAGCAACCACATGGTGGCTCACAACCATCTGTAATGGGGTTTGGTGCCCTCTTCTGGCCTGCAGGCATTCATACAGACAGAATATTGTATACATAATAAATAAATAAATATTTTTAAAAAAAGATATTTTTAGAATGGTAATACAAGTTATAGTAAAGAACTGTTTAGGTTTAAAACTTTAGATTCATCAAGATAAGATAGATAATATATTGAGCATTTTCTCTGAATATGCAAAAATACAAATGGATTGGAAATTGTGAAATTTTTTTTTTATTTTTTAAGAGGGTTTTTCTGTAGCTTTGGAGCCTGTCTTGGAACTAACTCTTGGAGACTAGGCTGGCCTCAAATTCACAGAGATCCACCTGCCTCTGCCTCCTGAGTACCGGAATTAAAGGCATGTGCCACCACTGCCCAGTTGTGAATGTAATTCTTACCTGCTGATTTTTCTTATTGTATATAATTTTACTCTGACAGAGTTAAAACATTTCCTTCTTATATAGAGAAAAAGGGGGAAATGTGAGGGATATTTGTATAGTATGTGAAGATACATGCTGTAATTGGTTATATAATAAGGAGTTGAATGACCAATAGCTACACAGGAGGTATAGGTGGGAATTCCAGGCAGAGAGATGTAGGAGGAGAAAATCGAGGTGCAGGGGAGATGCCAAAGGGGCATGGAGGGAGTCAGACATACAGAATGAAGGAAAGGTAAAAAGTCACATGGCAAAGTGTAGATGAATAGAAATGGTTTAATTTCAGTTATAATACCTTGATAGGAACAAGCTTAAGCTATAGGCCAAACTTTCATAAGTAATAATAAGTCTCTGTCATCATCTGGGAGCTGGCTGGCGGGACAGAGAAAGGCTCATACACTCTCCCATCTCTATCTGTCTCAGCAGGTTTCCACATGGTTGACAGACACATGCAAGCGTCAGCTGCTGGCTACAGCCTGCTCCAAACAACTGAGAGTCCTGCAGGGACTTGTAGTCCAGCCAATGTGATTGCTTCTTTTCTCCAACATCTGGGTCAGCAAACCAGATGCTTCTGATGAAGGCCCCTTTACCTGAATTTACTCCTAACCTTCGACTAGCATTCCAGCCCGCCTAGGCCTGACAATGATGTCCTGGTTTTAGCAGGACCTAGTTACAGAAGAAATTATGGTGCCCTTTGTCCCCCAACAGGCTGGAATATTAGATCAAAAGGACACTCTCTGTCACAGGGGACAAAATAGCTACCAATAATGCCCATCAGCTTACCAGGAAAGGTGCCTGTTAAAGGCAAATAGACCCAGATCTATCTGTTCATTAGCTGGAATAGTTCTATAGTATGATCAGGCACTCAACCTGTTCTATGTAAAACAGAGAGGTTACTATGTAGTTTTAAGAAAAAATTGTTTTTCTAAATAAACCACTCAGGAATCATTAGAAATAATCTGACTGTACTAAAAAAAATCTTTGCAAGAAAGGAAACCTGAGTTGAAGTGAATAACTGGAACCCATTCTCCTTTCCAGGTTCCTTCTAGGTAGAAACTCTGAAGTCAGCCAGCACAAGGTCTTTGGGCCTTAGGTTTCTGCTAATGCTGTTGGATTTTGCGTCACTAATGCCTCAAGTAAATGATAATTCCTGCCTGAGTGCCATTAGGCTGATGGTTTTTAAGTCCCAACATAAACAGTTACCAACACAAAGTCAAAGACTGGACTCAGAATATAACTCGAGGGGGTGATGTGAGAGCCAAAGTTACATTTTAAATTTTAGTGACTATGCCTTAGAGAGCCAGGAAGCAAAAACGTCTCTGGTCAGCAAGCCCTTTCCCCAAGGACAGAGAGCTCTGAGATGCTGGAGGCTGTTGTTTATGGGAGCTAACAAACCACATGTTTTCACTCCTTAAACAAGTTTGTTTGACCCATCTGCACCAGATATGCTTGATCACATGTGGGCAGGAGGAACATGGGCAGGATATGGCAGGATATCTGCTCTTCTCTGATTGAACCTGATGGGAATACAATGAATTACAGGTTTTCCTTCTCAAGCCCTTGCAAAACTTGATTCAGGGCCATTTCCTGGGAAACCTGCTACAGACCTGGCCAGAGCCTATCTACCTGGTCAATACTTAATTAAAACATGCTCCAAGTTTGGCTTTAGATTGTGCTAGTGGTCTCATTCTTTTTTGGGAGGGTTAAATTGATTTTTATTGAGCTCTACATTTTTCTCTGTTCCCCTCCCTCCCCCCTCCCCTTCTCTTCAACCCTCTCCCAAGGTCCCCATGCTCCCAATTTACTCAGGAGAGCTTGTCTTTTTCTACTTCCCATGTAGATTAGATCTATGTGAGTCTCAGAGTCCTCATTGTTGTCTAGGTTCTCTAGGATTGTGATTTGTAGGCTGGGTTTCTTTGATTTATGTTTAAAAACTACTTATGAGTGAGTACATATAATTGTCTTTCTGGATCTGGGTTACTTCACTCAAAATGATGTTTTCTAGCTCCTGCCAGTTGCCTGCAAATTTGAAGATGTCATTGTTTCTTTCTACTATTGTACTCCATTGTGTAAATGTGCCGGTAGTGGTCTCATTCTTAACCAGTGGGGTTAGCAGACACCCCTGGGCAAGTAGTCCTGGGTGGTATAAGAAAGCAGGATGAGCAAGCCATGGTGTGTAAGCCAGTAACAAACATTCCTCCATGACATCTGCTTTACTTACTGCCTTTGCCTTGAGTTCCTGTTCTGACTTCCCTAAAGAAAAACTGTATTCTGCAAGGTGAAATTAACCCTTTCCTTCTCAAGGGGCTTTCGGTCGTCATGTTTATCACAGCAACAGAACCCTAAGCAACACAACTCATGGATTAATATATCACAAAAATTTAAAAATTTAAATTTAAACCAAGGTTGAAACATCTAAGTGTAGAAGACTGCATGTTCAGTATTAAGTTTCAGATTTGCGTTGAAGACCAGGTATTACAGTTTTGTCCCCTATCTGTGATGATATTAAGCAGACAGAGCCAGTGGGAACAAATGAGGCCATGGAGAAGTGTCCTAGGAGAGATAGTGGTTTCCCAGTTTCTTTTCCCTCTCTTGTCTTCTTGGCTACACAAGGTGAGCTGCTCTGTGCTTCTCTGGGCTAATTCAAGAGGGTTTTATGCACGAAAGGATCAAGGTGAAATACTGATAGCCTTAAAAAACCAACCTGTCTCTACTGTAGGATATCTTCTCTGCGTGCTTTGTCAGCTAAAGGCAGGCTTACAGAATGCTGTCAACTGGTTTTCAACAAAGGTTGTAATAATATTCAGAGAACAAATTATTGGCACTTCGTTCTGATTAAGTACGATGTGGTGGTGATCAGATACAGGTCTGGAACAGAGGTGGCAATTCCCGCTTTTCACAGAGGCGCCAGCCTGGCGTCAGTCCTAATTCTCAGGAAGCTAGAGAAAGACATCGGGACACCGTGGAATAAATTGCCCACATCTAGACTCCTCTGCTACAGAGAGCCACATGACTGGACCCTCCAGTCTCTGTGGGAAAAGAGCACACTGGACATTGGCTCTCTAGTCCCTATAGATCTGTGTGTACCCCCAAATCAGGCCTCTACCACCAGTGCCCCAAGGACCAGGGCAGAGTCCAACTTTTTCTTCACTATACCTAAGATCACTTTAGAGACTGGGGTTTGGGCTCCAGGTGTCTCTATTGTCGGTATGGGCATGGGGTCTGACTTCTCAGGTTCCAGTGGTCACTGCAGGATCCAGAGTCTATACTGCCATTGCCATAGAGGTCACTTCATATCTGTGACTCTAACCACAGCCTCCAGATAATACACAGACTGCAGTGGGTTCAACATGTGTTATCCTCCCCCAAACAGGCTCACAAAATGTAAGGTGCAATCACAGTTTAGACTCTACATGGTAACCTTCATGTTTATTGTGCAGCCCACTCTCAAGCCTGTCCTCATACAGCCGAGAAGGGATCACCTCAGCAACTGCACTGGACAGTCGACACCAAGTCTCATCATCCTTACAGCAGAACTTCATGCTTCGTGAACTCTTCTTTCTAGGAAGAGTCACAGAATACAAAATATCCAAACAGGTTTGGAAAAAGAGGAGATCAAACTGAAAGTGAATCCCACTCCAACAGATGCGTGAAACACGACCCACAGACCATGACACAACCGCAACCACCCCCACAGCCTACCCTAACCCGCTAACGCCCTATCAATCAGGAATCCCAACCGCAACCACCCCCACAGCCTACCCTAACCCGCTAACGCCCTATCAGGAATCCCAACAGCAACCACCACCACAGCCTACCCTAACCCGCTAATGCCCTATCAATCAGGAATCCCAACCGCAACCACCCCCACAGCCTACCCTAACCCGCTAACGCCCTATCAGGAATCCCAACAGCAACCACCACCACAGCCTACCCTAACCCGCTAATGCCCTATCAATCAGGAATCCCAACCGCAACCACCCCCACAGCCTACCCTAACCCGCTAACGCCCTATCAGGAATCCCAACCGAAGACACAGTTAACGCGTCAGAGAGAATCAGTGATCATCTTGGCCAGTAGTTCTCAACCTTCCTGATGCTGCGACCCTTTAACATAGTTCCTCATGTTGTCGTGACCCCCAACCATAAAATTATTTGTGTTGTTACTTCATAACTGCAATTTTGCTACTGTTTTGAGTTGAACTGTAAATATCTGTATTTTCTTAATGGTCTTTCTGGGATCAAGACCCACAGGTTGAGAACAACTGATAAAGGACATTTCAACAAACAGATGTACGAATTTAGAAATTTACCTAAGCTAGTCTCCAAAGTGAACATGGTAGAAAACTTCCAAAACTTAGAGGGAAAGTAGACAACCAAGCACAAGAGGTATGTAGAGCTTCAAATAGACATGACCACAGAAGAAACTCAGGGATATAGTATAATAGTAAAAATGCCAAAGGAAAGAAAATGTAGGGAATATTATTCAAGACACTGGGTAGGCGAGAACTTTCTTTTTGAATGGAACACAAATAGCACAGGAACCAGTCCTAAATATTGACAGATGCAACTACATGAAATAATTTTTTTTCTGCACAGCAAAGGAAGCTATCAGCAGAGCACACAGCCCACAGAATGGGAGAACATCTCTACCAGCTATGCTTCAGACAGGGGGCTGACATCCAGAACTTACAAAGAACTGCAGAAATTAAATAACAAGAAAATAAAACTGCCGATCAACAAATGGGATAGTGGAAGAAAAGTCAGTTTCAAAAGGGAAACACAAATGACTAATTAATTTTTTTTAAAGTGTTCAGTATCTCTAGCCATGAGGAAAATGCAAATTAAAACTACTTTGAGATACCACCTCACCCCAGTCAGAATCTACCAACAAATGGTAGAGAAGATGTAGAGAGAACCCCTTGCTCACTGATGGGAGAGGTACAAATTAATATAGCTCCTTTGGAGATTTCTCAAAAAAATTAAAGATGGAACTACCATATGACCCAGCTATTTCTCCTGGTCAGACACCCAGGAATTTCACACCCTACCATAGAGATACTTGTACCCCCATGTTTGTTTGTCCTCTATTCATATAACAAGGTATGGAATTAACCTAGTTGCCCATCGACAGACATGGATAATGGAAACCTGGTACATCCATGAGATGGAATTCTGCCCAGCTCTGAAGAAGAAAGAATGCAGTCTGTTGTGGGACTCGGGGACAAATCACCAGAGTGAAAGGTGTTTGACTTTGAAGAATCGTTGTGCAAAGTGGCGATTTGCAGAATTGCTCTGAAGGGCATTGCAGCCCCTAGATGACTTTGGTCACAGGATGCTTCAGGCACAGCTGAATCTCTAGGATTACTGTGGACTGCAAATGTGTGGGGCAGGCAATGCTGTCCTTTAGAGACATATGGATTAGAATAGGTATCGGGAAATACTTTACCCCGAAAAACAGCTGTATGTAACAATCAATAAAAACACCTTGGTATGGCTGTTCAGGGTTCAGTTCACCAGAGGTTGGAGCTCCTTGCTGTCACACAGGCCTTAACATTTCTTCCTGGAGTGACCTCTTTCTTTGATTGACTCATGCAACACAGAACATCCCAGCAGAAATCATGAAATTTGCGGGAAAATGGATGGACTTAGAATATATACTATTCAGTGAGTTCACGCACTTACAGCATGTCCCCCAACATATGCACACCCTTCCCTGTAGTATGTGCAGAAAAATGACAGTGAGTCGTGGAAGAGGATAGTCTTTCTAGTCTGAACTGTCATAGATTTTATTTATATATTGATGGAGGAGTGTCTATGTGTTACTTTCATTATTAATAAAGAAAACTGCCTTGGCCCTTTAAGAGACAGAAAATTAGGTAGGCGGAATAGACAGAACAGAATTGTGGGAAAAAGGAAGCAGAGTTGGGGAGACGCTTCAGGCAGTCACCATGATTCTCCTCTCTGAGATGGACGCAGGTTAAGATCTCTCCTGGTAAGGAAGATGTGAGAATTAACCAATAAGAGGCTACAGATAATGGAAGTCTTTTATGTCTGAATCTGTCCTATTGTGAATCTGTAATTCTTCTACTGTCGAGAAACATGTTTGATTTGCGCCTTTACATCGCTAAGCACTTAAGACTCTAAGCTGTGACATTCCTAGGTCAAAAACAGGTACTGTGAGCTTGCCTTGCCCAGTCCAACATGGCGGAGCAGCTTGTGACTCTTAATCAGTTGCAGCTCTGAGCTGCAGAGCCGCTGGGCTGTTCTGGATGTTGGCTCCACCTCTCTCCAATTTCAAAATGGAGGATGTACCATTTTCTACCAGCTCTGCGGCCTCCAGGTAGGAGCCACACTCAGCACTTTAACTCTGAGACTGAGCATGCAGCACAGAAACTCTTTTCATACAAGTTAAAGACACAGAGCACTGCACAGTCTGAAAACATCTCTCTGTATGGTGGCAGAAATCCGCCATGTTCTCCCGCTCGCCTAAGCCTGATTCCGCCATCTGCCCAGGTGCAGGCAGGGAGCAGGGAGCCATTGGCATGGTCTCGGCACACTCTCCTTCCTATCCCAAGTGGGAACACAAATATCCAGGCCCATAAAAGCCACTGAAATGCTTTATAACCAGAGTTTGCACTGGCGGCACAGCACCAGGAAGCCGCATTTTAAAATGACTCAGCGTTTTCTCTGCCGCTATTGCCGAAACAGGAAATCTCTCTACGGCACGTCCAGGCAAACAGCAAAAAGCTGTGTTAAACTCTCTCTCCTTTATTTAAAGCCCTCTCAGGTTTTTAAGTGGATTTAGTCACCACGTTGGAGCGCCAATCTGTAGAATGGAGCGGCAGGGCTGTGTCCTGCCACCCGGCTAACTTTACCCCAAATAATTACGTGGAAACTGTATTCTTTTTTTTTTTTTTTTTTTAAATATTTATTTATTCATTATGTATACACAATATTCTGTGTGTATGCCTACAGGCCAGAAGAGGGCACCAGACCCCATTACAGATGGCTGTGAGCCACCATGTGGTTGCTGGGAATTGAACTCAGGACCTTTGGAAGACAAGGCAATGCTCTTAACCTCTGAGCCATCTCTCCAGCCCCCGAAACTGTATTCTTTTAAACACTGCCTGGCCCATTATCTGTAGCCTCTTATTGGTTAATTCTCACATCTTCCTTACCAGGAGAGATCTTAACCTGCGTCCATTTCCCCAAATATTGTTTATAAATGTTCTTTTACATTTAAAGGGGGAAATGATATAGATATGAATAATTTGCATTGGTATGGATTTTAAGGTCAATTTGTTATATGTATATGTATTTCTGATCTTGATTAAGGTATTGTAATTGTGTAGTTCATTTAAAAATGTAATGTATAATTAGGAAATATAGGTTGTTAATGGATAATCATTGATAATAGTTAAGCTTGTAGTCATGTTATTAGATTTTCTAGATATGTAGAGATATATTTCAGTTAGATAGACATTCTTCATATCTTTCAAAGACTGCAGAATATGGCATTTAATGTTTTAATAACTTAGGGTTTTTCATGACAATGAGACACGTCTGCTCCTGGCAGCACCAATCTACTTCGAGAGGAAGATGGGCATCGAAGAGGCTACTTATGGAGTTTGTTAGCCATTTGGGCAAGAAACTGCTCTTGCCTGGACTGTTGCATAAACTGGACACAAGGAACCCACAGAAAGAGGACTGCTGAACTTGCCTAAAGGTGAGATGGCCTTTTGGGGTTCCTGATTCATTAAAGAGTCTGCGAGACGTTCTGCAGGACACAGTAGAAAGTGACTGAACTGTCTTTGGAATTTCCTGCTTCATGGAAATGTCTGCTGGATACTTATGGGCCTGTAGGCTGAAGATGGATCCCCCAACGGTACAGAGGAACTTTGGGTGACTGTCCAGGCAGTGAGTTGTCTTTGTCATTTCTAGAATTTGAAAGTTGCATACGACTTGTTTACTTAGGTAATATTATATCCTTCTGGAGTCTTTGATGGAGTTGAAGAATAAATAGATAGTTATAGCTTTCCTTAGTTATGATAAAAGATAAAATATATTTGAATATTGTAACTGTAATTCTTGCTTGATAATTGTTTTGTTACATGTAATTTTACTATGTTAAAGCCTTTCTTTTTTGTTTAAACAGAAAAAGGGAAAATGATGGAGGAGTGTCTATGTGTTACTTTCATTATTAATAAAGAAAACTGCCTTGGCCCTTTAAGAGACAGAAAATTAGGTAGGCGGAATAGACAGAACAGAATTGTGGGAAAAAGGAAGCAGAGTTGGGGAGACGCTTCAGGCAGTCACCATGATTCTCCTCTCTGAGATGGACGCAGGTTAAGATCTCTCCTGGTAAGGAAGATGTGAGAATTAACCAATAAGAGGCTACAGATAATGGGCCAGGCAGTGTTTAAAAGAATACAGTTTCCATGTAATTATTTGGGGTAAAGTTAGCCGGGTGGCAGGACACAGCCCCGCCGCTCCATTCTACAATATATCGTGTGTGATTAATGGTTAGTAAAAGTGCAAAAACCCAAGTGGACTCTCCATGGCCTCAGGATAGCTATCCTAACTATAGAACTTCATTAAGATGAATAGATTTTGAGTCTGGCTAATTTCACTGTGTGATTTTTTTTTTATTTTCAAGTTATATATAAATGATTTTTAATTTAAAAATAAAAAGCTAGGTGTAAGATTGTAAAGTAGAAAGTGGAGCAGCAGTAGACATGCAGGGAGCACATAGAGGGTTGGGCCACACTGCACATGGCGCCGATTCCCTGATTCCCCGACTAGCAGCTGCTGTCCCGGATGCAGGCACAGTTATTCCCAGTGGCGCTCACTCTGTTACACGAGCACCGGAAGTCTCCGGTTGGAGCAAAAGCACCATGCCTTCAACCCAAAGGCCGGGAATCCGACATCACAGATTCGCCCTTACAGTGCCTTTCCCGACCTCTTTGGAGGCAGAAATCACCTGTGGGTGCCTAGCTCCTGATGCCGAACCGCACCAAGGACTGTTGGGGAAGGAGCTTCAAGTGAGCGGCTGCGTGCTGGAAGCACACTGGATCTCGGAAGACTCTCGCCTCCTCCGAATGTCCATCATGAACTTTCTTGACCAGCTTTCCCTAGTGGTGAACACCATACAGCGCTTTGGGCCCCCAGTTTCTCGTTAAGCCTGGCTGGGAGAAGGCGCTCAGGTTTGACCTTATGTCCGGTCCCTCCTAAGCAGTACAAGCAGTGCAATCCTACCGAAGAGATTCCAGAATTAGTAACGGCTACTTAAATGCGGGGCCTAATTTTTTTTGGCCTGACTTGGTCTTCAGGTCCTTATGGGGCCACTTGTTTAGTCTGGTGCTTAAATGTTTGTTGCTGAAGAAAATAAAGCTGTAAGGATATATATTATTTGTTTTAAAAAAAAAAAAGATTGTAAAGTATAGTACTGTTTTGATTTCCACGAATTTGCTATGATCTCTAGAAGGACACATTCCTTCTAAACTGTCAGGAGCAATCCACATTCCTAACATCGGAACTCTTGAGAGCCTTCCTCAAGTCATGAATGACACAACATTTCAAGAAAACAATCAGTTTCGCACTCTTCTCAAATGTTTGAATGTCCATGCCATCCTCTGATAATGCCAGGAGATCAGGAGATCCACCGAGGAACACCCTAGATGTGTGTGCAACGTGAATGTGCTCCTCTTGAGCTGCGTGTATCTCATACAGAGAGAATAGACTCCCTCTGACCTACGCCTGCTAAGTGCTGTTTCTCTTCCACAGCTCTGCCATGAGTGTGTCTTAGGGTTTCCATTGCTGTGAAAGCCCACTGTAACCGTGGCAACTCTTACAAAGGCAAACATTTAATTGGGTCTGGCTTACCGTTCAAATGTTTGGTCCATTATTGACAGGGTGGAAAACATGGCAGCGAGCAGGCAGACATGGTGCTAGAGAAGGAGCTGAGAGTTCTACATTTTGATCCTCAGGCAGCAGGGAAACCTCAAAGCCCACCCCACGGTGACATACTTCCTCCAGCAAGGTTACATTCACTCCAACAAGTGCCACTTCTGATGGGCCAAGCGTTCAAACACAAGGAGTCCATGGGGGCAATCCCATCCAAGCCGCCACAGTGTGTTTGGTTTTTGTTTTGTTTTGTTTTGCTAGATAACAAAGTATCTCAAGGTAAGGGGTGGGGGGCAAAGATTCATTCTCCCAGAAATCTGATTTGAATTTCCAAGTTGAGATGTTCACTGGCCTACACATTCCCTGAGAAAGGATAAAGTGTGACTCACCATTTGTGCAATTGCAGGGACATTCAACTTAGTAATATTTGATCTCCACTATAATCTTGATATCTTTTATCACACAGTGAGTTTCTCTTCTTAAGTGAATTCCTTAAATAATTATTTAGAAGCCACCCTAGCTAGCAAACTCTTTACTTGTGAACTCTAGGTCTTTAGCTAAGACTTAACTAGATGAAGATTCTAGCAAATATTGAGGAGACACAAATTCTTGCATTAAAGTAGATGGCTTTGTAGGGGAGGAGATGCTAAGGTTGTGTGGTATTTTCAGAAAATAAATCCCGTGTTCTGTCATACTGTTACTGACAGACATGGAGTTGAGGCATCATGTAGTTAGTACTCATTCAAGTAGCAATGTTAACCCTTGCTTTAAATATATTATTAATTTTATGAAACCTAATGTCAAATTATTATAATCACAATAATGCTGATGTAGGAGGGTCATCTGTCTATGTGCTACTTTCGTTGGTTAATAAACTGCCTTGGCCCTTTGATAGGACAGAAAATTAGGTAGGCGGAGTAGACAGAACAGAACTGTGGGAGAAAGAAAGCAGAGTCAGGCAGACGCCTCAGGCAGTCACCATGCCTTTTCTCTGTGAGGCAGACGCAGGTTAAGATCTTTTCTGGTAAGCCACTACCTCGTGGTGCTACACAGATTACTAAATATGGGTTAAAGCAAGATATGAGAATTAGCCAATAAGAGGCTGAAACTAATGGGCCAAGCAGTGTTTAAACAAATACAGTTTCCATGTAATTATTTTGGGTGTAAAGCTAGCCGGGTGGCAGGACGCAACCTGATGTGGGAGGGTCTTCTGTTTTAATAAAGAAACTGCCTTGGCCAGCCCTTAGGTGGGTGGAGTAGACAGAACAGGAAAAAGGAAGTGAGGTAGATAGCTCAGAAAGTTGCCCCGCCTCTCCTCTCTGGGGCAGACCACCGTGCCTCTCCTCAGGGAGACAGACACAATGAAGCTCCAGCCCAAGATGGACATACGCTAGAATCTTTCCGATAAGACACCACTTCATGGTGCTACACAGATTATTAGAAATGGGTTAAAGCAAGATGTGAGTAAGAGGCTGAAAATAATGGGCCAGGCAGTATTTAAAAGAATACAGTTTCTGTGTAATTATTTCGGGTAAAGCGAGCCAGGCGGCCAAGAGCCGGGCAGGATGAAAAGCAGGCCTGCCCACAGCGCCTCACTACAGCAACCCGCTGCTCCTTCTACATAATGCATATACAATTATTGTTTAAATGTTATATTAACTTTTCCACAAAAATCTGTGCTATTCAATGTGTGTTAACAACATGTTTGTACTTATTTATTCCCCAGGTCCAAAGCTCAGACAAGGTGCTAAGTGACTGAATAATGTCAGGCTTTTGTTTCTTTTATTTTTAATTATGTGTATATGTGTGCATGCATGTGGTTTGTGCATGAGTGTAGTGCCCAAAGAGGCCAGAAGCGGCGTCAAATCACTGCAGTTGAAGTTACAGGTGGCGGCGATCAACCTGATGTGTGGACTGAGAATCCCCAAAAGCAGTTGTTTTAACTATGGCTTCTACTGCTCTGAAGAGACACCCTGACCACAGCAGCTCTTATAAAGAAAACATTTAATGGAGGCTTGCTTATAGTTTCAGAGGTTTAGTCCATTATCATCATGGTGGGTGGCACACAGGCAGACATGGTACTGGAGAAGAAACTGAGAGTTCTATATCTGGATACACAGGCAGCAGAGAGACATGTTCCACAATGGGCCTCTGGGCATAACTTGAGCATACATGAGACCTCAAACCGTGCCTCCACAGTGACACTGCTGTCCCTGAGTCCTAGGACCCCCAAGAAGACCATGATGAACCCACACTTCCAAATGCAAAAGCAAGGTTTCCTTTATTAAGTGCAGGCTAGTACAGGTCCTCTGCCTCACAGTCTGACACAGCAGATGGAGGGAGAAGGACCCCATCTATTTTTGTAAGGGGTTTATAAAGACAAAAACCACAAAGCAGTCACAAGGTTACAGTCTCAAAATACAAAATTACTGATCCTATATCACAATTGGCTAAAGGTGGGATAAAGCTCAGCTGTTAGTTCCTGATTGGCTATTAGTATCTAAGGGGGAGAGCAACAGCCCCTGGTTACGTCCTCCACACATCTGCTGACCCTGTGCTAACCACAGGGGCTGCTTGAAATATTGCCCAGCTGATATCACCCAGCTGATAGGGGAAATTGGGTGGGGGAATGGGCTGCAGTCAGCAACTTTAACTTTCCCTAAGGAGGGGGGGGGAGTCCTTGGGCTGATGAGATGGCCCAGAGGTTAAGAGCACTGGCTGCTCTTCCAGAGGTCCTGAGTTCAATTCCCAGCAACCACATGGTGGCACACAACCATCTGTACTGAGATCTGGCTCCCTCCTCTGGCGTGCAGGCATACATTGAGGCAGAATGTTGTATACATAATAAATAAATCTTAAAGAAAAAAAGAAAGAAAGAAAGAAAAAAGAGGGGTCCTAGGGCCTTCAGCTTATCCTGGGGGCTGGGGTGTAGCTCAAGGTTCCAAAAAGGCCCAGCACAGAAATGGAATCTCTTCTAATCTCTTCTGGCCTTTCATTCCCCACTGGGAGTTCTAAGTGGAGTTCAATCCTGAACTCTAGGTTCCTCAACCTGATGAGAATAACTTGCAAATTCTATTTCATCTTCATTGGGAACGGAATGACAGGCAGAATGACATACATTAGCATTAGTGCAATGAATCATAAATGGAATGGGACTAAATCTTTGTTTTACAAACTGTACCAGTCTGTTGATTATACATAGGCCAACAGTCAAAGTAATTAGCAAAACCAGTAAAGGTCCTATAACAGCAGAAATAAGGGTGGTTAACCAAGGAGAGCTAACTATTAAACCAGGATTCAAGCCATCCTTGTGAAGAGTTGAATTCTTTTTTTTTTTTTTTTTTTTTCTTTGCCAATCCTTTCCTAACTTTGGCCAAATTGTCTCTTATAATTCCTAAATGGTTAGTATAAAAATAAAATTTCTTTCCTAAAACTGCAGAGTCTTCCTATGTAAGGGAGTTCCCTTTTGACTCAGCATGTCAACCAGGGATTACAAGACAATGTATTCTTTTAACTGCTTCCAGCTGACTTGAGGCATTGTTGGCAAGAGTTAACAAAGGAGAAATACTAGTCAAAAACAGAGGAAATTCAGGAAACGGGGTATTTATCAGGAGCATCTGGTTTGTGGACTCTGTTGAGGAGCCAAGGAGCATTCACATCAGGTAGACTGGTCCATATCCATTTTTAGCAAGTCCAGAATCCACAGTCATTTGGAGTCAGCAACTGGTGCTTGGTTGTTTCTGCCAACCAAGGGGAACCTATTGAGACAAATTCAAACTAGGAATGGAAGTTAAAATTTATATATTTAAAGGAAGATAATACATTTGAAACTTTCAGGCCCATTTTAAATCCGTATTATAGAAAAAGAAAATAACAGATATCTATAAAACAGCAAAAAGAGACTCATACCTTTGAGTCCTAGCAAAAATCACAAATTTGGGTTAAAAGTGTGTAAACTTATAATTAGAAGCCAACCAAAAGAAATTTAAAATCCTGAGCTTGTGACCCAAACAGTAAGCAGTCATTGCTTTTTCAGCCTATCAGAACTATATCTTAAATTTTGCTGATGCTGCCAAGCTAACAAAGCTACAGCTAGCCTAGCCATCAATACTGTTAGAGATCTCAGAAGGATAAATAAATCATATTTAAGTACAGACCAAACAGCTTTTGAATCTATTAAAAATGACAGGGACCAGCCCATTTACAGTCACACCCAGGTCTCCATAGCATTGGAGGCAGAAGTATCAGAACAGCAGGCTTTATCAGGCCCATAAGGTGAGAGGTTCCTGCAGAAGAGGGACATGAAAAATACTGACCTTATTTTGTCTAGCAAAAGTGGTACAATCAATTCTCCAGTGTCCACAGTCTGGGCTGGGTCCTGGTAGCTGGTGTTGCACTGGGTCATCTTGCCCAGTGGTCAGCATCATCATAATCCAGGTGGAGACATCGTGGTGTCCCATGATCATCTTTGGAGACCTTGGGTCACTGCCAGGATCCGGGAGTCTCTGTCTGATATTGAGGAGTCCAAGAATAAGAAAATAAAAATGTAGATTCCAGAAATGAGAATGTAGAAATAAAGAAATATGAAGTTATAAGTCTAGGAGAATGAGAACAGACTGTCAGCAACTTTCTCAGCAGACTGAGGATCAGTCATTCACAGTGAGCTATCTTCTCAGATGCTTGGGAAGCCTCCATCAGCTTAGGTCATTCCATTTTACAACTGGCTGCTTTATTTACAAGGCCAGAGCTTCTCCCTACAAACTGAGAGTAGTGTCCTGGCCTTCCTTGATAAACAGATATGAAGTGAGTTAATCTTTAGGAGACAGAGATGTGTGACCTCTGGGTTAGGCACTGTCTCTGCTGTGGGAAACTGGCACCATCAAAGGGAAGGCATGGGGCTTCAGTATACACTGCCTGGAGGTACCAGGAGACATACTGGACAAGGTAGAAACACGGGTTTGACTAATGAGCAGGTAGCTGATAAGCTTCGGTGCCCCATGATTTTATTTATTTTTTTATTTTTATTTTTAAGTTTGCTTCTGGTTTATTAGATTTTGGTGGTCTGCCCCCATCTCATATTGTGCGACTCCCCTGGGCCCAACAATATAAACTTTTTAACTGTCATATTCTGCAGATCTCTGAAGTATGAGGGTTGCTTAGGTATGTCTGACAAACTTTGTTTCTCGTTACTTGTTTTAAGCTTGACTTTAAAAACCTATACAGGGAATTAAGTAAGGGTTATTCCTGTAATTAATTATATCAGTGCTTTGAGGATATCTACTAACTTGTAGTCCTAATTGTCTACAGGAAGTGAGCAGCTTTTATAAGACTAGAACTTTATGCTCCATGTTTGTCAGGTTTTAGCCTTAAAAATTCTTTTAGTATTAATATGTGACTCAGTTCTTTTTTTTTAAATTTAGTATTTGCAGATACAAGAAACCATAGCCTCTAGCCTTTTTAAAAACTTTTTTATGGTGATGGCACACGCCTTTAACCCAGCACTTGGGAGGCAGAGGCAGGCGGATCTCTGTGAGTTTGAGGCCAGGCTGGTCTACAAGAGCTAGTTCCAGGACAGGCTCCAAAGCTACAGAGAAACTCTGTCTCAAAAAAAAAAAAAAAAAAAAAAAAAAAAAACAAAACCACTTTTTTAATGACTTTTATTTTTTTCCCTCTTTACTATTTTAGTTTTCTGCTTTCTCTTGCTTTCTAGATGACATAAAACCTTCATCTCAAACTTTTTTGTCTTTCGTTTTTCAGACAACATGCAAATTTTCATCAAAGTCTTTTTCTGTAAATTTTTTTCTGCAGTCAAGAACATTGCATAGAAATAACATTTAGGGGCTGGAGAGGTGGCTCAGAGGTTAAGAACACTGAATGCTCTTCTGCAGGTCTTGAGTTCAGTTCCCAGCAACCAGATGGTGGCTCACAACCAAGTTCTGTCACTTTAAGAGACAAGCCATGTCCACTCCCTGCAGCCCCTCCCCTCCTCTCGCCATCTTGGCTTCTCTCTGTTCCCTCTGTTCCCTCTGTTCCCTCTCCCACTCCCCTTCTCTCTCTGTGTCCTCTTTTTCTCTTCTCTCTCTCTCTCTCTCTCTCTCTCTCTCTCTCTCTCTCTCTCTTTCTCTTTCTCTCTCTCTCTTCTTATCCCCATTCTCCCCCTTTTCCTTCCCATTCTGTAACTCAACTAATAAATATCCAATTCTATTTTATACGATGTGTCTGTCCACGTGTCTCCCACCCGCTCGCCTGCCCAGCCACTCGCCACTGGGAACCTGCACCTTCCAGGGACTCACTGTCGCCTGGACCAGCCTGCGGCCACATGGCTGGGCCCTTCCTGGGGCTGGCAGCTTGGCAGCTCTCCGGACTGCCCCTCACCCCCACTGCTCAGGACTTGCAGGCAAAAATCATAAGTGCCCTCTTCTGGCATGTGCATACATAATAAATAATTTTTTTAAAAAAGAAATAACATTTAAAACAAAGGCAGAAATATATATCTTCAGGACAGGCTCTAGAAACTACAGGGAAACCCTGTCTCGAAAAACAAAAAAAAAAAAACAAACAAACAAACAAAAAGAAATATATATCTTAATCAATAATAATTTGTAGCCAATTTCCTAAAAAGGTGATAAGTACTTATAACTCTAAATGACTAACACCCATATGTTTTTCCTATGGAAACAAAAGCATATTTTTTCCCAAACATAATGCATCTTTGACTTTTGTCTTAAAGTCAACACTGTCTAAAGTACACAGTTTGGTATATTTAACCTTTCTTTTAAGCAGTGTCAGGATAGAGGAGGGTTTAGGTGGGAAACTGCTGGCCAGCAGAAGAGCCCTTGAGTGTTAGCACAGTGAAGGAGAACTTAGGAAAGAAAAGGGGGGGGGGCAGCACTGGTGGGCACAGAGAATGCCCTTGGCTGTCAATATTCTAAAAAATAATAATAATGTTTCTCTGTCCATGATCTCAGAGTCTCTGTTTTACGTTCCTGCAGTTTTTCAACTGCAAGCAGTCAATTTCCTCTGCACAGGTGTGCAGGCTCCTCCCTCCTGCCCAAAGAGGCCTGCAGAGACCCTCAAGATGCTGAGACAGGGCCTGCAGAGCGGGTCATGGAAGAGAATGCTCGTGTCCTGGGCGTCTCCTGTCGGGGTCCAACACCAACATAAACTATCTCTCTGGACTGGCTGTGGAGGCGTGGGAATAACTGAGACGCAGTTCACACAGCAATATCGGAAGGAAGTCTCGGGGTTCATTCAAATCCTGCCGTCTCTGTCCTATATTCCCCAAACAGCTTTTATCTCCCAAGATTAAGTGAGGGGGAAGATCATTAGCATCCTGTTTCCGGGGTAACAGGACTAAAGTCACATCCTCAGCTTTGTCATTAGCTTGGATTAACACCTCTTCCCAGGCGGTCCCCATAGTTACAAAGAAGGAGCAGAACAACATCAGCATTTCTTGACCTCAGGAGACAGCCAGTCTGAAGATGCTTTTAGCACTTCGGCTGCTACTGTGGCTTGAGAGCCTAGCTGCCAACAATGCAGAACTATGTGGCCTGTATAATATTGTCCACAGTCTCCCCAGGTGGCTCCCTGGCTGTAAGGCCCAGCTGTGCCCCTGTGTTCCGGGACTGTGGTGTTTCTTGGGCCACTGCAAGTCCACCCCCACGCTTGTTGTCACCTGTTTTCTCCTCCCGCCAGGGCTGTTCCAATCTGCTCGCCTCTGCCCTCTGCCCTCAGCCGGGTACACGCCAACTTTGCCACCCTGCTCCCTGGCCTCGGAGCCCTGTGGAGTAGAAGGCGTCTGTCACATTTTCCCAGATACCCTCAGTCCAGTCTCAAACACCATAAAGAGACAACCATCAGACAACAAATGAAGGCTACCGGAAGAAAACAGCGAGACCTCAAAAACTCAGGGGTCTGAAACTGCAGCTACCTCCCCTGGCTTGGGCTGCATCCACAATTCCAAAGACCATACAAGACCCAGGCTCCCAGTGGAGGCTCTGGGTTACTGAAGACTTAATATCCTGCAGCCAGGGCTCCAAGCCCTCCAAAAGAGGAAGCTGGATGTGGTGTGCCTTTAATCCCAGTATTTGAGAAGCAGAAGCAGATAAATCCCTGTGTTAGAGTCCAGCCTGGTTTACAGGGAGTTCCAGGATAGCCAGGGCTACACGGAGAAACCCTGTCTCAGAAAACCAAAGACCAAACCAATCAACCAACCAACCAAACCAAAATAAGTATGTGCTACCCTACTGGTCTACAAGAGCTAGTTCCAGGACAGGCTCCAAAGCCACAGAGAAACCCTGTCTCGAAAAACCAAAAAAAAAAAAGAGGAAGCTGGTCAGAACCTGCTTCTCCACTCTGCACAGACTCCAGACTCCTTGCGGGGGCTCTGGACAACGAGGAGGACCCAGTTTCCTTCAGAACGGGGCCTGCTCCCCCAATGGGCTCCAGAACGTCTTCGTGGATGTCCATGACCCCGGCCCTGCTAACATGTCTGTCAGCTGTCCCAGACATTGGCCATTATGGGCTTCCTCACAGGCTCAGGCACGGCATGCGGCTACAGACACCAGCATGGGCTGCTTTGAAAAAAAAAAAAAAAGAAAGAATTTTCAGCCTACAAAGAAAGGGAAACTCCTTGCTAGAGGAAAAAAGGAACTGCCTGCTGACAGGCCTCCAGATTTATGCAGAACAGACAGAACTCACAAATCACAGCTGCCACGTCCACAGCAGTGACTGCCGTGTAGTGACAAATGCCATTACTCTGGCCAGCACACGCTGAAGGATTGGGGTTAGAGCTTCTTGGAGCGAAGCCCCAGGCGGTCCCCTAGCAATCAGCTACCGTGATGGGATCTGATTCAGGTAGAACAAAGTGGCCTTGGAACTGGCCCTGGAAGCGAGCCCTCCTGCTACTCTGCGTACTCTTTCTTTGTATTTCTTATCTTTCCTGTTTACCGATGACTGCTACCATGAATCCTAGAGAACGAAATGACACAGAGGATACTGATCTACTTGACTCTGCGCCACCGTTTATTCAGGCTGTTGCTCAGGAGTTTGAGATAACTAACATAAACCCACAACGTAATCTAGGAAGGTTCTTGGATGACGTGGAGCAAAGAGAGCTGTTTATTCAACCAAAACATAATGAAACTGAGGAGGTCAGAATAGAAATGTTGAGGGGAAATCAGCATAGTGATGAGAATGAGAAACATAAAAAGGAATTAGAAAAAATTCCCCAAAGACATTTACCGGGAGGATACATTCAGTACTTGATTAATGGTCAGTGGTGGACAGCCCCGCGCTGGACACCAGAGTCTGGAAATTACCTGGATCCCCTTCCTTACACAGGAGGGTATGATGAATTGGGTAATAGATGGGTTAATCATGAAGGGAAAAGGCAATTATGGAATACACTGCTATGCCCACGGCTGTCACGCCTGTGTAGCAGAAAAATACCGTTAAGGTGAAGCGACGCTGAGGGGTTGGGGTCTGCGCTCCCAGGGGCTGGGCCCCAGGCAGTTCCCTGGCTAGCCCTGGAGCTGTATTGAGCTTTCTGTTCCCTCTTTGTTTCTGTATAGTTCTTTTGTCTTGCCAGCAGGTCAAGAAGTTCCAGGACATTACCAATAATAATAATCAAACTACTGAGACATATTGAACTCTGGCTCGCTCTCTGGGAAAACTCATGGATACCCTAGAACAAAAGAAGTTCATGATGGGAGAGGCTAGCCAGAATGAGAAACCCCCAGGTGCATTTTAGATAAGAGAGAAAGGCAGGATTCTTGACATTAAGAAACCAATTATTCACCATCGGAGCAAGCCTTGGGAGTATAACCCTAAAGAATGGTGTTTTGGGTTACCATGAGAACAGATATGATTTAGGGCTATGAGAAAATAGTTGGTTAGTGGTGTGAGACGGATTTCAAAGAAGAGCTCTGCTCACCTGGCCCTAACCACAAGACATACTGGAAACAATCAATTGTCTGTAATCAATTTTTCTCATGTAAAGCTTTTGATTATTGCCTATAATCATTCTTCTCATGTAATTTGTTTGCCAACTTCCTTCTGTGATCCTATAAAACTGATGCTTGAACTTCAGTAAATTTGCAGCAGCATATTCAACCTTATTGAGTGTGTCTGTCTGTCATTTCCTCGCCGATTCCTGATTTCTCCTAGCCTTCACCCCTGTTCTCCCGCGGTCGGTGGTCTCCAAGAGAGGCGGTCCGTGGCACACAGCTACAATGGCTACAAACATCTGACAGACAACATTATTCACCTGTGGTCCAGAAACTTTTGGAGTTAAGTGGGGATCTTCAGTCATCCCAGACAAGCCCCCAAATGTTGTGCCTGAGTCCTGGGACCCCCAAGAAGACCACCACGGAGCCACACTTCCGAATGCAAAAACAATATTTTGTTTATTAAGTGTGAGTTAGCATGGGTCCTCTGCTATAGGCCAACCATTCAAACACATGAGTCTGTGAGGGGTCGGGGGGGGGCGCATTCCTATTCAAACCACTACAGCAGTGCACACTCTTAACAGCCGAGCTATCTTTCTACCCAATGATTAATTATTATTACTATTATTTTACTTATTTATTTACTTATTTTGGTTTTTTCGAGACAGGGTTTCTCTGTAGTTTTGGAGCCTGTCCTGGAACTAGCTTTTGTAGACCAGGCTGGCCTCGAACTCACAGAGATCCACCTGCCTCTGCCTCCCAAGTGCTGGAATTAAAGGCATGTGCCACCGCCCAGCTTTTTTTTTAATCTATTTATTATGTATAGTGTTCTGCCTGCATGTCTGCCTGTATGCCAGAAGAGGGCACTAGATCTCTTAACCTCTGAGCCATTTCTCCAGCCCCACTGCCCGGCTTATTATTACTATTGTTGTTATGGTTGTTGACTTTACTCCTAAAGAAGTAGCTATTTTAAAGAGGTCAGTATCTGTTTTAAGTAGTAACTAATAGGAAGTATATTGTTTCCCCATTGTCTTAGAGTTTCTATTGCTGTGAAGAGATACTATGACCACTCCTGTTCCAGTCTGCCCTCCCACCCTCGACTCTTCATTATTATGTTCTATTTTCCCTTCCTTGAGTCATCCTTCCCTTGCCCCTTGTCCTTTATATCTATCCTCTGTGCTCATACAGGTCACAGTATGCCTATCAAAGGCTTAAAAGGCGATATCCACATATATGAGGATACATACCATATTTCTCATTTTCAGTCTGGGTTATCTTAGTAATGTAATGATATTTTGCTGACTCCATCCCTTTACTTCTGAATCTCATAATTCTGTATAATATTCCATTATGTAAATGTACATTTTTTTATCCTTTTATCTGTTGAGGGAAGGCTGTTTCTAATTTCTAGATAAAAAGCAGCAATGAACACAGATGAGCAAGTGTCAGTCTAACAGGATAGAGTCCTTGGGATATATACCCCAGGGTAGTCTAGCTGTGATGTGGGAGTCCCCTCTGTATGCTGTGGATACCATTAGCTAATAAAGAAGCTACTTTGGGCCTATTGCAGCGCAGGATAGGGCAAGGCAGGAATTCCAAGCAGATGAGGAGGAAAAAGGCAGAGTCAGGGGGATGCCCTGTAGTCACCAGACGAGAAAGATGTTCTACAGGAGCCTGATGGGGCCTTGCCGGTAGGCCACAACCTCATGGGGATGCACAGATCAATAGAGATGGGCTAATTTAAGATATAAGAACTAGCTAGCAATACACCTAAGTGACTGGCCAAAGACTGTTTTAATAATATAGTTTCTGTGTGATTATTTTAGGTCTGGGTGGCCAGAAACGAACAAGCAGCCTCCACCTACATAGCTGGATGTTGAGGTAGATCTCCTAGCTTCTTGTGGATTAACCATACAATGGAGACACGTTCCCCTTTCTCCACATCCGGACGAACAAGAGCTGTCGCTTGTTTTATTGATCTTGGCCATTATGGCTGGTGTAGACAAAAAATATCAAAGTTGTTTTCATTTGCATTTCCCTGATGACGAAGGATGTTGAACATTTCTTCAAGTGCTTCTCAGCCATGTGTTGAATACAGTATAAGCAAGTGAGAATTTGTAGAAAAGCAGCAAGGTTAGAAGACATGATGTATTTTTAAAAGGTAACATGGAATACAGGAGGAAAGAGCCGCAAGTGTTCTAGGTGACAGCTGTCAACGGTGACCACTGGGTGCAATGAAGGATGACAGGCACATTATTTACTTTTCTATTACTGTGACAAAACATTACAACCAAGGCAACTTACAAAATAAAATGTGAGCCGGGCGGTGGTGGCGCGCGCCTTTAGTCCCAGCACTCGGCAGGCAGACAGGCGGATCTCTGTGAGTTCAAGGCCAGCCTCATCGACAAAGTGAGTTCCAGGACAGTTAGGGCTGTTACACAGAGAACCCTGACTTAAAGAAGCCAAAAATAAATGAATGAACGAATGAATAAAATGAAGTGTTTGTTTAGGTCTATAATTTCAGAGGGTTAGAGTCCAGGATGGCAGAACAAAGGCAAGGCAGCAGCAAGAGCTGAGAGGTCACATGATTCACTAGGAGGCCAAGAGCATACTGTGATTAGCTCCAGTCTTTTGAAACCTCAAGTCCACCCAAGTGGTACACACCTCCTGATCCATCCTTCCCACACAGTTCCACCAACTGGGGATGAGGTATTCACACATGAGCCTATGAGGGCGATTCTCATTCAAATCGCCACAGTCCAATCAGATATTGTGATCAGATGCAAAAAAAAAAAAAAAAAAAAAAAAAAAAAAACCAGCTTAAAGGTATATATGTTATCCCTGAACAATAAACAGACGATCCAATAAGCAGAAACTAAATATTAGTTGAGTTTACTGGAGGCAAATTAATAAGGAATGAATTTGAAGCTTTTGTTTACTGTGCATGCCCGTGTTGAAGAAGACAACCTTCTGAAGTCAGCTCTCTCCTTCCACTGTTTTCTAAGGCAAGGTCTCTCATTTCTGCCACCGTGTACTCAAGTGTCTGGCTGCTCCTGCCTCCACACAAGCCTCACAGATGCTGTGTCCCTACAATTGGCTTTTACATGGGCTATGGGGATCTGAAGTTGTCAGGATTGCATAGCAAGTGGTTTACCCATTGAACCATCTCCCTACGCCCTGTATGCACTCCATCCCAGTTTTCTATACCCCAATGCTCTCCTGAAACCAGCGGTGTTGCCTATCATCTTTTCCTGGTGTTTCATCTTCCGCAGGGGAAGACTGAGTTGTGGAGAGATGTTTGCCTTTGCTCACTCTGATAACGATTATAATGCTTCTGTTTAATCACCAACTGCCACGAGCAAAATTAATCTAGTTTCACTTTCAGGTTTTCTAGCACAAATTCTAATTGATCTTAATAATAATAAAAAAAGAGTCAGATATAGAGGTAAATGCTGAAAGATCAGAGAGACAAAGGAGCAAGCCACAGCTACCTCCTACCTGGCCAACTTCACAGCCCAAAGGGGCAGAGCTCCCGCCTCTGCTCCACCTGATCTCACTTCCTCTTTCCTCCTCCCAAGTGCTGGGATTGAAGGTGTGTGTTACCACTCCCTGGCCTCTATGGTTATCTAATGGCTAGCTCCACACTCTGATCTCCAGGCAAGCTTTCTTAGAGTACAAACAAAATATCACAAGATTTTTTCCATACAATAAAGATAACCATGATTCAACTATAAAACTGTATATACCCCTGCACTTGAGATTCGTGTCCCATGAACAGTACTTGGCAGCACCATCAAGGCCAGTGGAGCTATCTGCAGTAGAGACTATCTCCTGGCTCACCATAATTTACAGGCAGTAAAGAAATATTTCATACTTTGCTAGCTGTCCCTTACAAATAGAAATCTGACTATTCCCCACGTGTCCTCAGGCAGCGCAATTCCTGGGCATCTGGGCAGAGGGTTCATTGCCGTCCACAGACGGTCAGGGCATAAAGCTCTACAAGTGTGAACAGCAGTGGAGTGACCACAGAAGTGAGGCTGAGACGGATCCCTGAACTGCGGAGAGCTGGCTCTGACCAAACAAACGAAGATTCAGACTGAAAGGGATTTGGTTTACAGCCAAACTCCTAAGGCAACCAGGGTCAAGTGAGTCTGAAGATAACTTTGTCTACATACAGATGAAAAGAAGGCAAAAAAAAATGCATGAAGACTGATTTTACAGAAAGAGTGCAACAATGCATTATCAATTTATTGCAATTTTTCACATGGCTAATGTTGTCTTTCCAAACAACACATTCAAGAGCATAAACACTGACAAGGCAGATAACCCGGACAAGCGTCAATATAAAAGGACAGGAAACACACACCCTTGGTAAGCACACCACCACCGAGCCACTCCCAGATGCACTCTTTGAATACTGATATGATCCATAGTGACGAGATTCACAGGGTTTTTTTTTTTTTTTTAGCATGAATCTCTGATGAATGTGCAAAGGAATATAGCAAGCTACTTCCTGACCTGTATTTTGTGTTTTGGCACCTGTGCAGCTTGTTTTTGTTTTATAACCCATCTGCAGAAGCTGTGAGCCAACTTCCATCTGCCTCTGTGCCATAGGAAGGGTCTAGGGATCACTTAGGTTGTTGGACTTGGTGACAAACACCTTTCATCTTTACACAATGATCCCTTCCACCA
Source organism: Arvicola amphibius (assembly GCF_903992535.2). NCBI lineage: Eukaryota > Metazoa > Chordata > Mammalia > Rodentia > Cricetidae > Arvicola > Arvicola amphibius. The sequence continues at coordinate 90,636,524 of NC_052049.1, read as the reverse complement.
CTCTCCTTTGTTTACACGTGTGTTTAGACATATACCCAAACTCACACACAGAAACCAGAGTGTGCATTGAGTGACCACTTCCATCACTCCCCATGTGTTCCTCTCATGAACTTGGGGCTCATGGCCCAGCTAGGCTAGAAATCAGCAAGCTCAAATGATCTCTGTCTCTGCAATCATCAGAGCTGGGCTGACAGGTGTTTGTAGGGTTGCTGACTTGTCAAATAGGTGCTAGAATCATCACAATTATAAAGCAAGAGCCTGGGAGGCAGAGGCAGGAGGATCTCTGAGTTAGAGGCCAGCCTGTTTTACAGAGCAAGTTCCAAGACAGCCAGGCTACACGGAGAAACCCTGTCTCAAAATACAGCAAGAGTTCTTAATCCCAAGAGCTCCCTGACACCATCTCTGTGGAGCCTCTGAGGACAGATAAGTCCCTTGAGGAGTCTGTGAACACAGTGCCCTGCTCTTCTCCGGGCAGTGTTCTCTGTTCTTCACTCAGGAAGCTTCGTCCCGCATGCCTCTTCTGATGTGCTGTGAGCTGGCACTTCCAGTGGAAAGCCTTATTGCATTCTTTACATTCATAGAAATTCTCGGATGAATGAGCTATCTTATGTGCGGTGAGCTGTGACTTATGGGAGAAAGTTTTCCTGCATTCTGTACATTCATAAGGCTTCTCACCTGTATGAGTTTGCTGATGTATGGCGAGCTTTGACTTGCGAGAAAAAGCTTTCATGCACTCTTTACATTTAAAGGGCTTCTCACCCAAGTGCGTTTTTTTATGCCGAGTCAGGTCTGACTTGTAATAGAAAGCTTTCATGCATTCCGTACATTTATGCGGCTTCTCACCTGTGTGGGTTCTTTCATGAGCATTGAGATGAGACTTACGGAAGAAAGCTTTCCCACATTCTTTACATTCGTATGTCCTTTCCAGTTTGTTGTGAGTCTTCTCGTGAGCAGTGAGGTCTGACTTCCAGTGGTACATTTTACTACACACAGTACATTCAAAGCGCTTCTCTACATTATGAGTTCTTCTGTGATGCTTAATAAGGGTTGAGTTATTACAGAAAGTTTTCCCACAGTCCTTACATTCATAGAGTTTCCCATCTCGGTGTGATGTATGACTCTTGCTTTTCTTTAACTTTTGGCGAAGTGTTTTTACGGGTGCTCTACCATGACGGAATTTTGGCCCTTTGTAGACTTCCTGTTGGGTCTTTAGTTTTCCCTTGAAACAAAAGAATTTGTTAGATTTGTTAGTGATTTTTCCTAGAATGAGCTGCTGATAGTCCAAGGCATGATTTCCTAATGGACAATTTCTAATAATCCCTATGTATTTCTGTGTGCACTTTCCCATTTACTGATCTAGTCTCCTTACAAACACTGTCAACACATACAACATTCAAAATGTTGCTTCCACATAAGCCACATTGTAAGCACGGAAAGGATTTCAAGTTTTATAGAATTTACTAGAAGTCTCTTTGATATGACATTTCTTTATGTATAATATTGCCTTTGATTCAAAGGCTACCGGTACTTTGATAATACTGAATGAATACACTATGAACTTTGTTGTTAAGCAAACTAAGACACCAGGAGTCTTAGATGAAAATGATCAGGTTCTTCTCCAGCCTGTATCTAACCAGGCTCACTATAGAAAAGTACATTCTAAGTGTAGAAATGTTTCATGTTCATTCTTCATGTGTTCATATTTGAAATATGGTTTGACCTTACACTAAATGTTTTACTTACTTTAATCATGTCTTGGTCAGTTATTTCAAGCTGTCCCAAATGTATCTCAGGATTTTCCTTGCTGGTGTCAATCAGGGCACTTACTTTATTAACATCTAAAATATTAAAAATGTCACAATTCAATAATAATCTTTTTATAGAATTCAAACATAAAAGTAAAGTCATGCCTGTTATGATCTGCTGGTCTGGGTATACTGTCCCTTTAAGAGACAAGCTCCACCCTCTCGCAACCCATCCCCTTCCACCGAGGGAAGCAGATATCCTTCCTCCTCCAGCCTGAGTGCTCTCTCTCACTCTTCCTTCTCTCTCCTGAAGAGGTAGCTTCTCCTCTCCTCTTCTCTCCTCGTCACCCTTCTCCCTGCCTCTCCCCTTTCCCCTTCCCTTCTATAACCCACTAAATAAATATCCAACTTCACTCGGCATGGTGTGCCTATCCATCCACAGCGCAACCTGCCTGGGACCCACTGCTCCTCATGGCCCGCTGCCCGCAGACACCCCTTGGGGAATGGGGCCGTTTTATTTTTACCATTACAATGCCTTCATATGCTATTGTGCTGGTTAGTTTTATATCAACTTGACACAGAGTCATTCTGAAAGAAGGAACCTCAATGGGCAAGCCTGTGGGACATTTTCTTGATTGACGTGGAAAGGGGAATGGGTCAGTGGCACCCCTTGGTTGGTGATTCTAGGCCCTATAAGAAAGCAAACTGAGCAAGCCATAGGGAGCAAGCCAGTGAGCAGCATTCTCCAGTCCCTGCTGCAGTGACAGACTGTGCTGTGGAATTATAAGCTGAAATAAATCTTTTCCTCCCTAAGGTGCTTTCAGTCATGGTGTTTTAGCATAGCAACAGAAACCTCAACTAAGACACCTATTGACCTGTGGTTAAGTGTACACATTTTATTCTACAATGAATATAAAAATAAGTCAGCCTTATCTCAGCTGGTCCGCCCGAGACCCCCTGAGTGAGAACCCTAGTCCCCTGCATGGCCCTATTTCCACTCCACTCCAACAAAATGAAAGAAACGATCATGAACCAGAAAAAACTGGCCAAACTGCAGGCACAAGTGCACACTGGTGGGAAAGGAACTGCTCACAGAAAGAAGAAAGTGGTTCACAGAACAGTCAGAGCAGATGATAAAAAACTGCAGTTCTCCTTAAAGAAGTTAGGGGTGAACAATATCTCTGGTATTGAAGAGGTGAACATGTTTACAAACCAAGGAACAGTGATCCATTTTAATAACCTTAAAGTTCAGGCATCTCTGGCAGCAAACACCTTCACCATTACAGGCCACGCCGAGACAAAGCAACTGACAGAAATGCTTCCCCGCATTCTAAACCAGCTTGGGGCAGACAGTCTGACTAGTTTAAGGAGACTGGCTGCAGCTCTGCCCAGACAATCTGTGGACAGAAGAGCACCCCTTGCTACTGGAGAGGATGGTGATGATGAAGTCCCAGATCTGGTGGAGAATTTTGATGAGGCTTCTAAGAACAAGGCAAACTGAACGGAGGTGACTTCTGAAGAAGTAACACTTAGAGGGTTACAGGATCTGCTATTTTACACCATGGCTGTATTTTCCCTCAATCTGATTGTATTAGTTTTCAATCCTATCCTGTTGTGTTTTGTTTTTTCTGCCACACTATTACTCTATGATGTTTTTTAGTGACTATTCCAGTTAAGGTTGAACATTTCCCTCCCAAGGTCAAAGAGTATATTTATTTGCCTTCCCAATCTCTCTCAAGTTCATACTGAAGATTCTGAATTTCTTGGGAAGGTTTTAATTTATTCTTCATTTCTGTTTATTTGAACTCTCAGGTCACTGACCACTATACATGAATTTTGTGCCTGGCATCTTTTCCGACCTCCCTATCTTTTTTTTTTTTTTTTTTTTTTTTTTTTTTTTTTTTTTTGGTTTTTCGAGACAGGGTTTCCCTGTAGTTTCTAGAGCCTGTCCTGGAACTAGCTCTTGTAGACCAGGCTGGCCTCGAACTCAGAGATCCTCCTGCCTCTGCCTCCCGAGTGCTGGGATTAAAGGTGTGCGCCACCGCCGCCCGGCTCCTCCCTATCTTTGAAATCAGTTTTAGATGGCCAACATGTGTTGGAAGATTTGCCACAACTGATGTTTCCACACTGCAATTATAATACGTATAAGCCTATTCTGGATAGTGTGAAACTTACAGTAATTCTCAGCCTACTAGGAGATAGCAATGGACCATCCTCCCACAGGAAATGCTCAACAGCCCCACCCTGTGGCAATATTTTGTAAATCAGCCATTGAAAATATGTAATTTTCTAAATCTATAATTTACCATTACATGGATGACATTTTGCTATCTAATTCAAATGTAGACCCTATAGAAAAAAATGTTTAAAGAAGTAAAAAAAAAGTTTTGTCTAAATGGGGATTACAAATCGCTCCTGATACAGCAGATGGAGGGAGAAAAACCCGTGCTAGCCAATACTTAACAAACAAAACCTTGCTTTTGCATTCGGAAGTGTGGCTCTGTGGTGGTCTTCTTGAGGGTCCTAGGACTCAAGCACAACATTTGGGGGCTCATCCCGGATGACCCAAGATCCCTGGACCTTCACACCAAAGATTTCTGGACCACTGATGAGTAATGTTGTCTGTCAGATGTTTGTAGCCATTTGTAGCTGAAAGACATGTTAGCAGGGCAGGGGTCACGGACATCCACGAAGACATTCTGGAGCCCACTGGGGGAGCAGGCCCCCATCTGGAGGAAACTGGGTCTTCCTAGTTGTCCAGAGACCACCCCCAAAGGGGTCTGGAGTCTGTGCAGAGTGGAGAAGCAGGTTCTGACCAGCTTCCTCTTTTGGAGGGCTTGGAGCCCTGGCTGCAGGATATTAAGTCCTCAGTAACCCAGAGCCTCCACTGGGAGCCTGGGTCTCATATGGTCTTTGGAATCATGGATGCAGCCCAAGCCAGGGGAGGTAGCCACAGTTTCAGACCCCTAACTGAGTCTTGAGGCCTCGCTGTTTTCTCCTGTAGCTTTCATTTGTTGTCTTATGGTTGTCTCTGTTTATCGTGTTTGAGACTGGACTGGCGAGGACTGGGAAAATGGGACAGAGCTTAAATGTGGGGAGAAAAAGCGGAATGCACAACAGGAACAATGGCACCTCGGATGCTGATGCTGACGACTTGGCAGCAGCCCATCTAGGGTCTACACCCCTAGCTCTGAGCCAGGTCTGATGGCAGGGAACACACTGTCTGGGCGCTGAGAGCCAAGCCGTGAGACTGCAGGAGGTGCAATGTGGCAGAGGACCCCGGGTTCAGTGGTGGCAAGCTCCCTGAATGCTGGATGCAAGCCCCTTGCAACCCTGAGGTCCCTCTGAGGGTGGTGACTTGGGCAGGGCTCGAGGCCAGGAAGCAGAGGTGCCTGGGATGGAGTGGGTGGCAAAGTTGACAGAGGCCTGAAGATCGGAATGAAAGACCCCCGTCTCAGCCTGTCACAAAGAGAGACCCCCGCCCCAGCCTATAGCAGGGTTTAAATCAGGTTACCTACATAAGCTTAGAAAAACAAACTTTAAAGAACCAAGTGGGGCTCAGCTGAACAGGATATCTGTGGTTAGCTAGCTCTGTAGAGACTGGGCCAACGGGAAGACAGCAAACCACTGTGACAGTCTGTCAAAACCCAGAGTGCTGAACTTAGCCTTATCTAGATCTTATGATTTTTCTTATGAACCTGCAGATGGACAAACAGCCCTGTCCTAAGCTCGATCCTAGCCAACCATGCAAGAACCAATGAAATGCTTGTTGCTATGCAGCCTATTATGTAACTCCTGAACCCCCTATAAATGCATGATGTATCCCTAGCCCGGCATGCTCATTCAGCTAGCTGTTCACCCAGCTGGGCTGTTTTGCAGCATCCGCAGGCACCTGTGTAAACAATAAACTGCCTCTTGCTTTTGCATCCAGTGGACTGGTCTCAGTTCTTGGGTAGGGGGATCCCCAAAGGTGAAACACCCGTCTTTGGGGTCTTTCAGGAAGAGCTCTGGCGGGAGGAGAAAACATGTGACAACAAGCCTGCGGGGTTGCAACTTGCAGCACCACAGTCCCGGCTCACAGCAGGGACTTACAGGCAGGGAGCTGCCCAGGATGTGAGTGTTTTTCTCGATGCCCCCCTCTGCAGGCCTCTCTGGAGGGAGGAGCCTGCACACCTGTGCATAGGGAATTGACTGCTTACAACTGAAAACTGCATGAATATAAAACAGAGAATCTTGAGATCATGGCCAGAGAAACGTTAATTTTTTTTTTTTTTTTTTTTTGGAATATTGACAGCCAAAGACACAAGATCTCTGTGCCCACCAGCGTTGCCCCCTCCCCTTTTCTTTCCTAAGCCAAGCTCTTCTTCACTGTGATAACACTCAAGGGCTCTTCTGCTGGCCAGCAGTTTCCCACCAAAACCCTCCTCTGTCCTGATACTGCTTATAAGAAAGGTTTCAGATTTCTTTCCCCTTCTATGGTACAGTTCTCATAAACTGATAGAGCAATGACTACTTACTGTTTGGGTCACAAGCTCAGGATAAATAAATTTCTTTTGGTTATCTAACCTAAATCTATGCTTTTTGCTAGAATTCAAAGGTACGAGCTTATTTCTGCTGTTTCATAGATATCTATTGTTTGCTTTTTCTATAATATGGATGTCAATATGGGCCTAAAAGTTTCAAATGTATTGTTTTTCTTTAAGTATATAAATTTTAACTTCCGTTCCTAGTTTGAATTTGTCTCAACGGGTTTCCCCTTGGTTGGCAGACACAACCAAGCATCAGTTGCTGACTACAATCTGCTCCAAATGACTGTGGACCCTGGGTTTGCTGAAAACTGTAATGGAGCAGTCTACCGGATGTGAATGCTCCCTGGCTCCTCAACAGAGTCCACAAACCAGATGCTCCTGATAAATACCCCACTGCCTGAATTTCCTCTTTGTTTTTGACTAACCCAAAGTCATCTGGAAACAGTTACAAAAAATACATTGTCCTGTAATCCCTGGTTGAGATGCTAAGTCAAAAGGGAACTTCCTTACATAGGAAGACTCTGCAGTTTTAGGAGAGAAATTCTGCTTTTACACTAACCATTCAGGAAGTATAAGAGACAATTTGGCCAAAGATAGGAAAAGATTGGCCAAGCCAAAAAAAGATTCTTCACAAGGATGGTTTGGATCCTGGTTTAATAGCTCTCCTTGGTTAACTACCCTTATTTCTGCTGTTATAGGACCTTTACTGGTTTTGCTAATTACTTTGACTGTTGGCCCCTAACAGACTGGGTACAGTTTGTAAAACAAAGATTTAGTCCCATTCCATTTATGATTCATTGCACTAATGCTAATGTATGTCATTTTGCCTGTCATTCCGTTCCCAATGAAGATGAAATAGAATTTGCAAGTTATTCTCATCAGGTTGAGGAACCTAGAGTTCAGGATTGAACTCCACTTAGAACTCCCAGTGGGGAATGAAAGGCCAGAAGAGATTCCATTTCTGTGCTGGGCCCTTTGGGGACCTTGAACTACACCCCAGCCCCAGGATAAGCTGAAGGCCCTAGGACCCCTCTTTAAGGAAAGTTAAAGTTGCTGACTGCAGCCCATTCCCCCAACCAACTTCCCCTATCAGCTGGGCAATATTTCAAGCAGCCTCTGTGGTTAGCACAGGGTCAGCAGATGTGTGGAGGATGTAACCAGGGGCTGTTGTTCTCCCCCTTAGATACTAATAGCCAATCAGGAACTAACAGCTGAGCTTTACCCCACCTTTAGCCAATTGTGATATAGGATAAGGAATTTTGTATTTTGAAACTGTAACCTTGTAACTGCTTTGTGGTTTTTGCCTTTATAAACCCCTTACAAAAATAGATGGGGTCCTTCTCCCTCCATCTGCTGTGTCAGACTGTGAGGCAGAGGACCCGTGCTAGCCTGTACTTAATAAAGGAAGCCTTGCTTTTGCATTTGGAAGTGTGGCTCTGTGGTGGTCTTCTTGGGGGTCCTAGGACTCAGGGACAACATTTTGCATATTAAAACTGCTAAATTTATATCAGATGGTACAAATGTGACTTCATTATTCATTCAGTTCAAGATATAATCAAAAATAGGCTTTGTCGCATAAATATAACACATATCTGATCCAATACGGGTCCTGCCAAGTCCTCTAGCACAAGGTAATATAAAAACTAATCGATTATTGATTAAAAATGTGATAAAGGCCTCAAAATTTCATAAAAACATGTCAATAGCAGAGATTTAGAGAATAGAGTTTTCTATTACATGGCAACAATCTAAGGAGTTTATAAGGAGATGTCCTGGGGCTGGAGGGATGGCTCAGTGGTTAAGAGCACTGACTGTTCTTCCAGAGGATCCGGGTTCAATTCCCAGCACCCACATGGCAGCTCACAACTGTCTGAAGATCTAGTTGCAGGGGATCTGACACCTTCACACCAATACACATAAAATAAAAAATTAAATAAACATTATTTAAAAAACTGTAACAAAATAATATAATTGTAACAAAAAGTGGATATACTAAACCCACAAAATATGTAACAAAATTAAATAAAATTATAGTAAAAAAAAAAAAGGACATGTCCTAATTGTTCTATAATCAAACACCACTATCTGCAGGGAGTAACCCAAAAGGTACTCAAAGGAATGAAATCTGGCAGATGGATGTATTCCACTTTACAGAATTTGGAAAATTAAAATATGTACACCACACCACTGACACTTATTCAGATTGTCAATGGGCAACTGCTTTGAGCTCAAAAAAAGGCTTATTCAGTAATCACACATTTATTAGAAGTTATGGCCATAATGGGTATACCTGCACAAATAAAGACAGACAATGGTCCAGCATATGTCTCCAGGAAAATGAAAGTTTTTTGCTTATAATATAAAGCATATTACAGGTATCCCAAACAACCCTACAGGTCAGGCAGTTATAGAAAGATCAAATCCAACTATAAAGGATATGCTAAACAAACAAAAAAGATAGAAAATACCTTCAAAAATAGATAGCATAATGCTTTATTAACATTAAATTTTCTTAATGTTAATGAGAAAAGAATAACAGCAGCAGATAAACATTAAATAATAATAATAATAAAGACTTCTAAATTAAATCAGCTGGTGTATTTCAAGGATGCGCTAATCTCAGAATAAAAACCAGATGTGCTACATTGGGGAAAGGGTTTCACGTTTATTTCCACAGAGGGGGAGGGGAGCTATGGATACTTTAGCTGAGAATTATTATAAGTCCCACACTAGCTCAGAATGGGACACAATAAAGGGTTCTTTATTTAGGGGTAGACTCACTGATCACAGTCCTCTGCATGAGCGGGGAACAGGAACCGAATACAGCAGCCAACTGGCTGCGCCTGTTTTTACATCTGTATACACAGTACATGTGGCCACACCCAGAGTGGGCCAGTATCTTAAAGGCTATTGGCTAAAGGGGTTCCCACAGCACTCCCATTTTATACAAAGAAAACTTCTTTGTCATTATCCTCCACCTGTAGCCTTAACCAAGCCTGTAGGGTAAAAGGGACAACTGGAGCAGGAACCCCCCCCCCCCCCCCCACACACACACACACTGAGCACCCTGACTCTCAACCCACAGCCAGAGAAAAAAAACACACCCTGGATCTGAGACCTGGGCCAGGAAGAGAAACATCTTTATTCCGAACCCAAGACTAAAAACACGTGCCCTGGCTCTGAAACCAGTATCAAAGAAACACTTTGTCCCTAAAATCAGAGCCAGTGAAAGAAAAAATATGCCCTGGTCCTAAGAATATAGAGTTAAAAAGCTAAAAAGGACCAGTGAAAGAAACACAGCTTGGCCATCTCTGCCCCGACCAGCTAAACTGACCAATCCCTAAGTAGGGAAAAACTAGCCAATCCCCCTTCTCCCTGGAAAAACTCCGCCCCTAAGAAGCCCTATATAAGCTTCTCTGCCTGTCCCTGGCAGAGGCAGCCACTCTCCTGGACTCCTCCTTCCCAAATAAATCTCTTTCTCAACAAGAGTCTTGCTGGAGCAGACTAGAAGAACCTGGCTGGGACTTCCCTTAGGGGACCGAGCTGAAGAACCTTGCTGAGACGCAGCAGAGGGGGCCTGAGCAAGGCTGAGCAGAACAGAACCTTGCTAGGGTGCTCCTTAAGGGGGCTGAGCAAAGCCAGGCAGGAAAAAGTAACAACTTTTGGCCAGGGCGGGAGGAGATTGCTACATTTCTGCAGGGGCTTCCCCTTAGCAGAGTGTTAGCAAAAGAAGGAACATCTTGGGCCTGAGAAGATATAGGACGTTCTCTTAAAGGAACAGAACAGAGCTCAGCTGCAGCTGCTCTCCAGAAGAACAGGTTCCCTATACCCTGTAGAGAGACCATCCCCCACCGCACCCCGGCTTCAGGTAGCCTGGCTTCCCGATAGTCAGGACACCTTTCCTCCAGGGCTGAGCTATCCCATTGCAGCTCCGGCCTCAAGGCTATCCTTGCAACTCTACAACTCTAACACATTCCTCTACAAAGCCAATATACAAATAAAAATAAAGACAACTCATACACCAGTAACCACACAAAGAACATACAAAAATGTAGAACAGTGAAAATGAAACCTAATGAATGTTAAAAGGATAATAAAACAGGAGCTAATATAGTACATTAAATATAGTAAAATGTCTCTAGGCTACTGATTTCCAAATGTACCTGTATTTTAACCAGGATCACCATCAAGGCATCAATTTATATTACATGCAAAAGTTAGAAAATGGTCATCTAATATACTTGGTCACAAAGCAAATCTCAATAGGCATAAAAAAATTGAAAGAAACCTAAGTATATTATTGGATAACCATGGATTAAAGTTAGACTTCAACAGCAACACAAACTACAGAAAGCCTACAAACTCATGCAAACTGAACAATTTTCATCTGAATTATGAATGGGTCAAGGAAGAAATAAAGAAATTAAAGACATTTTTTCAGCAAATCGTCAGCAACAAAATCAGGGAGATGGAGTGACATCAAGAATGTTCTTTTCAAACTGGATTAAGAGATAAAAGGTTAGACCCACATGACCAGGTGCTTCAGAATGTGATTTTTTTAAAAAAAAATTGATTAAAAAAGAAGAAGAAGAAGAAGCTCAACATGACCAGTACCCGATGAGCTCTCCCTCTGCTGCCCACCTAAGACATTTACTCACCTGGGTGGCTCCGCACCGCAGCTTCCACTCGGCCCCACGGCCCACATCCATGTTCCAAATTGAAGATCAACTTAGGCTTGGCTACGCAGAGCTCTGTAAGTTAGAAATAGTAAGGAAATGAATGGAGCCAGAGTTTTGTGACCGTCTACTAAGAAGGAGTCACAGCTCGCCTGTGCTGCGACCGTCTACTAAGAAGGAATCATAGCTGGCTTGTACTGTAACTGTCTACTAAGAAGGATTCACAGTTCGCTTCTGGAACTGCTGCTTGGTAAGTGAATATGAAACTCTGGTCAGAGAGGATCTATAGCCTCATTCTTCACTAGCTAGAAGACCACCCTTTTTTGGCATTAAACTGCAAGATATATAACCCAAAATAATGATCTTGAGAAAGTTTAGCAGGCTGGAAAGATGGTTATGGGGCTAAGAGCAACCACTGCTCTTGGGAGACCCAAGTTCAGTTCCCAGTATCCAAACCTGGCACTTCACAACAGTTCAGCGTCCCCTCTGGGCAACCCAATGCCCTCTGGTGTCCTCAGGAACACACACACATGTGGTGCTCGCTCTCAGACACAGATACATAGCTACAAATAGAGATAAATCTTTAAACGATGATTTCTATAACTTGTTAAACAAGGGAAAAGCATGTGCTGAGACTGACAGGGGTTACACTCACTCAGGAACGCCAGGCTGCTGTAGGTCTCCAGCATCACATCCCTGTAGAGGGCTCTCTGGGCAGCGTTAAGCTCTTGCCACTCCTGCCTGGTGAAGTTCACAGCTACGTCCTCAAATGATACCAACCCCTGAAAGAACACAAAATGGGAATTCACTCCCCCCACCCTGTGTGTGTGTGTGTGTGTTTGTGTGTGTTACTAGTTTCTTACAGAGGCACAGTTTGACTTGTATTCTGCATCATGGAAAAAGAAAAATCAACACAGGCATCTTTATCTCAGTGTCAACATAGTGACTCGGGAAAACAAAGTTAGCCTTTTCTAATTCCAACAGAAAGTCCATACAAGAACACACGGGTATGCAAGGGAGGGGCTATAGAGACCAAGGGGAAAGAATACATGAACCCAGTCTAAAAATAACATTCAGTCTCCAAAGGAAGAATGTTGAAGCTGGTGTCCCAGCACTGGTACAGGTGTATGCCTGCACAGAGCAGAGGGAGAAGTTCAGTTCTTAGCACCAACCACAGAGTAGGCATGTCTCTGTCAGGGTTACCATTGCTGCATTCAAACACCATGACCAAAGACAACTTGGGGAGGAACTCAAGCAGGGCAGGTGGCAGGAGCGGATGCAGAGGCCATGGAGGGTGCAGCTACTAGCTTGCTCCCCATGGCTTGTTCCCCATGGCTTGCTCATAGAACTCAGGACCACGCTCAGGGGTGTGACTACCCTTTGTGCTCACTTCCAGCTCCATCTTAGGAATTGGGGTTCCCTCCTCCTAGATGACTCTAGCTTGTGTCAACTTGACATAGCTACCCAGCACAAAGTCCTAGCTCCGTGTGGGGTCACATAACTGAAGGCAGGGGTCAAAAAACTGGGGAACACACAACCAAAGATTAATTCAAAACCAAGTGTGGACAAAATTCAAAGTGTTCCAGGCAGGGCTCAACTTTGTACTACTGGGTGACCTTACTGTAGCGCCTGCATACAACGCCCATGTCATTGCACCGCCAAGCACCAGTGCATGCCACCTCTGGCCCAGACTCGCTTACATCATAGGCTGCAGCTTTTGTATTCTGCATAGTTATCTGATCTTTCAACACAGTTTTTGAGGAAAGACAACGACAGTTAATTTGTTTCTACCGTCGTCCTGCCATTTATACTTGTACTGTATTATGTCAGGCAAACTAGCACTGGTCTCACTAAGTATGCAACGTTGCTTTCATCTTCAAGAAATGTTAATATTGGGTGTATGCCAAAACATCATTTTTAAATGAATAAAATTCTTATTATCAGTAAATGTTTCATTTTATTTTTTTATTGATTTTTGTTGAGCTCTACATTTTTCTCTGCTCCCCTCCACTTCAACCCTCTCCCAAGGTTCCCATGCTCCCAGCTTACTCAGGAGATCTTGTCTTTTTCTACTTCCCATGTAGATTAGGGGCCTCATTGTTGTCCAGGTTCTCTGGGATTGCGATTTGTAGGCTGGTTTTCTTTGCTTTATGTTTAAAAGCACATATGAGTGAGAACATATGATAATTGTCTTTCTTTGTCTGGGTTACCTCACTCAAAATGATGTTTTCTAGCTCTATTGATTCGCCTGCAAATTTGAAGATGCCATTTTTTTTCTCCATTGTAATGTAGTACTCAATTGTGTAAATGTACCACATTTTCCTTATCCATTCTTCGATCCAGGGGTATTTAGTTTTTTTCCAGGTTCTGGCTATGACAAACAATGCTGCTATGAACATAGTTGAGCACATGTCCTTGTGGCACGATTGAGCATCCTTTGGATATATACCCAAAAGTGGCATTGCTGGGTCTTGAGGAAGGTTGTTTCCTAATTTTCTGAGAAATTGTAATACTGAAATCCAAAGCGGCTGTACCCATTTGCACTCCCACCAGCAATGCAGGAGTGTTCCCTTTACCCCACATCCTCTCCAGCATAAGTTTTCATCAATATTTTTGATCTTGGCCATTCTTACAGGTGTAAGATAGAATCGCAGAGTTTTGATTTGCATTTCTCTGATGGCTAAGGATGTTGAACATTTTCTTAAGTGTCTTTCAGCCATTTTAGATTCCTCTATTCAGAGTTCTCTGCTTAGGCCTGTACTCCATTTTTTTATTGGATTATGTGTTCCTTTGGTGTCCAATTTCCTGAGTTCTTTATATATTTTGGAGATCAAACCTCTATCTGATGTGGGGTTAGTGAAGATCTTTTCCCATTCTGTAGGCTGTCGTTTTGTCTTGGTGACCATATCCTTTGCTTTACAGAAGCTTTTTAGTTTCAGGAGGTCCCATTTATTGTTTCTCTCAGTGTCTGTGCTGCTGGGGTTATATTTAGGAAGTGGTCTCCTGTGCCAATGCATTCAAGTGTACTTCCCACTTTCTCTTCTATGAAGTTCAGTGTGGCTGGCTTTATATTGAGGTTTGATCCATTTGGACTTGAGTTTTGTGCATGGTGATAGATATGGGTCTTTTCATTCTTCTACATGTTGCTATCCAGTTATGCCAGCACCATTTGTTAAATATCCTTTCTTTTTTCCATTTGTGTCATCCCCTGGGATCAGGGGAGTAAAGAGATGAACTCTAAGGTCTCACTTCTCTCTAGAAGGGAATTCTGCTAACTGTCGTTGCTGATGGTTGAGCTCGCATCTAGCCTGCTCCAGGGAGCTAATAAGGCAAAAATCAGTAGACCTCTGGCAGCCTGGATGAAAGCATGGCACTTTCTGAGCCACTGCTGCTCACTGCACGGACAGCTCCTATCAGGAGTCTGCCCGGATACTTACGTTCCTAGCTTTAACAGCTGATTTGTGGGAATACAAGTTGAACCTGGGAACAAAGGGACCTGAGCACATGAATATCACTTTCAAGTCATAAAAACACAGGGCTCTAAGAGCTAATTACTGTTACTTAAACAGACGTGACACTGCAGCTCCCAATATTCTCTCTAAACCAAAGAAGCTTTCTATTGCAGTAGACAGTGATTAACACCGAGACTTCCAACTGGTCAACGTGTAGAGAAGACACTGGAGAGCTGAGCCATTAATGGTGCATCTGTATCACATTTCCTATGCCCAAGGCTCAGGGTCATCTTGAAAAATTCCAGCAGCCTGGTGTTATAGAGGACTGCTAAGAAACATGACAGAAAATGCCCCAAGAACCCGTGCACTTACAGCAGCTATGACTGCATGGAGGGGAGAGGGACTTGTGAAGTCCCACTGAGGAGCTTCTGGCAATTAAAGGCTGCTGGGCTAAGGTCAGTTTACCTCAGATGTGGCCCGGCAGACTGTTCATGTTCTAGCAATGACCCTACACCCCTGCACGTACTGGCAGCTCCAAGTAGAGTGAAAGGTTTTGTTTTTTATGGGGGAAGGGAAACTGATGGTGGTGGGTATGGAAGGAGCTGGAGAGGAGGAAGTGCAGGATGAATTTGAACAAAACATTATATTCACATATGAAACGCTTAGCACACTTTTTAAAAAAAATACTTAACTATTATGTAATTTAGTAATCAGATGTTCAGGTTTTTTATGGCATTTTTTCTCTTCGGAGAAATTTTTAATAAAAAGGACAGTGCTGGGCAGTGGTGGCTCATGCCTTCAACCCCAGCACTCAGGAAGTAGAGGCAGGCAGAGCTCTGATTCAAGGCCAGCCTGGAGTTCCAGAACAGCCAGGGCCACACAGAGAAAGCCTGTCTCAAAAAGAAAAAAAAAGAAAAAAAAAGAACATGTATAAGAAAAATATAAACGGTTATAGGCATAGAAACAACATATTAATAAGAAATACATTTTGGCAAGGATGTTTAGTACTAAACAAAATGGTTTAGTACTGAAGTAAAGGACTATGAAAGAGAGATCAGGACAAAACCAGAAGGTTAAAGTCTGTCATAATAAGGCTTGCAAAAATTAACTCAAGTGGCATTGATAAAAAAAAATAGTGCTTTCTTCTCGGAAGGCAGAGGCAGGCAGATCTCTGTGAGTTCAAGGCCAGCCTGGTCTACATGAGCAAGTTCCTGGACAGGCTCTAAAACTACACCAAAACCTTGTCTCGAAAAACCAAAAAATAAAAAATAAAAAAATAAAAAATAAAAATAAAAAAATAGTGCTTTCTTAAAGAGCAAGGATTATGTTTTGTTAAGATAATCGTAGTGGCCGAGCAGTAGTGGTGCACATGCCTTTAATCCCAGTGCTTGGGAGGCAGAGGCAGGCGGATCTCTGTGAGTTCAAGGCCAACCTGGTCTACAAGAGCTAGTTCCAGGACAGGCACCAAAAACTAGAGAAACCCTGTCTCAAAAAATCCAAAATAATAATAATAATAATAGTAGTAGTAGTAGTTCCTGCTAAATTTGTCAAGATTTTAAGTCTAAAAAGTTTTAACATTAGTCAAGTTTTTAGTGGTACAGAACAGCTGGGTTTCAAACCACAATTAATTCTTTAAACCTGATGAAACTACATTTTGAGCATTTAACAGCTAGACAAGAAAAGGGACTGAGCCGACAGCCAATATTTTAGCTTTTGTGCTCAGGTCAGCTAGGCAACAGAGGACCAGAACAGAACTCTTATCAGCAAGCCCATGACCCATCCCTGCAAACCGCAGAACTGACAGAGAGGCCAAGGTGCTCCAGACAGGTGAAAGGCCAGGATAAATCCAGACCCCCTAGCAGGAAGAGTAGAGCCAAAAACCTAGGTTAGCCGGTTCCATGACTCTGCTGCAGGAACTGGCTGACCACAAAGTTAGAGATTGTAATCTTGAAAAATGGGGAGTTACCCCCTTGTGATTATCACTGGTATTTTCGGAATTTTCCAATGACGCCCTCCCTACCCCCTTTGGATTGTGATTTTTTCCCTTAAATACCCCTTCTACTTGGGTCAAGCTCCTCTATCCCTGCGTGGGATGAGTCTCGGCCTGGTGTGCTGGTTCCTGCCAATAAACCTCATGTGATTACAGCAAGGGCGGTTTCTCGTGAGTTCTTGGGGGTCGTGTTATCCCAAGACTTGAGTGAGAGTCTCCCAACTCCAGGGGTCTTTCACAGGGTGCCAAAAGCAACCTTAAGAAGTTTTGTGGCTAACTACAAGGTCTTAAATACCCAGGGGAAGGTCTTATCCCAAAGAACAGTATTATAGAATAAAAATCTACCCTCTCCTACTCAGGACTCTCACTCTGACCTTGTCTGCTGGGGACCTGACACTCCATGGTTCCTACAAAGACAGTCACTCAAGTAGCCAGCTTTAGTCAATTAAAATCTTACCTGACCCTTAAAGCTCTCAACTCAGTGGGTCTCAGACATGACTCAGCAAGCACCAGATTCTTTTTTATCAACTCCAGACTGCTGGAAAATCTCGCCAAATTTTGAATCCCGCTATTATGCTGCCGGCACCCAATGCTGGTTCAATGACTAATTTTGTGGAGGCAGGACACAGACTTTAAATGCTATAATGACACTTGCATGACCCTCTTCTGAGTAATTGTACCTCAACCCAAAAAGCTGAACTACTGGCCCTGGCTAAGGCTCTCCACATGGAGAAGGGATGGAACTAATATTTGCATAGGTTTCCATGCAACCAAGGCAGCCATTGGGGGTGAAAGACCCCCAGTGTGGGGAGACTCTCACTCAAGTCTCGGGATAACACGACCCCCCCCCCTCCAGTAACTCACGAGAGACCGTCCTTGCTACAATCACATGAGGTTTAATCGACAAGATGGGAACCAGTGCACTGGGGCCGAGACTCATAACCCACGCAGGGGAAGAGTTCAACCCCGAGTGACCAGAAAAGGTTTTTAAGGGAAGAAACCACAACCCAATGATCCGAAAGGGGCAGGAAGGGTGTAGAAAATTCTGAAAATACCAGTGATGATCACAAGGGGGCGACTCCCTGCCTCTCAAGATCACCCTCAGGGTCAGAATCAGCTAGTTCCTGAAACACAGTATTCCAAAAATACCAATGATAATCATAAGGGGGAAACTCCCTGTTTCTCAAAATTATTCTCAAGATTACAATCTAACTTTATCTTCAGCTAGTTCCTGAAACACAGTCACTGAACCGGCTAATCCTAGATTTCTGACTCTTTTCTCCCTGCTTAGGTTTTTGGCTCTATTTTTTCCTGCTGGGGGCGGGGTCTGGATTTATCCAGGTCTTTCAAGGGGAGAGAGGGTCTTCTATTGCCCAAGTATCCCAATTAAACATGTCCCTGAGATTATGATATTATTGGAAACCATCTGGCTTCCAATTTAGGTGATCATTATACATTCCAAGGCCCACCAAAAGGACCCTATGACATTTCTGGGTCAATTAATTAACAGGTCAACTAGGCAGTTAAGCTCCTAAAACAGGCTGCCTAATTTTCCTTACCATACTCTCCCGCATCCTCAATCTACAACTCAGCTGACTCTACAGGCTTTAGACCAGAAATCTGCAGCCTCTGCCTCGGGATGGTTACAAAGCCCAGAAATGTCTATTGCTCCCTGGGTCCTCCCAATAGGGACTCAATGGTTTTCATTGGGCCTCACAACTGGGGGCCAAAGTCTCTTCAGACATCACGATCTGTTTCCAAAATCTGTCCTACCCATTGTATCCTCCCCACAGGATGAAAGACTCTTCAACACTTTACTGGACGAGACTTGATCAAGCACTCCTCACGTCTAATGAGGTTTATCTGTAGATTGACTTGTCCAGAGCTGACTGTTCCACCCCCAGCTCAGATGACCTTTTCCCGTGAGCCTCCTGGACCTCCACACCACGCCATGTCACCACCGAGTAGCGATAGACCAAAGTCTTGAGTTATTGCCCACCCCTTTAGTCCCCTATGCAATCTAACTGGGCTTCCACACTAGGGTCAGGCTTCGCCCTATCCTCACACCACCACCCTTACAGTTAGTTACCTTGTTGTGCCTAAGCCCTACACCCCGTCCAAGCACCCAGCTAGCGCGTTTTCATACAGTGCACACAGTTCCGCATCTCAACCCTCCCAGTATTTGAATCCCAGAGAGGAGGGCCGGTGTATGCTGTGCTAAAGCGACGCGACCGCGAGCCAGTTCCTCCGCATGCCACGTCCAGTGGCCCCACGTCCCCGGCCCTCCCGGAGCTGCGGGGAGCGCTACGACCCCGTTGGAGTTCCCGTAGTGAGACCAGGGACGCCCGGGCGCCCGGAGCCCGTCCAGCTCCACCCCACAGCCGGAGAGGCGGAGCCGGGCCTGGGAACTCTGCAACCTCCGGCACCAGCTCCGCGGGGACGCCGCGCTCACCATAGCCTGTCTCGGACCGTCCTGCGACTTTCCTCCGTCTCCGGTACCCGAACAGGCTCACCCAAGCCAAGTCTCCGAATGACAGAGCCCAAGATGGAGAACTTAGACGATCTCAGCTGAACTTTATAAGCCCCGCCCCGCTTCCCTCATGTCGGGGTCGGCCTGAGTGACAGCCAATGGCACCAATCCATTACGGAATGCCCGGTTTCTGGGGGCGGGGAACTCGCACACTTAGGAAGCAATTGATTACGTACAAATTCTGCACAGGTAGAAATAATGGCAATGTTATGCCCGCGTCGCGAGATCAACAAGACCACCACGGAGCCGGCTATCTGATGCAAGAACAAAGGTTTCTTTACTCGAACCCAGGCAAAGATCACGCCCAGCACTCCAGTACAGCGAGTGAGGGAGAAAAGCCCCGAACCCCTATTACAAAGGTTTATATAGGGAAAAACCACAAGCAGGGAGCTATCTGTCTTGGCGTTTTATAATTGGGTGAGGGGATGCAGGGTGAGGTTATTCTTTTAAAAGCATTGGTCAAGCTATAGGCGCGAAGTTACTAACTGCTGGCAAGGATGTCTCCAGGAAAGAATAAAAATGTTGACAGGATATAGGGTATCTGTAGGAACCTCTGGTCTTCGTTAAATTTTTTTGCCCTGTTTCCTGGTTGGCTGTATCCGGGATGAATATTTAAATCCTGCTGCCCAGCACATTGTAGGACTTGAGTTCAGTCCCCCGTTCACCAGATGTCTGAAGATGGAGACCCATTCACAAGATGGCGTTGGTTCTGCACCTTCAGCATCTCGACAATTTCTTTTAATTTTCTGTGAACTTTTCTTTTTTTTTCTCTTTTTTTGTTTTTGTTGTTGTTGTTGTTTGTTTGTTTGTTTGTTTTTCAAAACAGGGTTTTTCTGTAGCTTTGGTGCCTGTCCTGGAACCAGCTCTTGTAGACCAGGCTGGCCTCGAACTCACAAGAGATCCACCTGCCTCTGCCTCCCGAGTTGCTGGGATTAAAGGCGTCCTGTGAATTTTTCTCACTATGATTTTTGTGAATGTGTGAAAGACCCAGACCCCAACAGATCTTCTAGAGCAAGCAGATGTGTTGTGCTTTGCATGTGTAGTGAGACACCCCCCCACACACACACACACACTTGGCTACCAGGAGCTGGTTGGTAGTATGGGCAGGGAGTGCCTTTGCCTCAATTATCTCTGTATTTGATACTATGGCATAGCCTGCTTTACGAGTCCCATCACATAAAAAGGAGCTGCCATCTGTGTACCAGGTGTAAGTGGCCTGGGACAGTTTGCCCTCCTGTATATGTGAGGGGTGAGATAGTAGATCCTCTAGGATTTCAATGCAGGAGTGGGATGGGGAGTCATCAACCTTAGGTCGAGTGTCAGGGACCATTTTCCTAAGGATAGATTTGTCAGGGACCATCGTCCTTACAGGGATAGCAGAGGTCATTGCCCTAAAGATGTTTACAGAGAACCCACCCCTCATCCCACTATCTTGAGAGCTATCCATTAATGGAACCCACCCCTTACTCCAATGTTAATGAATCACATGCTTAGGCTTACTCCAGGTGCTGGCTGATGACCTTCAGTTACCCCAGCAGAGTTCCTGCCTGCCCCTACCTCCACCCCATTCAAGGGTATATAAGCTGTAACTTTCACCCCAATAAACGGAGACCTTGACAATAGAATCTTGCTTGGTCTCCTTCCTCTTTTACAGCTCATGTCTTGAAGGTTAGCGCCCCTTCAGAGGACCCTGAATAGCTGACCCTGCCAAGCGGGGGTTACAGTCGAGGTAGAAGGTTTGAGATATTAAGGGGTGGGCAGCATTGAAACGTGAGACTGGCATCTTCCACCAGCGCCACCTGTAGGGAAAGAACTCGAGAAGGGGGTAGGGTTTGTAAGCCTTTGTAAGTTAGGAGATTGGACAAGTTATGGTGAGAGAAGACTGTGGTAGGCGCTCCAAAGGTCAGTTTCTTTGACTCACGAATCAGAATTTCAGCAGCTGCCAGCGCACGTATGCAGGGTGCCCAGCCCTGAGTGGTGAGGTCCATCTTCTTTGACAGGTATGCTACAAGTGCAAAAGAAGGTCCCAGTTGATGTCCTAAGACCCCGAGGGCGTATCCCTCCTTCTCTGCTACATAAAGAGAAAAGGGACGAGTTAAATCCAGAAGATGAAGGGCTGGGGCTTGAATGAGAGCCCATTGGAGTCTCTGGAAGGGTTTGGTGATGGGATGGAGGAGGGGCTCACACAGGGAGCCCAGAGCTGCTTCGTATAGGGGAAGGGCTAGGAGAGAAAAGGAAGGGATCCAGGATGCAGGAAACTGGCCACTCCCAGGAACGATAAGACCTCCTCTTTGGTAGAAGGAACTGTAAGAGAATGAATTAGTTTTTTTCTGTCTAGAGTAATAGCCTTTTGGGTTGGGGTTATGGTTAAACCCAGATACGTTACCTCAGTAGTGGACAGCTGGGTCTTAGAGGATGAGACTCTATAGCCCCTTTTGGACAGGAAATTTAATAGGGCGGCAGTGTCCGTCTTGCTGATCTCCAAAGACGGGCTGCACAGGAGAATGTCATCTACATATTGGATTAGTTTTGATTTATGGAGAGACAGTGAAAGCAGATCAGAGGCCAAAGCCTGGCCAAAGAGGTGTGGGCTGTCCCGGAATCCCTGGGGAAGGACGGTCCAGGTGAGCTGTGTGGAGAAATTAGTGTCCGGGTCAGTCCAGGTGAAGGCAAAGATGTTTTGAGATTGAGGGCTAAGGGGAATGGAGAAAAAGGCATCCTTAAGGTCCAGAACTGAAAAGTGAGAGGTTCCTGGAGGAATATTGGATAAAAGTGTAAAGGGATTAGCAACCACTGGGTGAAGAGGAACAACAGCTGAGTTAATGAGCCAGAGATCCTGAACCAAATGATAAGTCCCGTTAGATTTCTTAACAGCCAGTATAGGGGTGTTAAAGGGGGAGGAGGTGGTACGGAGCAGTCTTTTCCTCAAAAGGTCAGAGATAATAGGTTTAAGTCCTCTACGGCTCTGGGAAGAGAGAGGGTACTGAGCTTGAGTAATATATCTGGTAGGGTCTTGTAATTGAATAACCACAGGGGAATGGTGTTTAGCGACAGCAGGATTTTGAGTGTCCCATACCAGAGGATCCACCAGGGAGGCTGGAAGAGGAAAAGAGGCGTTAGTGTCAGAAGGTTGGGGGGCCAGGAGAAGCAGCAACTGTGTCGTCGACGAATCTGGAACAAAGCGGGTAGAGGGAGCGAAAGAAATAGAGGCTCCCAGTTTAGCTAAAAGATCTCTTCCCATTAAAGGCACTGGGCAGGTTGGCATGACTAAAAATGAATGAGTGAGAAAAATACCTCTAAACACGCAATTGAGTGGCAGAGTCCGCTGGGTTGGCCCCCAGAATTCCCTCAGAACCAAATACGTAGCTCCGGTATCCAAGAGGAATGAGATGAGCCGTCCTGACACAGTGAGAAGTACCCATGGCTCCTGGCTGCAGATGACCGTGGCAGTCGGGGCGGAGCTCGGGCACCTTCAGTCATCCAAGGCCAAGCCCAAGAGGTCCACTTGGGCATTTTCTGGGTTTAATGTCTCTGTATCACCGAGCACACGAGGACAATCTACAGACCAGTGACCTTCCCTGTGACACCTTGGGCAAGGTCCCTTGGGATTGCTATGGGAATTGGGGAATGCTTAGGCCCAGTGACCCGTCTTACCACATTTGAAACACAGACCCGGTGGATCACGCCCTCCAGAAGGCGGGGGTGGTGCCTGGTTGGGGCGGGATAAATAGCCCATCATGTCGGTCGGTTGAGCAGCTGCGGTTACCACGTGGCAGTGATTGCGGGCCTTGTCATTCCTTGAGTGGTACACCTTAAAGGCTACCTCCAGGACTTCTGCCTGCGGAGTTAAAGGGCCTTTCTCCAAACGCTTGAGTTTGGCTTTGATATCCCGGTAGCACTGATTAAAAAAATGAGTCATTAGTATGTTCCTGCCCTCAGCAGTTTCTGGGTCTAGGTTTGTGAACTGTAACAGGGCCTTTGTGAGACGGTCCAGAAATGTAGAAGGATTTTCCTTCGTATCTTGAATAATCTCTGAGAGTTTAGAATAATTTACCGGCCTGATATGGACGATGAAGAGGGAGAAGCAGAAGATGACGATGAAGATGAAGAAGAAGAAGGCCTGGAAGATATTGATGAAGAAGGAGATGAAGATGAAGATGATGATGAAGGGGAAGGAGAGGAGGATGAAGGCGAGGATGACTAGCACAGAAAACTGATGGATTCCGACCCTCTTTTTTATTTTCTTTTTATTTTTTAAATTTCTCCAGTCCCTGGGAGCAAGTTGCAATCATTTTCCTCCCATCCCCTGTAGGGCCCGGGTCTACCCTTGTTCCTGGGGTTCATCTTGAGGACAGTTTCTGGTCAGCTAACTAAGCATCCTGTTTGTTCCTGTGCTCCCTCTGCCCTGCCTGGTGATTAGCTGTAGGGCATTGTTGACTCCATTGTTGGTATGGTAATTTCCCACCTGCCTGGGTGGAAATCCTTGCGCAGCAGCGAGGTATATAAGGATTTCCCCAAAATTAAATAAACGGCATTCGGCTGATCTCCTTTCGAATGACCCAGGTCTCTTTGTGTGTTCTTTCAATCTCCAGGCCCTTGCCCGACTTGTGAACGGTACAGTGGCACTACACAGAGAAACCCTGTCTTGTGGTTGGGCCAACCACAAGAAAAACCACAAGAGGGATGGGCCAACAAAGAAAAAGATAGATAGAAGATTAGACAGACAGACAGACAGACAGAGACAGAGACAGACAGACAGACAGGTAGACAGACAGACAGACAGACAGACAGACAGACAGACAGACAGACAGATAGATAGATAGATGGATAGATAGATAGGAAAAGACACTAGATGATGGACTGTTGATGTTCTTAGATTGGCAGAATGACTATCTGAAAATAGCTAAGCATGTAGGGAAAGAGGAATCCTTATTTCTGCTGGTGGGAATTAAACTTGTTCAACCACTATGGAAATCAGTATGGAGGCTCTTCAAAAACCTGAAAGTAATATGACCTGGCTATACCAGTCTCGGGTATATGCCCAAAGTACTCTAATAAATCAGCATAGCAGAGATACTTGCACATCTGTGTTTCCTGCTGCAGTAGTAAAATACCCAGGAAACACTAGATACCCTTCACAGTGCCACACATCATGGAATGTACCTATGTGATGGCACAGCCTTTAACCCAGCACTCAGGAGCAGAGGCAAGTGGGCGTTTGTGAGTTCCAGGCCAGCCAAGACATCATGAGTCCCTGTTCAAAACAAACAAGCACACTCATAAAATCCAGCAGGATTTTATGCGGTCATAATGAAAAATCAAATAACATTTTCAGGAAAACCGAGTGGACAGGAAATGATTTTCCTAAAATGAGCAAGACTGGCAAAGACAAACACTTCATGCTTTTTCTTTTCTAAAAAAACCTGCATTAAAAATTTATATATGTCACTTGGGAGAGTGGGCCCGCCCCTCACCTGGCAGCATGGTAGAGCTGGCCCTGGTGGCATGGGTGAGGGTAAGTCACCCTCAAGGGAGTGAGTACTGGAGAGCTGGCCTTGTCCCTAGCTGGCTGCAGCACTTGGGAGACCAGGCCCCGTACCTCACCAGAGCAGCGCAGTAGAGATGCCCTAGAGGCAGGTTCAGGCTAGTCAGCCCTGTGCGAGAGCATGCCATGCCCCTCACCTGTTGCAGCACTCGGGAGAGCGGGCACCACACCTAGCATGCACAGCACAGCACAGCAGAGCACAGCAGAGCCAGCCCTGATGGCATGCGAGTGGGTAAGGGGGAGAACTGGTCCTGGCCATCCCTGTGCAGTGTGGGAGTGCTGGCCTGGTGGCGAGGGGTGCAGGAGAGCAGGTTCCTGTGCTTTGAGGGGGCCCACCTCAACATCTACTCCACTAAGAACTGTGGGAAGGTGCTATCCCTGCAGAACCAAAAGCTGCAGGATCTCCATGGCACAGGATAGCAACAGGATACCCAAGAGGAGTACCAGTGTGGTTCCAGTACTGATGGTGTAGCAGAAGCCAATGACTCATTGAGATAAACATTTGCAAGTAAAGCTGTTTGGGTAAAAGGTAGACTGGGTGACACACTGCAGCTCCCACTGCAAGATGTTTTTTCTGTTTCGTTTTTAATTTGCATTTTTATTATTTTTTATTTTTTATAATGTTTATTTTCGAGAGGCTGCAAGGGAAGAGGAGAGATATGGAGGGACAAAGGGATGAGTGGGATTGGGGTGCATGATCGTAAGAGGGCTGGGAGGAATGGACCTAGTAGCCTGACAGAGACCAGGCCTCGGTTTTGGTTCACTAAATTGGGACAGAGCTAAGCAGACAGTCCTCAGGAAAACCACAGCTGAGGAGCAACCAATCAGCAGGCGCCCCCTAGTCTCCTAAAACTAAAGATAGCTTTCGTACCCTGCGGCTGAAAGGTCCCTAACCACCAGGCCCTCCTACCAATCAGCCCCAGATTAATTCCTCCTCCCTGGAATTCCCCTAACTCCACTTAAAAGGCGCTTGCGACCTTCTTGCGGGGTCACCACGTGCCACTCCAATGTTGGAGTTAATAAAGCGCGCTTGTTACTGCATATGTGGCTGTTGGTCTTTCCTTGGGGCTTCTCTTGGACCCTAACAATATGACATTCACAAAGACTCAATAAAAAGTTTTAAAATGTATGTATGTATTTGTAGGCTTGGGGGACATAAAGAGAGAGTGAAGGACAGGTGATAACATAGCAAAGGGGGGGACCCATCAGGGAAGGAGGGGCACAAATGAGAATAAGGACCACCTTCAGTGCTAACCCGGATATTAGTAAAACGCCGTTGCAAGTCTAAGCCAGAAGTGAAGGTGGCATACAGGTTAGGGGTGGAACACCTGCCTAGCATTCAGGGCCCCCAGGCTCAGGAAGAAAAGAAGGAAAGAGGGACCTTTTGACTAAAGTAATGGCAAGTATACGACTTGCCTGCTAGAGGGCCTCAAGGTCAGGTCTCCATGGGCAGGATCAGCAAATGTGAAAGTAGACAAGTATCATATGGTACTTACTACCCAAACAAAGAGAAAAACGAACTGAAGAGAAATCGGTGACGCTGGAAAGACCACTAGGAGTCACATACTGATGGGAGGAGATGGCAACGTGTGACGAAAATAGCAAAAGGAGTGCTGGCTCAGCGGTTAAGAGTGCCAGCTGCTCTTCCAGAGCGCCCACATGGTGGCTCACAACCATCTGTAATGAGATCTGGCGCCCTCTTCTGGCCTGCAGGCATACATGCAAACAGAACTCTGTATACGTAATAAATAAATAAAATCTTTTTTTAAAAAAAAAAGTAGCACAAGGAACGGCAGGCAACCAGGGTATAAAGGTCTCAAAGCCTCAGACTCATGGAGACCCACCTGCCTCTGCCTCCCAAGTGCTTGGATTAAAGATATGCACCAACACAACCAGTCACAAATCTTTCTCCAAGTATTAGTAATAAAGGACTCTCCACTGTGAAGCACATTTTATATGACAAATACACCTCAGCATTGTAATCTCTTGAATCCGGTGAGATTACATATTTCAAGTCAGCCATGAACCTCCACACTTCAGGATAGGCAGATGACACTTTATCAAGATGAACTCAACACTCAACCAATTAACATGATCTACTGCTTAACAACTACTCAGTTTCTTACTGATGACTCTTTGGAAATAAATAATGATAAATCCATAATACAGAGATCCCAAATGATGAGTCATTAAGAAAGAAAATCAGCGTGTACCTTTTATATCATTTGTATGTATTTTTAAAGGTATTGTGTGTGAGTTTGCCAGCACGCATGTATGTGCACCACATGCACACCTGGTACCCACTGAGGTCAAAAGAGGGCATCAGATGTCCTGGAATTGGAGTCACGGGTGTTTGTGAGGCACTAAGTGGGTGCTGGGAAGCACACTGGTCCTCTGTAAGCCCTAGGTGCCAAGAATCAGAGTCACCGCTCTGCTCTGCCTCCACAGAGTCTGTGCCTTTTGCTGCATTTCCCTCGACATGTGCATTCATGAAACAGGATCTATTCATCACACCAGACTCACAGCTCACCGTGTGTGTTGTCTGCACCTGTGGGTTTTCATGGCTTCAGACTGAAGTGAAGTGGCTGCACTCAATATTTATACGGATTGTCCCCCGCTCTTCAGTCTCAGGGATGCTACAAAGGTGTATAATGAAAGACTTCCTGAGGTCCTTAACACAGGGTATGTTACATCAGTGAAGCTTTTCCCTGTGAGACCTCATGTGTGACTGGTAGTTCCTGGAGCGGCTGAAGGTCTTCCCACACTCGGTGCACTCATAGGGTTTTTCTCCACTGTGGGTTCTTTCATGGTTTTTTGTTTTGTTTTGTTTTGTTTTTTTGGTTTTTCGAGACAGGGTTTCCCTGTAGTTTCTAGAGCCTGTCCTGGATCTAGCTTTTGTAGACCAGGCTGGCCTCGAACTCAGACATCTGCCTGCCTCTGCCTCCCAAGTACTGGGATTAAAGGCATGCGCCACTACCGCCCGGCTCATTGTGGTTTTTTTTTAACTTCATGACAATATATCTCTACAGTCCCAGATACTAAAGAGTTTGAGCAGATGAATCATTTGAATTCACAGGTTGACTCTAACTTTGATGATATCACGATAAACCATGAGAACTATGTTTTTAACAAAAATACATAACCATGACTTTTCTATTTCACACTAGTGGGAACTATTTCCCCTAATGAATACAAAGTACCTTGGGGGCTGGAGAGATGGCTCAGCGGTTAAGAGCATTGCCTGCTCTTCCAAAGGTCCTGAGTTCAATTCCCAGCAACCACATGGTGGCTCACTACCATCTGTAATGGGGTCTGGTGCCCTCTTCTGGCCTGCAGGCAGAATATTGTATACATAATAAATAAATAAATAAATAAATAAATATTTTTTTAAAAAGTACCTTGGGTTTGTTCCAGGAGTTCTGTACTGATCTTCAATGTGCTGATCCTCCCACTGTATTCCTAAAGCATAGACCAGAGAAAACAGCAGAAATTACCATACTTGGAAAAGTTACTGAATTCTGTTCTCATGGTACACAAGGCCCTGCTGATTTATCCAAAGTGTTCTCTTTCCATATGCTAAGCCACCGAACAGCATTGCTAACAAAACACAATTTTCTCTAAATGACGAAGGGAGGGATGGTGTCATCCTTACCTACAGTGGTCATGTTCCTGACAGTTTCCAGTATCACATCCCTGTACAGCTTCTTCTGAGCAGGGTCCAGCAGAGCCCACTCCTCCTGGGTGAAGTTCACAGCCACATCCTCAAAGGTCAGTGACCCCTACAACATTCCACATGATGCACAGAGGAGGGTGAGACAGACAGCATTGGATAGCTACACTTGATGTATGAGCAGTTTCTTAGATTCTGATCTACAAACGTTTATTGATGACTTTATTAGAATCTTACTCTCTGGCTACATTAACATTGTTTCGCAAAAACAAATTACACAAATAAAATATTAATAAGAAAATTAATAATTAAATTAAAATTTCATAATATTGTACATATTTATTAATATTAATAAGCAGACAGGAACAACCCTCTGATAGCAGGAAACAGAAAGACTTGATCCCGAGTCACTCGCAGTTTCTCTTCTACAATGTCTACTTCTGTCCTCACGAGTCAGTGCGATAACACTGAGAATGCTTTCCTTTCCAAATACCACCTCATGAGCAGAGACACGGCCGGGCTACACTGTGAAGCCTGTGGGCCTGAGTTCAATCACTCATGGTGGAAGGAGAGATGGCCTCCTCACGTTGTTCTTTGATGTCTACATGTGAGTCACGGTGCACACAGAACCACACACACACACACACACACACACTATACAAATAAATAAAAAATCATTTAAATTGTTTCAAACATCCTCTCTCATTTGTTCTTTGCTCCTGGTTGGTAAATTAAAATTCGGCTGATCTCCTTTCGAATGACCCAGGTCTCTTTGTGTGTTCTTTCAATCTCCAGGCCCTTGTCCAACTCGCGTAAGGTACAGTGGCACGCGAACTGTACCGAGGGGGTAACACAGAATCGGTACAATTGGAGGCCCCAGTGAGATCATCAGCAACTGCAGTCGGAGACCCATCTGCGAGATCGGGAAGTAGGGATCCCTGAGAGATCACCCTCGGAAGTCTGGCCAGCAAGTAAGAAATTGAGTGGCGAGGGTGTATTGGTTATGGGTGCAAGTAATTCTGTTCCAGTGTTAAGGGGCCGGTTAACAGGCCAGTTGTTAAGTCTTTTGGAGAAACAAGGCACCGGTATTTTTTTTTGTTTGTTTGTTTTTGTTTTTGTTTTTCGAGACAGGGTTTCTCTGTAGCTTTGGAGCCTGTCCTGGAACTAGCTTTTGTAGACCAGGCTGGTCTCGAACTCACAGAGATCTGCCTGCCTCTGCCTCCCGAGTGCTGGGATTAAAGGCGTGCGCCACCACCGCCCGGCTGCCAGGATATTCTAATGGCAAGATGTAATCACAAAAGAAGGGCCGGGCTGACAAGACGGCTCAGCAGATGAAGGCTCTCGCTGCTAACCCTGATAACCTGAGTCCCACCCTGGAGCCTAGGTAAAGATGGAAGGGGAGACCCGATGCCAGAGTTGTCCTCTGACCTCCACACATGCCCACCGCACACTGCGACTTTAAAAACGGTTCGTTCCCGCAGGCCTTGCACTCAATATAACAGTGCCCTCTCGCATTTACACATGCCACCTCAAAGCCTTCTTCATGGCAACCTCTGTAATCTGGTCCCTGGGTGCTAACTTGGGAAATCATCCATCTTTTTAAAATTATGTGTATGTATATGGAGTGCAATGCCTGCAGCGGTCAGAGGAGAGCTTCAAATCCCCTGTAGCTAAATACAGTCCGCTGTAAGGGGTTCGACATGTCTGCTGACAACAGAACTCAGTTCTCCCGGACAGCGAGCACTCTACTGAGCACGCCCCAACCACTTTGAGACAGGGTTTCACTATGTAGATCTGGCTGGCCTGGAACTCACTATGTAAGCCTTGAACTCACAAGCATTCACCTGCCTCTGGCTCTCAAGTACTGGAATTAATGGCTTGTGGCACCCCTTTGAAGCAGTGTCATGTAACCCAAGCTGGTCTCAAATTTGCTACATAGCTGAGGACAACCATGAGCTCCCGATCTTCCTGCCTCCACCTCCCAGTACAGGGACTAAAGGCCTGTGCCATCATGCCTAATTTAAGAACCCATCTTCTGGGGCTGGAGAGATGGCTCAGAGGTTAAGAGCACTGGCTGCTCTTCCAGAGGTCCTGAGTTCAATTCCCAGCAACCACATGGTGGCTCACAACCATCTGTACTGAGATCTGGCGCCCTCCTCTGGCGTGCAGGCATACACCGAGGCAGAGTGTTGTATACATAATAAATAAATAAATCTTTAAAAAAAAAAAAAAAAGAACCCGTCTTCTATGTATCTTCTAGACCACCTCAACAAAATAAGCTGTACAGTTACATACACACACACATACACACACACGCACACACACATACACACACACACACATAGACACAGGTTTTATTTTTTTTATTTATAAGCTTTTTCTTCAGCCTCTTCACGCATCCTAGATAAAATCTAACAGTTAACGGTTTTCCCATATTCTCTGAACAGGGTTTCCCTCCAGTAATTCTTTTCTGTACCTGAACTAGGATAGTAAAATATTTTCTCAGGTACCTTATGAATCCTCAAAAGTGAAGGTTTTCAAAAAAAAAAAAAAAAAAAAAGTGAGCCGGGCGGTGGTGGCGCACGCCTTTAATCCCAGCACTTGGGAGGCAGAGGCAGGCGGATCTCTGTGAGTTCGAGGCCAGCCTGGTCTACAAGAGCTAGTTCCAGGACAGGCTCTAAAGCTGCAGAGAAACCCTGTCTCGAAAAACCAAAAAAAAAAAAAAAAAAAGTGAAGGTTTTCCAAGCTCTAGTCACAAGAATTCTATACAACGTGAGCACTTTCATGCCTTAGCACCGCACTGGGAGAGCCAAAGGCTTTCCCGCAGAACTTAACATTTATAAGGCCCAACACCAGTGTGCCTGATCATATGTCCTTGGAGGCCTGAATTAGAAATGAAGGCCTTCCCACATCGCTTACATTCATAGGGTTTTTCCCCAGTGTGCGTTCTTTCATGTTTGCGAACTGAAGTTGAACAAATGAAGGCTTTCCCACAGTGTTTACACAAAAAGGGTCTCTCTCCCGTGTGAGTTCTTTCATGCTTACTAAGTGCACTGGGTGAATTAAAGACTTTCCCACACTCCTTACACGTGTAAGGTCCACCTCCAGTGTGCCTCATCATGTGGCCTTTAAGGCCTGAAAGAGAGCTGAAGGCTTTCCCACACTGACTACACGTGTAGGGTTTCTCGCCAGTATGAGTCCTTTGATGTCGTCGAACTGAGCCCCAGCAACTGAAGGCTTTTCCACACTGTTCACACTGATAAGGCTTCTCTCCGGTGTGGATTCTTTCATGGATTCTCAGTGAGCTGGGATAGTGCAAACCTTTCCCACACACATTACACTTGTGCGGTCCACCTGCAGTATGAGGTACAATGGATTCACCAAGGCCGGTAAAAGAAAGGAAGGCTTCCTCATGTTCCTGACACTCATACGGTTTGTCTTCAGTGTGAGACCCGGCACTGATGTGGGAAGAGTAACTGCTGAAGGCTGGCTCACACTGCTGACATTTGGAATCACGTGCTTCCTGTCTAGGGTGAGCACGCCTGGGCTTCCCAGACGAGAGAGGCGTGAAGACTGTCCCACATACACTACACTCACAGAGTTTTCCTTCAGTAGAACTTTTCTTCTTCAGATCATGGTCAAGAGTTTCACTGAAGGTTTCTCCATAATGGCTACTTTGTCTGCTGTCACCAAGTCTCTCTATAATATGGCTGCTGTTGAGAAAAAAAAATCAGAACAATTACAAATGCTTCACTCACAATTTCAAACCACTGATAGGCTTCAAATTCCTATATTTACTAGAAGGCTGAAGAGATGCCTCAGCAGTTAAGAGTGTACACGCTTCATTTTTAAATGCTTTTGTTTTTATTTTATGTCTTTGTGTTTTACCTATTTGCATATATGTTTGTACACTACTGTGTACCAGAAGACGACATTGGACCTCTGGAACTTAACTCCAGCTTCAAAAGAATCTGATACCTCTGGCCTTTGTAAGCCCATACAAACACGTGCACACAAATAAAATGTAATAATAAATAAATAAACATGCAGATGGGTGGGTTTTTTCAAACTTAATGACAAACTAAAATTCTGTCTTTATGTACACAAGTACACACATGTACATGTGGAGACCAGAGGTCAATCTCAGGTGTCTTCTTTGCTACCTTATTTTCTGAGATAGGGGCTTCTACTTTTACAAAGAACTAGCTGGTGTGATTAGGCTGACTGGCCAGTAATCCCCAGAGACCTATCTATCTCAACCCTCCCCCCAAAGCTAGAATTATATGCACATGTCCCCACACCCACCTGGCTTTTTACACAGATTCTAGGATCAATCGCTGGCATAGTTGGCACTACACCACCTGAGCTGCCGGCCCAGCTCCTGAATGTCTCTCAGGGGACATTCCTTTCTGTTTCCAGTGAGAGTTACCTTAAGAGTCTCCCCTGATTTCTGTACCAGTCTTCAATATTCTGGTCCCATCTTTCTCCTACAACACAGAAGGGAGAACACTGAGTTCAGAGAGAGAACAGACTAGACTCTGGGCCTGTGACTGCTGCAAGGACGCTCTGGTTATGCATCAGAGTGTTCCTTCCCATACTGCCAGTCAGAAGCCAGCACGGATGGGCAGAGCATGCTGTCTAGCAAGAAAGTAAGAAGCTGACATCCTTACCCACAGAAGCCAAGGTCACGAAGATTTCCCCGACAACCTCTCTGTAAAGGTTCTTCTGGGAAGAATCCAGCAGAGCCCACTCATCCTGGGTGAAGTTCACAGTCAAATCCTCAAAGGTCACCAAGTCCTGAAACATGGCAAACATGTTTACAAGAGGAAGAGAGACACGTGACACGGAGAAGCTGTATTCAATCCATAAGTCATTCACATAAGAGGCTACAGGGACGGCTCAGCAGTTAAGAGAACTTGCTGCTTCCAGATGACCCGAATTCTGTTCCCAGCAACCAGAGGGCTGCTTACAATCACCAGCTCCAGGAGACTTAACACCCTCTTCTGGCTTCCTTGCCAAGGGTAGGGTCAGCACACACAGCATATTCTAACACAGACATATACACATAAATAAAAATAAACCTTCCTTTAAAAAGACATTCACATACAATCCTATGGTCTCTAAACTTTTAGTTTATGGTAAATGAATACAGTTACCAGAATTCTGGCCTTAGTTCACATTCACTTTCTCATAAAGTACTAACACCAAAACACAGGGAACTGGGCTGTACATTCTAACTGTTGCCTTGCTTTGTTTTATTCATATTGTGTGTATATATTCATACCCATGCGGAGGATTCGGGTGTTGTGCCCTACTGCTCTGTATTATTACCAAGACAGTGGAAAGAGTAACTGCTGAAGGCTGCTCACATGGCTGACATTTGGAATCATGTGCTTCCTGTCTAGCGTGAACACTGCTGGCTTCCTGAACGAGTGAGTTCAGGGCCTCTCACTGAACTGAAGCTGATCGTTTTTCAGCTAGGCTGGTTGACTGACCGGTAAGCCCCAGGCTATATCTCCACCCCCAGCACTGGGATCACAGATGTACAGCCATATGAGGCTTTACATGGAAGCTGGGGATCCAAACTCAGGTCTTCATGCTTCTGGAGCAATCATCTCACCCACTAGGCCACCTCCCCAGCTGGCTTGTTGGCTTTAGGGTCCAGCTAGGTTGTCCCAGGCCAACCTCCAACTCATGATTATCCTGCCAATCCTCTCAAATGCTGGGACTGCAGCTGGTGCCACCATGTCTGACTTATTGATATATTTATGTGGGCTTTGGGTATTATCTCGGTTACTTTTTTTAATTGCTGTGATAAGACATCAAAACCAAGGCAATTTACTGAAGAAAAGAGCTTATTGGGGCTTACACTGTCAGAGAGTGAGTTCATAACCATCATGTTGGGGAGCATGACAACAGGCAGGCACAGTGCTGGAGCAGCAGCTGAGACTTTATGTCCTTACCCACAAGGATTCAGAGAGAGAGACTGGAAATGACACAGCTCCCCTCCAGTGATATGCCTTTCCAACAAAGCCACACCTCCTAATCCTTCCCAGTTTCACCAAATGCAGACCAAGTATTCAAACATATGAGCCTATGGGGACATTCTCATTCAAACAAACACAGGACTCAGACCAGGGTATTAGATTTGGTGGCCAGTACCTGCACCTGCTGGGCTATCTTGGTAGGCCCAGCAGCTACAATTTCTAACACAGTTGAATGGGGATCATAATATGATGGTGAGTGGACTCACAATTATAACATACATAGTGGGGGGCAGGCATGGTGGGGCACACCTGTAATCCTAGCACCCAAGGCTGAAACCAGATTGTACTGAGTTTGAGGCCAACTGGGATACATAGAAAAAAAAGTCTCAAAAAATGGTGCATGCTTATAAGAAATGCTGAAGATATAGAGCCAGGAGGATCTTGAAGGCCAATTTAAGCTACATGTGGGGCTAAAGAGATGGCTCAGTAACTACAGGGCTTAGTTCATATCCCCAGCACCCACACAAAAAGTCAGGCATGACAACACAAGCTTTGTAACTCCAGGACTAAAGAGAGGATCCCAGGGACTTGTTGGCCGGCTAGCCAGTCAAGCCAAAATGGCAAACACCAGGTTCAAGGAGGAGTAATTATCTTAAAATAAGGTGACCAATGTCAATCTCTAACTCAAACCCCACTCCATGTGTAAGCATATCTGCATACATGAGTATACATGCATATTCCACACATATGCAAAAGTGGGTGAACAGGTATTCTTCCCTTAGAACACTTCCCACTCTCAGAAATCAGAAATTCTCATTTTTTTCTTAATAAGTCTATGTTTATTTGAATATATTATATTTGAATTATCTATATTATATTTGGCCCCCTACACCTTTTGTGAATCACTAGCACAGCATCTGCCTCCCTGGGTCTAGATGATGCAGTTCCCAGCTTCTTCTGAAGGAGGCTCAGGTGGACAACAGGATTCTCCCTGCTGACCCCATGGGGATGTTATCTCTGCAACTTCCTCCTTTACCCAAAATGAAATCCCACCAACATTGCCTGGGGCACAGAAACCATGGCCTTCACAGGCTTTCCCGTGCACTACATCAATGGATACAGAATGTAAACCTGAAAGCTGGGGTCTGAGAGGAAGGACTGTGGAGTGCTACGTAGAACACAAGAAGCCCTAGGCTTGACCTCCAGCACCCCATGAGCTAGGAATGGTGGCACATAACTAAAAAATCCCAGTTTGGGAAACAGAGACAGGAGATCAAAAGTTCAAGAGTGGGGCTGAAGATATGGTTCATTTGTTCAGAGCATTTGCTCTTCTTCCAGAGGACCCAGACCCTGTCCAAGCATGAAGCCTCACACTTATCCCTAACTCCAGTTCCAGGGGAGTCCCGTGCATTTTAGAGATGCATCTTAGAGAACACAGCTCCAAAGAGTTTCCTGTTAGGCAGACAGCCAATAAGGCAAAACTTTAGACTTTGTAACAGCCATTCAGCCAAGCCTGGTGTCCTATATCTGTAATCCCATCACTCGGGAAACTGATACAGGAGGATTATTAGTTTGAGACCATTCTGAATTGTGCAGTGAAACCATATACAATAAATACATGCTAGTAATAAGTAAATGACTGGAGATGCAGTTCAATGATAAAGCTCTAAGCCTTGGGTTCTATCCTCAGCACTACAAAAATCAGCCAACCAACCAAACCAACCTTTGTCCTAAAGAAAAGTTGTCATTAAAATGTATGCTTAGAATGTAGAAAGGTGACCAGCTGTGACAGCACAGGTATGTAATTGCAGTACTTGGGATTTGAGATAGGGACTCCGAGGATGAGTTAAATTCAGCATCGAGAGACTGCTGACCAGCACGCAGGAAGATCTGGGTTCCATCCCTAGCACCGCTTAAACTCAAACCAGATGGCACTAGAAACCCTGTTGAGAAAGTAAGAAAGAGTAAGGGGAGTGGGCGGGGGGGGGGGACTAAGGAAGAGAGATAACTAGAAAGAAAAAGAAAGAACATGGAGTGGGGAGTTGCTACTGGAGGTGTGGAAAGGGGAACCGGAAACAAGCGTCTTCATTGGCTACAGAGTTTGAAAAGCTAGACTGGAATAGGGTCTCTAATTTAAGGCCACCAGTAAATCTGTACAACACAGGGGAGAATTGGCTCCCACTCAGGGAACAGGGATAGGCTGGGGACCCTCGGGCAGCAGCTCCTCCCGCACTCTGCACAGCTCGGATCTTGTTGCCGCCCTCCCACCCCACGGCCGAGCTGCAGAGCAAGGCCGAAGCCGGACCTAGCGGGAGCCCGGACCCGAGGGGGTAGTGGAAGCGGGACGACATGGGGCACAAACTGGGCGCAGACTCCCGAGTGACGCTGCGTCACGTAGCATTTTTCCATCTCCGGATGCACTCACCATCCCGCTGCCCAGGAGGTCCTACTGACGCCCGCCTCCGGGTTCCGGGTTCTCCTCAGGACACAGTAGGACACGGACAGAGGCAAAGACCCCAGCCAGCAAAGCCCAGACAGACCCTCCCAATAAGAGCCTCAGTTCTTTGATGGTTTTGCAAGGCGGCGCCCGCCCCTTCCAGCAGTGCGTCTCATTGGACAGTTACTGCAGTCCCGCCCCTTCACCCTGAGGGACAGAGGGGTAAGACTGGGGATAAATTCGTGTAAGCGTCCTCTACGTCCTAGATCCTTAAGTCTAGGATCTCAAACTGATTGGGGCAGCTAAGGAGGAACGTATGTAAACTCTCTAGCTTTTTTTTCCTTTGAGACCAGGTCTCATGTAGAACAGGCTAGCATCGATGAACTTAAGTAGCCAAGGATGAACTTGAACTTCTGATCCTTCTGCCTTTTAAGTGCTGAGATTATAGGTGCTATTATGCCCGGCTATGTTTATGCTGTGTTGGAGATGTTACTTAGAGCCTTGTGCGTAGCAAGCAAGCACTCTACCAATGTGGCTACACCCCCAGTTTCCTGCCCCTTTAGTGTCTCTTTTCTTTGTAAGAGGGCGGGGTCTATATAGCCTAGGGCTGGCCTCCAACTCCTCCTGAGTACTAGGATTTCATTCGTGGGGTACTAGGACACCTGACGGGCCATGGGCTTTTTTCTAGATCACTAAGGAGTGTGCTCTTATTAGCTCTGCCTTTGTCCATCTCAAACCAGCTGAAAATTTTAGATCGGGATTGATGGCGCAGACGTGAAAACAAAGAGATCAGCCTCCACAGAAGCGGACGGTCCTTTAATCAGAACCAAGAAGGGCAGTGGGGAGGGGTGGTGGAGTTTCATAGCGAATCAAAGGGAACTTTTGGAGTGGATGATCCCGTCTGCAGGTGTTTCCCTACAGAGGAAGGTTGTGCGCTATCAGGAAGGCGTCGCCCAGCTCCTAACCACTGCAAATGTTTGTCAACTCTCACTTTGCTCCGCTCACTGGAGGTTTTCAGGTCGACCAAAAGCCCTTCAGAAAACACCACCTTTTCATTACTAAGAGCCTGCAAAAATGTCTGATGGGAACTGGAGATGTACCTCAGTTGGCAGAGTCCTTGCCTAGAATTCAAGAAGCCCTGGTTTCAATCCCTAGCAGTGTTATTTAAAAAAAAAAATAAAAATAATAAGAAGGCCCAGTGTGGTGGCACAAGCCTTTGATCCCAGCCTTCCAGAGGCAGAGGCAGGTGGATCTCTGAGTTTGTGGCTAGACTGGTCTACAGAGCAAGTTCCAGGCCGGCCAGGGCTACACAAACTATGTCTCAAATAATATTGTTTATTACTGAGGGAAACACACTATGGCATGGGTATGACATACTTTTTAAAAAATATGTATGGGTATTTTGCCTGCACGTATGTCTGTTCACTGTATGCGTGCCTGGTGGAGGCCTAAAGAGGACATTAGACCCTCCAGTGACCACAGATGGTTGTGAACTGCTCTGTAGGTGTTGAGGAGCATCCAGGGTTCCAGCTGGGCTCTCTCGCCAACCTCTCGGCCTCCACCATGGGTCTCAGGCTCACATAGCTATAGCACTCGTACGCTGTCTCGCTGGGCCTGATAGCTAAACCTTTGAGATCAGAGCTATGAAATTCCACCCTCTGCTCACACCAGCACCACCTCTCGGAGGAGCTGGACCTCGGATGCCTTCTCACCTCACACTTCACCTCAGACCCCTGTTTCTGGAGCCTATAAGAACCTCTAAGTGCTACCCCTGGGGAGGCCAATGAAGACTTGGATTTCCCATCTGATATCAGGGACCATCTCTTGTCTTTACAAAACTTGTTTCACACGGACAAACAGAACTGGCTGGATAACATCAAATTGGATTTTAAAAATCTAGAATGAGACTGCAGTGGTGGCACGCGCCTTTAATCCCAGCACTCGGGAGGCAGAGGCGGGCAGATCTCTGTGAGTTCCAGGCCAGCCTGATCTACAAGAGTTAGTTCCAGGACAGGCTCCAAAGCTACAGAGAAACCCTGTCTCAGACCAAAAAAAAAAAAAAAAAATCTAGAATGTTAGCCCCAAAGGGCCAAGGATGTTTACAGACTTTGTTTGCTACAGTGTTTCTTACTGGAGTCATGGCTCCTGGCTCACAGCACACACACACACACACACACACCAGCCCCATAACCACTCTCAGCACACACACACACAGATCACAGGCCCACAACCACTTTCACAGTGAACTATTCTTTTACTGGAGTCATGGCTCCTGGCTCACAGCACACACACACACATACACACACACATCACAGGCCCACAACCACTTTCACAGTGAACTATTCTCTTACTGGAGTCATGGCTCCTGGCTCACAGCACACACACACACACACACACACACACACAACCACTCTCACAGTGAACTATTCTCACCTTTCCCGTGGCAGAGGTACCTCACTCTTCTCAAATAACTGCAGAAAAGGTGCTTTGGCTTGCTCAAAAGAGAGGGAAGAGCTCAGCCTCTGGAGGCCAGGGCCGGATGAAAGGCTGCTTCCTGTACTGGTGGAGGACTCAGCAGCAGCCTAGACACCTACACACCACGGCTCCTCCTGCCCGGGACCAGGAGCCTCCACACAATCTAGTGAGGCATGGGGCTGCCTGCCCTATCCCAGCCCTCGGACTGGAGGGGACTAGGGCAAGTCCAGACAGCGGGAAGGTTTGGAGAAGGCAGCCCCCATCTCCTTGGCCCCTCTCCCAGCTGGGATTTCTGGTTCCCCCTAAACTGACATTCTCTAAAAAGATTTATTTTTAACTATCTGTATGTCAGGACCTGGGTACGGGTACATGAGTACAGTGGCCTGGGGAGACCAGAGAGGACACCGAGTTACAGGCAACAGTGAGGCGCCCCACATCGGCACTGGGGACCAAACTCTGGTCACATTCTGCGCTGGTTAGTTTTTTCAGCTTGACGAGAGTCACCTCAAAGGGGGAACCTCAAGGAGCTGTTTTCATCTGAATGGCCCGTGGGTATGTCTGTGGCACATTTTCTTAATTTCTAACTGATATAGAAGGCCCAGTCCACGCTGGGGGTGGGGCATCACCCCTAGGCAGTAAGCCTGAGCACGCTGGGGGTGGGGCATCACCCCTAGGCAGCAAGCCTGAGCACGCTGGGGGTGGGGCATCACCCCTAGGCAGCAAGCCTGAGCACGCTGGGGGTGGGGCATCACCCCTAGGCAGCAAGCCTGAGCACGCTGGGGGTGGGGCATCACCCCTAGGCAGCAAGCCTGAGCACGCTGGGGGTGGGGCATCACCCCTAGGCAGCAAGCCTGAGCACGCTGGGGGTGGGGCATCACCCCTAGGCAGTAAGCCTGCGCTCCAGGGCAGATGAATGTGGACAGGGGAGCAAGTCAGTGAGCAGCTTCCTTCCCGGTCTCTGACTCCCCTCAATTATGAACTATAATATAAAAGTAGAAGTCAAAAAAAAAAAAAAAAAACCCTTTCTTCCCTCAAGTTGCTTTTGGTGTTTTATCACAGCAATAAAAACCAACTAGGAGTCTACGGCCATATCGCCCTGAACGTGCCCAATCTCATCTGATCTCGGAAGCTAAGCAGGGTCGGGCCTGGTTAGTACTTGGATGGGAGACCGCCTGGGAATACCAGGTGCTGTAGGCTTTAAAAAAAAAAAAAAAAAAAAAAAAAAAAAAAAAAAACTAGGAGCTGGAGACAAGGTTAAGAGGCTAAGAACACTTGCTGTTCTTGAAGAAGGCTGGGGTTCAGTTCTCAGCACCCACGCGGTAGCTCACATTAACTCTGGTAACTCCAGGTCCAGAGGCTCTGAATCATCTTCTGGCCCCCCAAGTGCACTACGTGAACATGGTGCACATATATACATGAAAGCAAAACACTCAAAAAAAATTCAAAAATTTTCTAAGCAAACTAAGGACACACTCTTAACCTCTGAGCCATGTCTCCACCTCTTGACTACTTTTCTTTAATCCTCTTTCCAGGGTGTCTGGGACTTACCCAAGGAAACCTTGTTTCAGTCTGGGGTCACAGGTTTCAAAGTAATCAGATTCTGTGTCCAATGGAGCCAAGCCTCAGCCTCACAGAGGCATCAGGATCTGGGAATGAGGGAGTTCAGGTCAAGACCACAACTTCCTCAGCCCATCTCGGATCTCGCCTTCAAGCAAGGGTAGACCGACTTTCACCCACAAGAAACTTTTCCTTCTTTTTTGCAAGACTCTGTTTATTTTTAGGTGTGTGTTACAAACCTGAGTGCAGGGCTTGCCCAGGCGGGTCCTCCGCTGTGCTGCGGGTACAGGAGCTGTAAGGAGGGGCAGCTTAAGAAAGAGCAGCCCTGTGGGCTC
Organism: Arvicola amphibius; assembly: GCF_903992535.2. Lineage (NCBI taxonomy): Eukaryota > Metazoa > Chordata > Mammalia > Rodentia > Cricetidae > Arvicola > Arvicola amphibius. Next base: position 90,595,596 of record NC_052049.1, on the reverse strand, counting down.
ACGTATCTGCACGCCTGCTCTACAGCCTCACTCTGTGTAGTCTCCTCGTAACCTTACACATCTGTATGTGGGCTTTTATTTCAATTCTTTGAATAAGAATCCAAGAACCAGGAAACACCGACCCTAACCCTGACCTCCACCACCTGGTAATACCTGATGTCAAAAAAATAAAGGAAACTTTATAAAGTCAGATTTGTTTTCCTCTTTTAAAAATTGTGTGTGTGTGTGTGTGTGTGTGTGTGTGTGTGTGTGTGTGAATACATGCCACATGCTTGCAGGTGCCCAGAGTCCAGAAGAAGGAGTTAGTTGTGAGCCACCAATGTGGGTACTGGGAACTGAATGGGGTCCTTTTCAAGAGCACCTAGTGCCAAGAAACCGTGGAGCCATGTGCGCAGACACAAACTCAGAACTGGGATAAGGACTGGATCGCTCCAGCTTCCAGGTACCGACGGTTTTATCATCACACCGGCTCTAAGGCATTTCCCATCCAGCTCCTCTCAGTGGAGTCATCCATAACGTAAGGCTTTACCATTGATCTTGAAACTGGAACAAAACTCCAAGTTATTATTGGTGACAGTCTTACTATGCAGCCATGGCTGGTCTGGAACTAATTCTGGAGATCAGTCTGCTTCAAACTCATGGAGATCCCCCTGTCTCTACCTCCCAAGTTCTGGGATTAAAGGTGTGTGCCACCATGCTCAGCTTCCAAAGGACTAATATTTAAAAAGAATGGGATTTTTTTTTTTTTAAAGAATGGTCTTTGGGGCTGGGTAGCTGGGAGAGTGCTGGCTTAGCATGCTGAAGCCCTGGGCTCCTTCCTCAGCACCACAGAAATGGATGTGGTGGTGCTTGCCTGTGATTTGGGCACTCTGTGATTTGGGTGGAAGCAGGAGGGCAGAAAGGTCAAGGTCATCCTCCCCACAGCTTGAGGTTAGCCTGAACTAAAAGAGAAAGGAAAAGAGATAGGTGGCTGGAGAGATGGCTCAGGGGTTAAGAGCAGTACTTAACTTGCTACCCTCACAGAGGACCCAAATTCAGCTCCCAGCACCCATGTTGGACGGCTCCAGGGAATCTGACACTCTTGTGGCCTCTTCAGCCACCCACATGCACATACCCACATCCGGACACGTAATTAAAAATAAGTCTTAAAAAGAAAAGAAATAGTCTTCAGATAGACTGGTGGTATCCTCTCCCTCAAGACATTTATTGAAAGTGTTATTCGGCTACAGCACTGACGTCAAAAATCTGCAAACCTCGAGGGCAGAGCCCAACTACCAAGAATCTCCTGCGCAGATTCCCCAGCGAGGGGGGCGGGGCTGCACTAATTATGTCTGAAGAGCTTCAGCCCCATCCAGGTCCAAAGGTGGAAGAATACGTAAACGGGCACGGTGACTGGCAAGAGCAGGCTGTAGAAACACAGGCTGCTGGCGCTGGTGCAGTCCTGGGGGAAGCCTTCCTCCACAGAGGCGGAGTAGAACAGGCCTGCCAGGGACACCAGCGGGATGAGGACAGTCAGGGTGGGCAGAGATGGGATCATCCTCCTCCCTTCTTAAAAGGTAAACAGTATCACGAAAACTCGGTTGCTTTCAAGGTTCTGCTCCTGTCTTATCTTCCCGTTGTCCCGACTCCTCATTCATCCAGGCATGAGGCCACGCTTCTTGAGGACAGACAAGGAACCCAGCGGCCCCAGACCGGAGGTGAGGGCTCCTCAACCTTGTTCTGACCCGATCCACCGTCACATGCAGCAGTTACCAGCGACCGCAGACAACACACACGTCCCCCGCAGAGCAAAGGGTTCTTAACTGTATGAGAAAAGCACAAGCGAGTGACAAAATGGGGGGGGGGGGAGAGCAAAGGAAGGGGTACGGAGAAGCAGCCAGCAACTCCAGTACTAGGTTAGAGACGAGAGAGGATTGCTGGGACCTGCAGGCTGGCCTCGAATGTGTGGTCCTCCACCATCGGCGTCCCCAAGCCACCATGCCCAACTAGTAAGCAAATCTTTTAAAAGAGTGTCTTCCAAAACTGCCTGTGGTGACTCACACCAGGAATATCAGTACTGAGGAGGAAGCAGAAGAATGGCACTTCAAAACACTACAACGTGTCATTTAGTCCTTTGGGAAGTAATTTGAAAAGTAGAATGAAGGGCAGGTGCTGATCATATTCTGTGAACTGGAGACGTGAAAGGAGGCCTACAAACCCTGATTCACGTCAGATGAAGGCAGACCTCAGCACCTGAGTGGATGCTTCCCATACGCGGAGGACCGGCTGGGGACCCGCACCGGAACCCGGAGATTTGTCTCGAGCCGCCTGCCACCACTGTACTGACCGAAAAACAGCACCAGCTCTGGATCCACGGGGACGCGAATGGGTATCGGGGTCCCGCTGCCACCTCTGGCCCGCGTAGGGAAGCGATGGCCAGGAGGACCGAGCCGAAGGGAGCCGGACAGAGCCGAGCCGAAAGCAAACCAATCAACCGAGCGTAACTGGAGGCGTCCGTGGCGCAGCCGCCTAGCTGGCGCGAGGCGGCCAAAGCCCTGCCCCTGCTGCTTCCAACAGCTCGTCCGCGGGTCTCTCGGGACCTCCTGACCCTGAACTCACCGCTCGCGGGCCAGCAGGGTTCCCGGGGCGGGCGGCGCCTAGCCGTGCCGGTCACCGGTCTCCGGAGGCGGGGCACCCTCGGCCAGCGGCCCCGTCAAATCGCCTGCAGGGGGCGGAGCGAGAGACCCAGATCCCGCGATGGAACGGACCCGCGCGTCCTCATTGGACAGCGCGCGACGTCTCCCGCGCTCAGGCTCCGCCCCCGTGGTCTTGGATGACCGGTAAAGCCAGAACCCCAAAGAGAGGCGCTTGATAGAGGGGTCCGGGGGCTCTCCGTCGGCTCTGGCTGGGCGTCCTTACGCCGTTCCCGTTGGAGGCAGGATAGGAGCATATTTGCCGCAGGGTTTATTCATGGCTTTCCAGACCAGACAGTGGCGTCCGCATTCGGAAGCCTTCCCTACTTCTTCTAATGGGTAAACTGGAAGCCGGCATCCCTGAGCCTCTGAAGTAGACGGGAAAAGAGTCTAATCGGTGGTTTTACACATGAATTTGTGATGTCAAAATAATGGTTTGGATCGGTGTGATGGCTCAGTGAGTATAGGCGCTTGCTGCCAAGCCTGACTACTTATTTTCTCCCATTATGCTCTGACTTCCTTCCACACATTTACTGTGGCACTCCCGCGTGTACTCACGCAAAAAGTGTAAACTGCAGTTTAAAGAGAGAACGTGTCCAGGCGTGATGGCATACATCCCTAATCCCAGCACTCAGGGGGCAAAGACAGGAGGATTTCTGTGAGTTCAAAGCTAGCCTGATTTACACAGCAAGATCTAGGTCATCCGGACTATACAAGACCCTGTCTGGGCGTGGGCTGGCGGTTAGGGGGATTCGTGTTCGCAAATGCTATCTGTCCATGTTGCCAGCCACTACTTGCATGCGGATACAGAGTGGAATCTGAGTCCAGCGTACAGAGGAATGAGGCTGAGCTTGGATTCTATGCGCTACTGTACGCAGTGGCCTCCACCCCTTAACCTTCCTGCAAACCAAAAGATCAGAAAGTTTTTCCTGCCAGAAGTCCGTAACAGTGTAGAGTCCGTGCAGGTTTTATTGGACCACAAGGTGGCAGAAGAGGGCCAAGAACAAAGCTGTCTTGTGGTGTGTACACAGTTGCATGCCTTCGCACCTGCACACACGCACACAAAATCAGATAATAAACGTTTTCTAATTAAATATTTTCAAAATAGAACAAAACTTAGGAGCCAGCAAGAGAGTTCAAGTGGTCAAGGCGCTCACTACACTAACCTGACTCCTCCAAGTTGTCCCCCGACCTCTGCATGGAGAGGAACACATCCACATTAAATAAACAAATACACCTGGGTGGTTGGCAGATGTAGCTACCTTAAAATCTGGGACTTGGGCACCTGCATGACAGGCTTTTCCTGTATGGATGCACTGCACACACATCTGCTCACCCCAGGAAGGGTTCCTTCTCAGACCAAAGGGTGTTCGTCACCAGATGTGGTGAAGCAATGGGTGAGCTAATTTGGTGAGACAGTGAGCTCTGCTGGGGTTGCTTACAGGAATGTGGGTGGGACTCCTTACAGGCCTGGCAGTGGCTCAGAAACAACTGCATCACCAAAACCTGCTGGCATGGAGCACCATGGCCATCGCTGCTTGACAAAGTTGCAGCATTTCGACATTGCAGACCTCCCTTCTCAGCACCTTTGACCTTCATTTTCAATGGTTCTCAATATTAATGCCTTTCCCTTTGGGAAATTTTGTGTGGGCTATGGTAAAGAGCTTCTCTGAACAAAATAATACTTTGGAAAAAAAATCCCTGACACTATGGAACCAGGAAAGTTAGAGATCCCAAGGATGAAATGTCTACAGTGCAGATCCAGAGGCTAAACCCATTAAGGGCGGTTATGACCAAGTTTTTGGTCCCCAAATGAATTCACGGAGCTGGATTTCCGATGCTGATTACCTGAGGGTTTTTAATTCAAACTCTTTTTGGACTACACCTCCTCACACCAGCGCAGCTCAGCGGGTGAGAGAAGCGCTGCAAACTCCCCTCCCGTACCAGCTCATTATATAACTTAAGATGAAGCCCTTCCTTTAAAATGGAGTTTGCAAAGTCGGGTCCGCACAGGGCAGGAGTTAAATACAGAGGACTCAGAATGGTGCAGTATAACGGGAGGAGAGTAAGACACCAGGACCTTCCCTTTGGGGAGCTGTGAGGGGAACAGGCCCACTTAGTAATACTGTCTGCTCCCCAGAGGAAGTACTTTTCCCAAGGTCAGGAATTTGGGAATAGGTGTCCACTCCTGGGGCTTGAGGAAAGTTCCTGCTTGATAAGGCAGTCATTTTCCTGTCTCTAGCAAGAGGGCCTGGTGGGCCTTCCAGAACCCTTGACTGGTGCCTATTGTCAAGATCAGTGCTAGGTGACTCATCCTACCCTCCCCCCCCCACCCCATATCAGAGCCGCTTGTCTCCCGGTGTGCAACCGTCGAGTATAAAAGTCTTAATCCCAGCACTCAGGCGGCAGATCTCTGTGGGTTTAAGGCCAGCCTGGTCTACAGAGCAAATTCCAGGACAGGCGCCAAAGTTACAGAGAAACCCTATCTCCAAAAATTAAAAACAAAAACAAAAACAAAAACTTTTCTCAATTAAATGCTCCTGGCAGCCATCCCAGTTCACCCTCAGATCATGTCTCCTCCTTCTCTCCCCCTGCTGACTCCACACATTCTCTTTGGAACCTGAACCACCCCCCACCCTCTCACCCCTGCCACCCCAGCTGAAGCAGATCTCCGGTAACCAATGCCAACCTGGGTATCATAAAATCTAGGAAGCTGGAGTGTATTGCATGATCTGCTGGCAGCTCAACAGACTGAAGTGTCCTGTCCTTTCCAGATGGCTCATGGCTCGCTGCTTCTTCCAGCAGCAGGACTTGTCTGAGAGTCTTCCTTGTAGCTTGGCTTGTCTGAGAGATGTACTCATCATTCACACACACACACACACACACACACACACACTCTCACACGTACACTTGCGGGCAGAGGGGCATAGTGAATCCGGTCAGTTTCAGGGATATCCTGAAGCTATTTTGAGTTGCTTTCTGCCTGTATTATGAGCTTTTCTGCAGGGTGGACTGTTTGATTCTAGAAGGGAACCACTATCCTGAGCAGTCAGTTCTGACCTTTTCTGAAAACACGGCTAATGGTGCTTGTTATCTTTCTCTTCCACTTTCCAAATTTTCCCCACTGACTTGTGTTTGGATTATGCTGGCCCTGTCACCTAGCAGGATGAACCCAGGCAGTATGCTAGCCAGCCCAAGGTCCTATGGCTGCTGGGTCACTATGAAGTAGCAAAGGTCCCTTTAAGAGACAAGCTCCAGCCACACTCCAGCTCCCTGCTCCCCGGCTGCCCTTCTGAAGAGGCAGGCTGCTCCTTCCCCCTTCTTCCTCTTCCTCTCTGTATTTCTTTCTCTCTTCCCTCCCTCCCTCCCTTCATCTCAATAAAACTCCCACATGAGCTCTGTCTGCATGGCATGTCTGTCACTTACCAAGGGCTCTCACCTGCTGTGTGGCCCCTTGCCCGCCAAGGTCCTCCTTTTGCTGTTTTACAACAGCTTGTTCATTAGGTCTGCTTCCTTGTATGCTTCATCAGAATACTTAGTTGCTTCTCGGTAGGTCCTTTTTCTTTGGTCTGAAAGTTGAGGGAGGCCAACTCACAGCTTTGGGGAAGCGCTGGTCTAGATTTCTTTGATGCAAGCGCTGAAATTACAGTTTAGAGGGAGGTACTAAGTCCAGAAAACAGCTGAGAATCCAGAAGCTCCCAGAGGTATGCAAGAGCTCTGGCTATGGCCTTCAAAAAATATGAGGTTGGAGAGATGGCTCAGACATTAAGAGCACTGACTGTTCTTCCAAAGGACCAGAGTTCAAATCCTACACAGTGGCTCACAACCACCTGTGACTCCAATCCAAGGCCATCTATTGCCCTCTTCTGGCCTCTGCAGGCACTGCACACACAGTACATAGACATGTGCAGGCAGATAACCATATGCATAAATCTGTAAAACATATTTTATTACATTACCAGGTAGCAACAACGTCCCCCAACCAACCATCCTCTGCCACCTCAGCAACCACCGGAGCCACAGCCCCACCTGCACCAATTGGCAGAAGAGGTGAGTGTCTGAGCTCCCAGCTAAACAGCCCTGATCTCTAGGTCCTAGTTCCCTGGGCACATCCCTTGCCCCTCCCCCACCCACTGCAGTTCCAGCTACTGAGTAGCAACATCCTCCCTGTACCAACCATGCCCTGCCATCTCAGCAACCACAGGAGCCACAGCCCCACCTGCACCATTGGAGGAATGATGGGTTGACATCAGTGTAAGAACACGTTCAACATAAAGACTAATATGTCTCCACCAGAAACTAGTGGTTCTACAACAGCAAGACCTGAACATCCCAATGTAGATGAAGCAGAAGAAAACAACCTTAAAAATAACTTTGACTCCCTCCCTCACATGATCAGACCCTGTAAGCCACAAGGCCCACTCTGCCCCCAAGCCCACCCATGCCCCGCGACCTCAGAGGAACTCTGAAGCATAGGCTGCAACTGCACACACTGAAGTGATCAGTCAGCCAGCGGGGCACCCAACTCTCTAGGTCCTTGGTACCTGGGCAAAAAATGGGCCCCTCCCCCACCTGCCTCAGCTTCACTAGGCAGCCAGAAGGCAAGCTTCCTACAGGTAGGCTGCTCCAACCCTGCCCCCTCCCATGGATCAACCCTGTAAGCTACAAAGCCCACTTGGCCCCCCAAGCCCACCCATCCCCTGTGACCTCAGAGAAACTCTGAAGCACCGCCTGCAACTACACAAAGCAAACCAAGAGAGTGAGCCAAGAGACCTCAGCAGCTCCCTGAGACACAGTGACTGTACAGAGTAGACTAAGAGCAGCTCCCTAGACACAGGTAGCAACTGAAGGGATTGGACCAAGAGGCAAAGACACTGCCGGCACCAATTAGAGGAAGAGTTAGGTAGGTGCCAATGCAAAACTTCAACAACCTAAAAAGCAATATAGCAAAGCCGGAACCCAGTGGTCATGCAACAGGAAGACCCGATCATCTTAACCCAGAAGAAGCAGAGAAAACGATCTTAAATATAACTTTATGAACAAGATTGAGACCTTTAAAGAGGAAATAAACAATTCCCATAAGGAAATGGAGGAAAAGACAAAAAATGGAATAAGTCGATAAATCTCTTAAACTCAAGAAAACCAAGAAAAAGCAATGAAACAGGTGAAGGAAATAGTTCAAGACTTGAACACTAAAATAGAGACAATAAAGAAAACACAAGCCGAGGGAATTCTGGAAATGGAAAATCTGGGTAAATGAACAGAAACTACAGATACAGATGCAAGCATAAGCAGCAGAATACAAGAGACAGAAGAATCTCAAATGTTGAAGATACTATAGAGGAACTTGATTCATTGGTCAAAGAAAATGATAAATCCAACAAATTCTTAGCATAAAACATCCAAGAAATCTGGGACACCATGAAAAGAACAAACCTAAGAATAACAGGGATAAAAGAAGAAGTACAACTCAAAGGCACAGAAAATATATTCAACAAAATCATGGAAAAAAAAAACTTTCCCAAATTCCACCTTGGGCCTGAGCAGGATTGAGGCAACAAATTCCACAGGAGTGGGACTGAACCAACTATCTAGGATGGAGTGGACCTGAGGAAGTAAGCTCCACTAGAGCAGAAGCCGGAGCCAATCCAGTCCCAGGACACTGGCCGACCAGGATTGAGCTAGTGACCTAGTCTAGAGACAGTGAACTCCACCAGAACAGGTACAGAGGAGAAATTGCTGAGGAAGTGAGCCAGAGCCATAGACGTCTGAGGGTCTAGATGTGAATCTGGGACCTTCAAGGAATAGACCTAAGCCAGAACCCCTGTGGGTCTGGGCATGGGTCAAGAACCTCCCAGGAACTAGGCCTGAGCCAGGACCTCTACCAGTCTGGGCATGAATCTGGGACCTCCAAGAGAGTAGGCAGAAACCAGAGAGCTCTGCAGGGCCAGGCATGAGTCTGGGACCTTAAAGGGAGTAGGTCTGAGCCAGGTCCTCTGCAGTTCTGGGTACACCGAAGCCCGGGAACTCCAAGGCAGTAGACTGGAGCCAGAAACCTTTGCAGGACCAACTCCAAGCCAGGGACTTCTGCAGGAGGGATCCAGACCAGGATTTACAGAAACAGGTCAAAACCAGTACCTGGGCCAAAGTAGGTCTGAGACAGCAAACTCCAAGGCAGCAGGGCAAAGCACAGGAGCACTGAATTATCTCCAGGAACACGGACTAATGGAGGGGGTAACTAGAACTGTGGCACTGACTGTACCACGAAGAACAACCATCTGAGCTTTGGATTCACTGGCACCTAGAAGATTAATCAACAGAATCTCAGGCAGCCCCAACCACACCAATCAGAGGAAAAGATGAGTGGAAAAGGTAAGATCACACACTACACCACAAAGAGCAACACAATACCAGTAAAACCTAAAGACCCTACAACAGCAAGATCTGAACAATCAAATATAGATGAAGCAGAAGAAAATGAGCTAAAAATAACTTCAAGAGAATGTTTGAAACTCTTTTTTTTTTTTTTTTTGGTTTTTTGAGACAGGGTTTCTCTGTGGCTTTGGAGCCTGTCCTGGAACTAGCTCTGTAGACCAGGCTGGTCTCGAACTCACAGAGACTCTTAAAGAAGAAATGAGAAATTTCCTTAAAGAAATGGAGAAAAAGATAAAAAATTGGAAGACATCAGAAAATCCCTTAAAGAAAACCATGAAAAATAAACCAAACATATGAAAGAAATTATTCAAGACTTGAAAACTGAAGTAGAGACAATAAAGAAAACAGAAGCTGAGGGAACTATATAAACAGAAATCATGAGAAAACGATCAGGAACCACAATGCAAGCATGAACAGCAGAATACAAGAGATGGAAGAGAGAATCTCAAGTGCTGAAGATACAATAGAGGAAATAGACTCATCAGTTAAAAACATTAAATCTAACAAGAGCTTAACCCAAAATATCCAGGAAATATGGGACACCATGAAGAGGCAAAATCTTAGAATGATAGGTATAGAAGAAGTTCAACTCAAAAGCATGGAAAATATATATAACAAAATCATAGAAGAAAACTTTCCCTACCTAAAGAAAGATATGCCTATGAAGATACAAGAAGCTTACAGAACACCAAATAGACTGGATCCAAAAAAAAGTCCTCTTGCCACATAATAATGAAAACACGAAACATACAGAGTAAGAAAGAATATTAAGAGCTGCAAAGGAAAAAGACCAAGTAACATATAAAGGTAGACCTATTAGAATTACACCTGATCTCTCATTGGAGACAATGAAAGCCAGAAGGTCATGGTCAAGCATTATGTAGATATTAAGAGACCACGGATGCCAGCCTAGACTATTATACCCAGCAAAACTGTTAATCACCATAGAGGGACAAAACAAGATATTTTATGACAAAACTAGATTTCACCAAAACCTAGTTACGAATCCAGCCCTACACAAAATACTAGTAGGAAAACTCCAACACAACAAAAACACAATCAATGGTCTCATAGCAGCAAATCCCAAAGAAAGGAAAAACACACAAATTAACATCATCAATGATGAAAACTAAATTAACAGGACATAGCAACCACTGGTCATTAACATCTCTTAATGTAAATGGACTCAACTCATCTATAGAAAGGCACAGGCTAACAGACTGATATGAAAACAGAATCCATCCTTCTTCTGTATACAAGAAATGCATCTCAAACTCAAAGACAGACATCAACTCAGAGTAAAGGGTTGGGAAAAAATATACCAAAAAATATATATCAAATGGACATAAGAAACAAGTGGGTGTAGCTATCCTAATATCTAACAAAATAGACTTCAAGCTAAAATCAGTCAAAAGAGACAAGGAAGGTCATTTCATATTAGTCACAGGAAAAATCCATCAAGAGGAAACCTCAATACTGAACATCTATGCCCCAAATATAAGGGCAACCTCAAATGTCAAAGAAACACTTCTAAAGTTTAAATCATACATTAAACCCCACACACTAATAGTGGGAGACTTCAACACTCCTCTCTCACCACTGAACAGGTCAGTCAGACAAAAATAATGAACAGAGAAATAAGGGAACTAACAGATGTTATAACTCAAATGGACTTAACAGACATCTATAGAATATTCCATCCAAACAAAAAAGAATATACCTTCTTCTCAGCACCTCATGGAACCTTCTCAAAAATTGACCACATAATCGGTAACAAAACAAACCTCAACAAATACAAAAAATTGGAATACCCCAATGTGCCTGATCAGATCACCATGGTTTAAAACTAGAAGTCAACAGCAATACTAATTCCACAAAGCCCACAAACACATGGAAAGTAAAACCTGAATCATCAATGGGTCAAGGAAGAAATAAAGGGGGAAGTTAAAAACTTCCTAAAGTTTAATGAAAATGACTACACAACATACCCAAATATGGGACACAATGAAAGCAGTGTTAACAGACAAGTTCATAGCACTAAACGCCTACATAAAGAAGCTGGAAAAATCCCACACTAGTGAATTAACAGAACATTTGAAAACTTTAGAACAAAAAGAAGCAAACTCACCTAAGAGAACTAGATGGCAGGAAATAATCAAATTGAGAGCTGACGCCGGACGGTGGTGGCGCACGCCTTTAATCCCAGCACTCGGGAGGCAGAGGCAGGCGGATCTCTGTGAGTTCGAGGCCAGCCTGGTCTACAAGAGCTAGTTCCAGGACAGGCTCTAGAAACTACAGGGAAACCCTGTCTCGAAAAACCAAAAAAAAAAAAAAATTGAGAGCTGAAATCAATAAAATAGAAACAAAGAAAACACTACAAAGAATCAATGAGACAAAGAGTTGGTACTTCGAGAAAACCAACAACATAGACAAACCTTTATCCAAACTAACCAAAGGCAGAAAGAGAATATCCAAATTAAGAAAATCAGAAATGAAAAGGGGGACATAACAACAGACATGGAGGAAATTCAGAGAATTGTCAGGTCATATTTTGAAAACCTGTACTCCACAAAATTGGAAAACTTAAAGGAAATGGACAACTTTCTGGATAAATATCACTTACCAAAATTAAATCAAGACCAGATAAGCAAATTAAACAGACCTATAACTGCTGAAGAAATAGAAACAGTCATCAAGAGTCTCCCAACCAAAAAAGCCCAGGACCAGATGGTTTCAGCTCAGAATTCTACAAGACTTTCAAAGCAGAACTAATACCAATACTCCTTAAATTATTCCAAATAATAGAAACAGAAGAACTATTGCCAAACTCTTTTTCTGAGGCTACAATTACTCTGATACCCAAACCACAAAAAGACATTACTAAGAAAGAGAATTACAGACTACTCTTACTCATGAACATTGATATAAAAATACTAAATAAAATACTGGCAAACCAAATCCAAGAATACATCAAAACCATCATCCACCATGATCAAGTCGGCTTCATCCCACAGATGAAGGGATGGTTCAACATACAAAAATCAGTCAACATAATCCACCATATAAATAAACTGAAAAATAAAAACCACATGATCATCTCACTAGATGCCGAAAAAGCTTTTGACAAAATACAACATCCCATCATGATAAAGGTCTTGGAGAGAGCAGGGATACAAGGAACATACCTAAACATAATAAAGGCAATATACAGCAAGCCAACAGCCAACATCACACTAAATGGAGAGAAACTCCCAGTGATTCCACTGAAATCAGGAACAAGACAAGTTGTCCACTCTCTCCATGTCTATTCAATATAGTTCTTGAGGTCCTAGCTAGAGCAATAAGACACCAAAGGGAGATCAAGTGGTTACAAATTGGAAAAGAAGTCAAACTCTCACTGTTTGCTGATGATGATAGTTTACGTAAGTGATCCCAAAAATTCTACCAAGGAACTTCTACAACTCATAAACACTTTCAGTAATGTAGCAGGATACAAGATTAACTTTTAAAAAATCAGTAGCCCTCCTGTACACAGATGATAAAAGGGCTGGGAAAGTAATGAGAGAAGCAACACCCTTCACAATAGCCACAAATAGCATAAAATATCTCAGAGTAACTAACCAAGCAAGTGGAAGACTTGTATGACAAGAACTTTAAATCTTTGAAGAAAGAAATTGAAGAAGACACCAGAAAGTGGAAAGATATCCCATGCTCTTGGGTAGGCAGAATTAACATAGTAAAAAATGGCAATCTTACCAAAAGCAATCTACAGATTCATCACAGTGCCCATCAAAATCCCAGCAAAATTCTTCAAAGACCTTGAAAGAACAGTACTCAACTTCATATGAAAAAGCAAAAAACCCAGGATAGCCAAAATAATCCTGGGCAATAAAAGAACTTCTGGAGGCATCACAATCCCTGACTTCAAACTCTACTACAGAGCTACAGTACTGTAAACAACCTGGTATTGACATAAGAACAGACAGGAGGACCAATGGAACCGAATAGAAGACCCGGATATCAATCAACACATCTTTAAACACCTGATATTTGATAAAGAAGCAAAAAAATATCAAATGGAAAAAAGAAAGCATATTTAACAAGTGGTGCTGGCATAATTGGGTATCAACATGTAGAAAAATGAAAATAGACCTTTATCTATCACCATACACAAAACTCAAGTCCAAATGGATCAAAGACCTCAACATAAAGCCAACCACACTGAACCTTATAGAAGAGAAAGTGGGATGTACACTTCAATGCATTGGCACAGGGAACCACTTCCTAAATAGAACCCCAGCAGCACAGACACTGAGAGAAACAATTAACAAATGGGACCTCCTGAAACTGAAAAGCTTCTGTAAAGCAAAGGACATGGTCAACAAGACAAAATGACAGCCTACAGAAAGGGAAAAGATCTTCACTAACCCCACATCAGACAGAGGTCTGATCTCCAAAATATTACAAAGAACTCAAATAATTGGATGCCAAAAGATCACATAATCCAATAAAAAAATGGAGTACAGACCTAAACAGAAAATTCTCAACAGAGGAATCTAAAATGGCTGAAAAGACATGGTTGAAAATGTTCAGCATCCTTAATCATCAGAGAAATGCAAATCAAAACAACTCTAAGATTCCATCTTATACCTGTAAGAATGGCCAAGATCAAAAACACTGATGACAACTTATGCTGGAGAGGTTGTGGGGAAAAGGAAACACTTCTGCATTGCTGGTGGGAGTGCAAACTGATACAACCCCTTTGGATGTCAGTGTGGCGATTTCTCAGAAAGTTAGGAAACAACCTTCCTCAAGACCCAATAATACCACTTTGAGGTATATATCCAAAGAATGCTTAATCGTGCCACAAGGACATGCGCTCAACTATGTTCATAGCAGCATTGTTTGTCATAGCCAGAACCTGGAAACAACCTCAATGCCCCTTCACCAAAGAATGGATAAGGAGAATGTGGTACATTTACACAGTGGAGTACTACACAGCAGAAAAAATAACATCTTAAATTTTGCAGGAAAATGGATGGAGCTAGAAAACATTATTTTGAGTGAGGTAACCCAGACACAGAAAGACAATTATCCCGTGTGCTCACTCATAAGTGGTTTTTAAACATACATTCTTTTTTTTTTTTTTTTTTGGTTTTTCGAGACAGGGTTTCTCTGTGGCTTTGGAGCCTGTCCTGGAACTAGCTCTTGTAGACCAGGCTGGTCTCGAACTCACAGAGATCCGCCTGCCTCTGCCTCCCGAGTGCTGGGATTAAAGGCGTGCGCCACCACCGCCCGGCTTTAAACATAAAGCAAAGAAAACCAGCCTACAAACCACAATCTCAGAGAACTTAGACAACAATGAGGACAATAAGAGAGACTTACATAGACCTAATCTACATGAGAAGTAGAAAGTAGAAAAAGGGCTGGAGAGATGGCTCAGTGGTTAAGAGCATTGCCTGCTCTTCCATAGGTCCTGAGTTCAATTCCCAGCAACCACATGGTGGCTCACAACCATCTGTAATGATGTCTGGTGCCCTCTTCTGGCCTGCAGGCATATACACACACACAAAGTATATTGTATACATAACAAATAAATAAATAAATATTTTTTTAAAAGAAAATAGAAAAAGACAAGATCTTCTAAGTAAATTGGGAGCATGGGGACTTTGGGGGAGGATTGAAGGATGGAGGGGAGGGGCAGGGAGGGGAGTAGAGAAAAATGTAGAGCTCAATAAATATCAATAAAAAAATGGACATAAAAATACCAAATACTCTAATTTTAAAATGTGGTATAGATCTAAACAGAGAATTCTCAACAGAATAAAAATGGCTAAAAGACATTTAAGAAATTGCTCAACATCAAATCAAAATGACACTAAGATATCTTTTTAAACCTGTTAGAATGACTAAGATAAAAAAAACACTGATGACAGTTTATTTTGGAGAAGATGTGGAGTAAGGGGAATATTCCTCCATTGTTGGTGAGAGTGCAAACTTGTACAGCCACTTTGGAAGTTGTTGTGGTAGTTTCTCAGAAAATTGGGAATCAATCTACCTCATGACCCAGAAATACCACTATGGGCATATATCCAAAAGATGTTCAATTATACCACAAGAACACTCACTCAACTATGTTCATAATAACCAGAATCTGGAACCAACTTAGATGCCCCTTAACCAAAGAATAGATAAAGAAAGTATGGTACATTTACACAAAAAATATTACTCAACTGGTAAAAACAATGATATCATGAAATTTGTAGGCAAATGGATGGAACTAGAAAAATATCGTCTGAGTGAGGTACCCAGACTCCGAAAGCCAAACACGGTATGTACTCACTCATAAGGGGATATTAGATGCAAAACAAAGGCTAACCAGGCTACAGTTCACAACCCCAGAGAAGCTAGTTAAAAAGGAGGGCCCTAAGAGGGACAAGCATGAAGGGCCCCAGGAATGGGAAATAGTTATGATCTCCTGGGTAAACTGTGAAGAGATGTAGAAAGGGGAGGGCGTTGGGAGGGGAACATGAGGGATCAAAATGGTTGAGTGAAGAAGGGACAGAGAGGGAGAGCAAAGAAAAAGATATCTTGATAGAGCCATTATGGAGTTATGGAGAAACTTGGTGCTAGAGAAATTCGCAGGAGTCCCCAAGGATGACCCTAGCTAAAATGCCTAGATAGAGAAGAGGGTGCCTGAACTGGCTTGTCCCAGTAATCAGATTAGTAAGTACCTTAACTGTCATCATAGAACCTACATCCAGTAACTGATGGACGCAGACGCAGTGATCCACAGCCAAGCACTGGGTTGAACTCCTGGAGTTCAGTTGAAGAGAAGGTGGGGGAAACTTATGAGCAAGGCAGGGTCAAGATCATGATGGGGCAAACCACAGAGACAGCTGACCCAAGCTTGTGGGAGTTCATAGACTCTCGACTGGGGGAACCTACAAGGCCGTCTGAATGTGGATGACAGTCGCGTGGCCTGATCTTTTGGGGGGTCCCTTGGCAGTGGGATCAGAACTTATTCCTGGTGCATGAACTGGCTTTTTGGAGTCCATTCCCTATGGTGGGATACCTTTCTCTGCCTTGATGCAGGGTGGTAAGGGGAGGGGGGGACTTGGTCCACCTCAACTTGGTATACCAGACTTTGTTAACTCCCTAAGGGCATCAAATTTGTAAAAGAAACATCACTAAAGCTTATATCACACATCAAGTGTGACTAATAGCAGGAGACCTCAACACACCACTCTCACCAAAAGACAGGTCATCCAGCCAAAAACTAAACAGAGAAATACTGATGCTAACAGATGTAATAAACCAAATGGACCTAACAGATATATACAGAAAATTTTACCCAAGCACAAAAAAATACACCTTCTTCTCAGCTCCTCACAGAACTTTCTCCAAAACTGACCGCATACTCAGTCACAAAGCAAGTCCCAACAGCTACAAGAAAATTGAAATAACCCCTGTATCCTATCAGATCGCCATGGATTAAAGATGGATTTCAATAACAACTTCTGTTATTGAAACAAAAGAAACAAAAAGTTTACAAACTCATGGAAACAGAACAACACTCTGCTCAATGAAGATTTGGTCAAGACAGAAATAAAAATGAAATTAAAGACTTTCTAGAATTCAGAAAAAATGAATACACAACATACCCAAATTTATGGGGCACAATCAAAGTAGTACTAAGAGGAAAGTTCATAACACTAAGTGCCTACCTTAAAAAATTGGAGAGATCTCATACTAGCAACTTAACAGCACACCTGAAAGCTCTGGAACAAAAAGAAGCAGAATCAGACACACTCAAGAGGAGTACAAGGCAAGAAATAATCAAACTGAAGGCTGAAATCAGTAAAATAGAAACAAAGGAAACAATACAAAGAATCGATGAAGCAGAGTTGGTTCCTTGAGAAAATCAATAAGACAGAAAAATCCTTATCCAAACTAACTAAAACACAGAGAGACTATCTAAATTAATAAAATCAGAAGCAGAAAGGGGGACATAATAGCAGACACATAAGCAATCCAAAGAATCAAAAGGACATATCTTAAAAACCTGTACTCCAACAAATTGGAAAATCTAAAAGAAATGGATAGTTTTTCTCATAGATATCACTTAGCAAAGTTAAATCAAAATCAGATAAACAAATTAAATAGACCTATAAGGAAATAGAAGCAGTCGTTAAAATCTTCCAAGCAAAAAAAAAAGTTTTGGCACAAAATTCTAACAAACTTTTTAAAAACTCTTTTAGAAGAGATAATGCAAATAATCCTCAGATTGTTCCACAAATTATTCCACAAAATAGAAACAGAAGGAAGATTGCCCAAATTCAAATTCATTTTATGAGGTCACAGTCACCCCAAACAATACAAAGATTCAACAAAGACAGAGAATTAGGGACCAATTTCCCTTATGAACATAGAAGCAAAATACTCAGTAATACTGACAAACCAGATTCAAGAACACACAAAAAAACTATCATCTACTATGACCAAGTAGGCTTCATTCCAGAGATGCAGGGATAGTCCAACATACAAAAATCAGTCAATGTAATCCACCATATAAGCAAAATGAAAAAAAAACACATTATCATCTCATTAGATGCTGAAAAAGCCTTTGACAGAAACCCCTACATAATAAAAAGTCTTGGAGATATTAAGGATATGAGAAATGTACCTAAATATAATAAAGGCAATATATAGCCAACATCAAATTAAATGGAGAGAAACTCAAAGCAATTCCACTGAAATCAGGAAGAAGACAAGGCTGGCCACTCTCTCCATATCTATTCAATATGGTACTTGAAGTTTTTGCTAGAACAGTAAGGCAACTAAAGGAAACCAAGGGGATACAAATTGGGAAGGGAAAAGTCAAAGTATCATTATTTGCAAATGTTATGTTAATATACATAAGTGACCCCAAAAATTCTATTAGGGAACTCCTACACCTGATAAATACCTTCAGTGAAGTGACTGGATACAAGATTAATTTTTTTTAAAGAAGTCAGTAGCCCTTTTATATACAAATGGCAAACAGGCTGAGAAAGAATCTGTGAAAAACACCCTTCACAATAGCCACAAATAATATAAAATACCTTGGGGTAGCTCTAATTAAGTAAGTAAAAGACTTGTATGCTTAAAAACTTGAAGTGTTTGAAGAAATAAATTGAAGATATCAAAATATGGGAAGATCTCTCATATATCTCATGGATCAGTAAAAATGGCAATCTTACCAAAAGCAATCTAGAGATCCAATACAATTCTCATCAAAATCCCAACACATTTCTTTACAGACCTTAAAACAACAATCTCAACTTCATATGGAAAAAAAGCAAAACCCAGGGTAGCTAAAACAATCCTGAACAATATAAACTGCTGTAGCTATCACCATCCCTGACTTCAAGCTGTACTACTGTAACAAAACCAAACTGCTATTAGCATAAAAACAGACACATCAGATAGAGGGCTAAGTTCCAAAATATATAAAGAACTCAAGGAACTAGATATAACAAACCAAATAACCCCATCTAAAAATGGGGTAAGACATAAATAGAGAATTCTCAATAGAGAAATCTCACATGATTGAGAAACATTTTTTAAAATGTTCAACATCCTTAGCCATAAGGGAAATGCAAATCAAAACATCTCTGAGATTCCATCTTACACCTGTCAGAACAGCTAAGATCAATAACACAAGTGACAGCTCATGCTGGAGAGAATGTAGAGCGAGGAGAACACTCCTCCATTGCTGGTGGGAGCGCGGACTTGTACAGTCATTTTGGAAATAAATATGGCAGTTCCTCAGAAAACTGGACATCAATTAAGACCCAACTATACCACTCTTGGGCATAGACCCAAAAGATGATCCATCCTACCATAAGGACACTTGCTCAACTATGTTAATTGCAGCTTTATTCATAATAGCTAGAAACTGGAAAGAACCTAGTTGTCCTTCAATTGAAGAATGGATAAAGAAAATGTGGTATGTTTACACAATGGAGTATTACTCTGCTGTCAAACAATGACATCATGAAATTAGCAGGCAAGTGGGTAGAACTAGAGGAGGGAAAGACAGAGAAGGGGAGGGGGAACAGACAGACAGGGAAAAAGAAAGAGGGGGAGGTGAGCCTGAACGTGCACAGGAGGTGCTCTTAGTGGCTGCAGCTGAGGATGGATCCTGGCAGGACCCCAAGGGCAGGCCAGTACAGATGCCTGAATACTAACACACCCAAGTAACCGATCTGGTTTCAGATACACAGCACAGTTCATTTCAGTGATGACAGCTGAACCGGAGGTAGAAACTGTGCAGATGTACTAGTGCTGGCTGGTGGGAAGCTAGCTGTTAGTATTTTCTATACTTACTTTGAGACAGGCTCCCACTATGTAGCCCAGGCTGGCTTTGAATTTATGGAGATCCGCCTGCCTCTGTCTCTTGAGTGCTGGGAATAAAGTCGAGCACCACCACGCCCAGGATTTTGGTCTGTTTTTCTTTTTTGAGGCAAGGTTTCTCTGTGTAATATCCCCTGGCTGTCCTGGATCTCTCTATGTATAGATCAGGCTGGCCTCAAACTCACAGAGGTCCTCCTGCCTCTGCCTCCTAAGTGCTGAGATTAAAGGTGTGCGCCACCACAAATGGCAGTTTTTATATATTTTTCTGCTTGAATAACAACCAATAAACTTGCCCATCCTTGTTTGATTTGATAAATTTAAATTTTCCCTGGAAGTACATTTTCATTATGCAGTTTGTTAATTTTCAATGTTTTTTATTTATATATGATTTAACATTTAAATCACTTTCAATGTAGTGTGTCTGTGACCAATGAACAAATAAATTTAGCAAACATTTTAAAATTAATTTTTAAAGATTTTTGTTAAGTATATATGTGTATGTACGTATGTATGCTTCTGTGAGTTCAATGTGCACCATACACATGCAGTACCCGTGTTAGGTATATATGTGTGTGTATGTGTGCTTCTGTGAGTCCATTGTACACCATATGCATGAATTACCCCTGTTAGGTGTGTGTGTGTGTGTGTGTGTGTGTGTGTGCTTCTGTGAGTTTATTGTCCACCAGATGCGTGCAGTACCCGTGTTAGGTATATGTGTGTGTGTGTGTGTGTGTGTGTGTGTGTGTGTGTGTGTGTGTGTGCTTCTGCGAGTTTAATGTGCACCATATGCGTGTAGTACCCGGGAGAATCAGAAACAAGTATGGGATTCCTGAAGCTGGAGTTACAGGCAGTTGTGAGCTGCCATGTGGATGCTGAAGAATCAAACTCGGGTCCTCTGAAGAGCGATAATCGCCCTTAATCACTCGTTTATTTAAAAATGTAAAGGCATGGAAGAAATGCCTCAATATTTAAAAGCCTCTTACAGAGGACCCACATTTTGCTCCCAGCACCCACATCAGGTGGCTCACAGGTGCCAGTAACTCACTCTCCTCCTCTTTCGTTTGCTAGAACCCAGAAAGGCTAAAACGCTAAGTGCATGTCTGTAAATCAAGAGCTACCAAGACAAAGAACAAGGGGGAGAAAAGGAAACTTCCCAGTAGGGAAAAGGGAAGGAGAAAGAATTAAAAGGGAAACTTTTCCAATAGAAAGAAAAGTAATGTTCCCTAGAGAAGAAAAGGAAATATTTAACTGTGGACCTACGGCACCACCTTATGATGGAATTGAGGAATGTTTGCTAAACTCATAAGGACGTCCCTACAGGTGTTCCCAGTCACTACGCAGCAAATGCCTTGAATAATCAATATCCTCAAGGTTCTGCTCAGGGGAACTGGAGACCTATGGACTTGGCAGACCTGGAAAGATTTGAGGAAGCAGCATACAGGAAGGCATATGGGAAGCACTCGCTCTACATGAGATGTGGTTTTAAATAACTGGGCTGCTCAGAGTTATTCCACAAGATTGGAAGGGCCTCTCTGCAGCTGTACTAGAAGCTAGTCCTCAATTACAATGGCTCACTTGATGGAGAGAGTGAAAGACCTGGATAAATCCAGACCCTTCTAGCAGAAAAAATAGAGCCAAAAATCTAAGAAGGAAGAGAAGAGCCAAAAATCTAGATTAGCCAGTTCAGTGACTCTGTTTTAGGAAGTAGCTGAAGATGAAGTTAGATTATAATCTTGAGAATGATCTTGAGAAATGGAGTTAGCCCTTGTCATTATCACTGGTGTTTTCGAAATTTTTCAGTGATCACTGGTGTTTTTGGAATTTTCCAATGATGCCCTCCCTACCCCCTTTGGATTACTGGGTTGTGTTTTTTTTTTCCTTTAAATAACCCTTCTCCCAGCTACTTGGGGTCAAACTCTCTACCCCTGCATGGGAAATGAGTTTTGGCCCCAGTGCACTGGCTCCTGTCCTGTCAATAAACCTCCTGTGATTGCAGCAAGGACAGTCTCTCGTGAGTTCTTGGGGGTTCGTGTTATCCCAAGACTTGAGAGAGTCTCCCCACTCTAGAGGTCTTTCAAGAGGAAGCAGCAACCAACAGTGTAATCAGACTAGAAGGGTGAATATAATAAAGGACCAATTATTCAGAAAGGGTCAGTATGCGATTTACAGAGACAGGTACAGTGTGATGACGCCACTATCATGCAGTGTCCTCTAGTGGCTTTAATAAACTCCAGTGCCAGAAGACGGGTGACTTCTTATGGACTCACATGTGCATAGACCCTACACACACATATACAAAGAATTTAAAATAAATATTAAAGTAATAGTAATCGAAACTGCACATGATGGTGGTGCTCTCCCATGGCGCCTCACTGGGGATGTGGAGATGTAAATATCCCAGGGACCGACTGGCCAGCCAGTGAGAGAGACCAGGTCAAACAACGGGATGGGACTGGGTGTGAGCAGGGTGGTGCACGCCTTTAATCCCCATCACGAACTGTTGCCTGGAGTAGCGTGAAATAAACCCTCCCCTCCCCAAGTTGCTTTTGGTTATGGTGTTTTACCAAACCAAAATCCTAATTGAGACACCTAGCATGCATGAAGCCCTGGGTTCTAACACCAGCACCGGATACACCAGACTATGGTGGCACACACCTGTCATCCCAGCGCCTGTGGGGGAAGCAGAAGGAGCAGGGTCATCATGGCGATGCAGGGAGCTCAAGGCAAATCTGGGCTGTAGAAGACCCTGATAAAAGAAACAGGAAAAATATTTTAAAGCTGCCTGGAATTTGTTGTAGGAAATTTGGGAAGGATGGGCTCAGCCCCAGGGACTGTTGCAGCAGCGGATGTGGATCGGTCTTTCACAGCCTCAGGTTCCAGGCTGAAGAACTTGCTTGTCAGAGCACTGGGCAGCCAAAGGGAATTCAAGGTGAGCACTGGGCTAGGCTTGACCAACAGGAGCTCCTGCAGGGAGCAGGGAAAGAACAGATGCTTGCGATCTGGACATTTCCTTTTTTAATTTACATACCCACATGTATTTGTTTATTCATTATTTTAGCTGTATGGGTGCCATGTACCCATATGGAGGTCAGAGGACAACGCAAGAGTCATTTCTCCTACCACGAGTCCTGCTCTGGAACTAAGGTCTCAAATTTGGCAGTGAGCACCTTTATCCACTGAGTCATTTTGCTGGCTCTTGCTCTCTCTCCCTCTCTGTATATATATGCATATGTATATGTGTGTATGTAACATATGTGTATACATGTGTATATGTGTTCACATATAATTTGCATGTATGTAAATATTTATCCATTACACATACATTATATATGTGATATATACATGATTATATACCTTATATATACACAAACACATATATTTATATACTATAATACATATATGTGTGTAAATATCCCTAGCTGGCTTGCAGTTCACTATGTGGGCCAAGCTGGCCTCAAATTCACAGAGATCCTCCTGCCTCTGCTTTCCAAGCCCTGGAATCAAAGGATTCATGCCCCACCATACCTGGCCTCTTAACGCTTTTAGAAACAGGCAAGGATAACTCTATCTCCTGCCTCTACCTCCTCAGTGGCAGGACGACAGCTTACACCACCACTCTGGGCTTGGCTGATTCTACCATAGGATGCTTCTTACCCAGCCCTCTCCTGCCTAGCTCCCAGCTTGTTCATTAGAACAAATCGGGATTATCTGAAGGGATTGCAGTTCCGACCTTGGCCACGTGAGGCAGCAGTGTACAGACCAAAGCATCAGTTATAGGAACTCTGCCGCTAGTCCCTGCTCAGCATGGCCAATTTCCCTTTGCTAGGGAAGGAGCCATAGAGGTAAGGCAAACATGGGAGGGAGAGGTCAGTTCAGTGGTAGAGCAGTCGCTTAGCATGTTTAATGCTCCGAGTTCCAACTCCAATACTGAAAAAAAATTAAAACAAACAAACAATGACAGCAGCAACAACAACAACAAAAAAACTCAAACCCAGCATGGGGGCAGCCGCAAAGGCAGGGGCGGGGATTCTGAGTTCCAGGTCAGTCTGTATCATAAAATAAGTTATAACTGAATAAATAAAATACACCTTTGGGTGTTATGCCCAAATCCGCGGGGTCCCCACAAAAGCCAACAAAGGAGACCGAGTCCCATATGTAAAAGCAAACAAAGAGCCTTTATTTTAATCAAGTTTGCAAACTCGGTCTCTCCACATATCCAACATATTGGAGTATCTGGAGAGCCCTGAGCTCAATTAGAATTGGGTTTTTATAGTAGTAAAGGTGGGGGTGAGGAGGTCTCTGAGGTTCAGGGCCTCTGATTGGCTGACATTTGTCTAGGGGTTCCTGGTAAGGTACGCTGGCAGGTGATCCTATCTACAGCGGTTGGAATGTCAGGCAATACCTTTGAATGGTCTGCTCTTGGGTGGGGGTCGGGTAATCTCAGTTTGTGGTGTTTTCCTGCTACCAGGTATTGCCTCAGGGTAAACTACTGAGACTCAGACCTCTTATTTAAATTTATTGATGGCCAAGTCCCAAATGATAATGGTTGGAAGTAAAGAACTTCCTTTGGATGACCTGCCCAGACTTAGATTATCATGGCTGGCCCCCACAGGGGACAGTTTTCTTCAAGCCTTTATTCGAATGAAAACTACCCTGTTGCTTCTTTTTTATTTTTAGTATTTTATGTGTTCATGAGTGCTCTATCTGCATGTACACCTTTACACCAGAAGAGGGCATCAGATCCCACTGTAAATGGTTGTGAGCCACCACGGAGTTGCTTAAGACCCCTGAAGGCAGCCAGTGCTCCTAACCTCTGGGCCATTTCTCCAGCCCCAACCCTGTTGCTTCTATGCCAAGTTGGGTAGGTCTTTGCTTTCCAAAGGCCAAAGGATTGACATCTGAGCCTATTCACTTTTATGAATTGGGAGGGTGGGGAAGCAGAAGCTGACAAATGCCTGTAACCTCAACACTTGTGAAGTGTAAGCAGGAAGATCAGTAGTTTAAGGCCAGCCTTGGTTACACAGTAAATTTGAGGTCACTCTGGAGTACAGGAGAAAGGGGGAAAAAAAGAAAAAAGCAAAGAAACCATTTCTTGGAATAAAGTCAAGCCAGCAGGAGGCAACAGACTCCAATCAAAGCAAGATGGCTATCCTTGACAGTCAACTTGATGGGGCCCAGGCTCAAGATGTGACCCCTCTAGATGCACCTGTGCTTTAAGGAAGGGGAGAGGACCTTCTCTCACCTGTCGCGGATAGCCCAGATCTCGAAAGCAATGGTTGCCCGCCTGCCTGCCTCTCTTTGCTTTGAGGGCCTCTATTGCCGCTGCTGTCACTACCCTTTTGCCACCCTTCACTGACACTGGAACTCAGCTTCCTCGACCTTCCTCAGGCTGCAGCTCCCCAGGGATCTTCCAGGCATTCAGCACAAGTCTGGAACTGCTGAGGCATGCAGGTTCCTGAGCTCTCAGCCACCCTGTGTTCCAGCCACGCTGTGCTGCCAAGCCCCCAGCAGGGAAGCCACTCTAGTCTGGTCTTTTTGTTATTGTTTCTTTTTAAGATTTATTTTATGTGTATGAGTGTTTGGTTGCATGTAAGTATGTATGTATGTATGTATGTATACTGTGTGCATGTTTGATGCCTATGAAGGTCAGAAGAGGGCTCAGGTCCCTTGGGATTGGAGTTACAGACAGCTGTGAGCCACCACGTAGGTGTTTTGTAATCCAACACTCAAGGAGGTGTCTCCAGGGTAGGAGGTCAAGGTCATCCTCAAGTGCACAAAGTTCCAGGCTACCCTGGACTAGATCTCAAATGCCAGCAAACACACAGAGAAACAAAAGCCACAAGGCAGGAAAGATTACTGTAAAACAGAGCCCACACAGGTGGCATTGGTCAGGCAGTGACAATGTGCAGGGGAGGAGCTACAGCAAGAGGGGAAGTCTAGGGTTATGTTGTGGCCCAGTGGTAGATCACAAGACCCTGGGTTCCACAGCCAGCACTGGGGGCGGGGGGGGGGGGTCAAGGCAGTGTGAATACAGGAACCCAGAAGCCACACTGGAAGAAGGAAGAAGGTTGGAGCACGCAACACAGAGCAAAGTCCCTGGGGTCAGAAGTTCCCTAGGAAAGGCAAGGAGTCAGAGAAACCAGGAAATGGGAGGACAGTGGGAAAAGAAAGGACAGGGGAGGGGAGGAAGCAGGTACAGAACCAGCTAGAGAGGAACTCCAGCATGGGGCTGACCTCTGGGCTAAGGTTAGATGGAGAGCCATCATGGTTGCTCTTCCTATGGTTCTAGCGTTAGGGAGGTGGAGGCAGAAGGATGGAGTGTTCAAGGCCAGCCTCAACTACGTAGTGAACTTAAATCCAATTCAGGTCATTAAAGCTAAAAACAAAAGGCAACTATGAAATAATACCCCATTTTTTTCTGAAGGCAACTTAAAGAATAGAAGAAAAAAGAATAGACGTTGAGCCGGGGCATGGTCATGCATACACGTTGTCTTGGCTCCTTGGAAGGCTGAGGCAGGAAGAGGACCTGCAACTAGCAACATAACAAATCCTAACCTCAAAAAAATACAAATAAAAAGTATATAAAACCAAATAAGCAGAATAGAGCACAGAGCTGCAGGCCTTTGATGCCAGCACTTGGAGGCAAGCAGATCTCTGTAAATCTGAGAGCAGCCTGGCCTACATAGTGAGTTCCAGGACAGTCAAGGCTATATAATGTGACCCTGCCTTAGGAAAAAAAAAAAAAGACAAGGTGTAGTGACACCTTACCTGTAATCCCAGTTCTCTGGGGGAGGGTCAATCTGGAGGACCAGGAGTTCAAGATCATCCTCAGCTACACAGGGAGTTTGAGGCCAGCCTGGTCTCCATGGGACCCTGCCTCAAAATAAGTAAGAAAAGCTTTGGCTTTTACCCACAAAACCCCAGAAGATCTGTAGATTTCACCAGCTTTCCACCCCTGCCCCTGAGGCAGCCTGGAGCAGCCACTGCCCTCCGTTTCCACAGCTCTTTGGCCTCCTCAAGCTCTGAACCTTTTCTGGATGCAGGTTCTGGGTCTCCGACTGAGGCTGGCCTGAAGCTCACATCCTCTGGCTTCTGCCTTCCCGATGCTGGGATCACAGGTGTGGCTACCTCGCCCAGCTTGACCTGTGTCCATGTGCTTGATTTAACGTCATGATCGCATGTATAGTGTGTGTACATGTACGTGTACTCAACTAGGAAGCCAGTTCTATTCTTCTACCATTTTCATTCCAGGGATCAAATTCCAGGCTTGGCAGCAAACATTTCTACTCTGACCCCTGTCGCCAGCCCTATCTGGGGTTTTCTCATCTGCGGAAGCTATGGGGCTCTGGGGAAAGCACACACGGTGTGTGGAGGGGTGTGGAGGCTAGGGGGCTCTGGAGGAAGCACACACGGTGTGTGGAGGGGTTTGCTCAGATAGTTGCTCAAAGTCACGTGACATCACTGGGACATGAGAATGACAGTTCCCTTGTCGGCTCCTCAAGGAGGGACCGGCCAGATGACTCCCCACTTGAAAATGACTGTTTCATGCATTCTAAACCTTATTCATCAGGTCACTGCAGCCAGCTCTCACTCAAAAATGGAGGGAAGCTGGAGAGGGTTCCACACTGTGGGAGAGGCTTGCTTTTGCTCATGTTGACTTTTTAATTCTTTTAAAGTAGCATAATAATTTATTATCATTAACATAATATTAATTATACACAACAATAGGTTCCATTATGACGTTTCTTACACATACACAATGTATTGGGCTCGCATTCACCCCCCCTTCATCTCTCGTCCCTTCCCTCTGACCCCTGCCCCATCCCGACAAGTCTTCCTTTTGCTTCCGTGTGTGTGCATTTACCTCCTACTTCAAAATTTTCTAAGCTGTGCGTGCATGATATGTGTATGGGCTCACACGCATGTATGGAAAGACTGTAGAGATCAGTTAGTTGGGCAGGGTGGCGCACACCTTTAATCTCAGTGAGTTCAAGGCCAGCCTGGGTCTACACGTCCAGTTCCAGGCCGCCCAGAGCTACGTACTGAGACACTGCCTTGAAAAACAAACAAAACTGTGGCGGTTAGAGGACAACTTGGTGCAGTTAATTCTTTCCTTCCACTGTGATGTGGGTTCCAGGCACCAAATTCAGGCTGTCCAGCTTCATTGCAGGGGCCTCTTCTAACTCACTTCTCCTTTGGCGTCCCTGTGTTGTGCGTGGGTGCATGTGGTTTCCTTAGGGTTGCTTGCATGAGCACGGACGCCTTACCAGTGGCTACCCCACTGAAGAAACCGCCTCCCCATCCTCCAGCAACTGTTAACACTTGCAGAACCTCTAGGATTGTGTAGATTTATTTATTTTTTTTCACGTGTGTGTGTGTGTGTGAGAGAGAGAGAGAGAGAGAGAGAGAGAGAGAGAGAGAGAGAGAGAGAGAGGGAGGGAGGGAGGGAGGGAGGGAGGGAGGGAGGGAGGGAGAGAGAGAGATTTATACAAACCTAAGTGCAGTCACCGTCAGAAGCCAGAAGAGGGCGTCAGATAACCAACCGCTGGAGTTACCGGCAGTTGTGAACTGCCTCATCTAAGTCCTGGGAACCAAACCTGGTCCTTTGCAAGAGCCGTCCATGTAGTCATAACCGCCAGAGTGTCTTCCTGGCCACTGGAATTATGTTCTCTTTCTCTGGAATTCATTTTTAGGAAGGGCATTTTATTTTAGAAAGAACCTCACACTTTAGCCAGGGCTGACCTAGGACTCCCTATTTAGTCAAACTGTCTCAAACGCATTGCAATCCTTCTGCCTCAGCTTTTTCAATGCTGGGTTTACAGACATGATCTACCACATCAGGACTTTAAAAACCTTTATTACATTTATTTACTTATTTATTAATGGGGGGAGCAGCCCATATGTGGAGGTCAGTGGGCAACCTTTGTTGAGTTAGTTCTTCCACTATGTGGGTTCCGGGCTGGAATTCTGGGTTCTCAAAGCTTGCCAGAAAACGCCATTCCCTTCTGAGTCATCTTGAAGGCCCATGGCCAGGCTGTATTCTTTGGAATTCTTTTGTTGTTGTTCAGGTTTGGTCTTTGTTTTTAGAGACAGGGTTTCTCTATGTAGCCTTGGCTATCCTGGAGCTTGCTATATATAGATCAGGACAACCTTGAACTCACCTGCTTCTGCCACTCAAGTGATGGGATTAAAGAAGTGAGCCACCAGGCAAACCCAGCCTTATTTTTCTTTGGAATTCTAAGGACAGTCTGACTCCTCTGCCCTGGAACGTGTTTGTTTATGAAGGAGACAGAGACCCTTGTCTTGAACTTGCCCTGATCCTCCGTCCTCCACAGACTAGGATTACAGGTTTGCCCCTGGTTTGTTCCCACCTGGGTTTGGGACCCAGGGCTTTGTACGCTTTGGCAGCAAGCACCATCTGAGCCATGTCCCCTGCCTCCCTGCAAACCTGTTTGAAAGAACAGCGAGACCTCCAGTATGCTGAAGAGGGTGATTCTGCCCGCCCCTCTGGGACCCCCGTTCTCCTAAAGTCCGAATTGTGAAGGCCTATTTTACAGGTGACTGGCACATGTAGGAGTCAAATCCCACCCCATCCTGCTACTGGGGATGGAACCAGAGCCGCTCTGGAACTAGGCAAGCTCTCCGCGGCTCGGTCGCCATAGCCCCTGGTGACTGATTAGAGACATCACACCTGGCTAGGGAGTCCCGCTCGGTCCAGGGCTGGACCTCCCCAGAGCGGCCAACCAGGGGTTGTGGGCACCCCAAGAGGCGAAGTCAGGTGGTAACGAAATCAGGTCCCGGGACCCCCTCGTCGTCTGGGAGTCTGAGCCCTGGAGGTAAGGCGCCAGGTAGTGGCTGAGGCAGGGTTGGGGCGGGGAAATCGAGGCACCCGCCCTCCGCCCGCCAGGACTCAATAGGGCTGGCGGGGAGCTACTGTAGGCAAAGGCTGGCCCGCGCCGCCTCTTCACTAGTGCAGTCTGGAGCGATCCGCCCGCGGATCGGCAGCTCGGCTGGGTCGGCACGGCTTCGTCTGGACCCTGGACCCACTGGCGAGGTGAGACTGGCCGGGCCAAACCTTTAGCTCTGCCTCCCACGGGGGATGGGTCTCTGCCTGTTCAGGTCACCCACTTCCTTCCTGTTCGCCTCAGCTGAGAGGTGCGAGTGGGAAATCCACAGCAAGCCCTGCGCTGAGTGACCTGGGGCGAGTCGCGGACCCTCTCTGAGCCTTTATACGAAGCACTGAACGAGGGATTCCGGGATCCGCACAAGCAGAAACCGGAGGGCTTGGTGGTGAGTGCTGAGGGAACTGAGTCTGAGGAGTATGGGCGGTCTGAGCAGCCGAGGCGGGAGGTAGGGTGTGAGAAGCTGGCCACACCTACCACAGTGCTGGGCTCCGCGGTCAGAAGGTGGGTGTGCAGGCAGACAGCTGCTGAGGTGCTAGGGGTCAGAAAGCTGCAGCCACGTGGTATGTCCGTTCTGGGAGTTCCTCAAGCTGGAAGGGGGGTTGGGAGGCCAGGGAAGGTCATGGATAGAACTTCCTGAAAAAGGCAGTCAGCGTTGCTGTTTATGGGGGCGAGGTGAACACAAACACTGAACTCACCTTAGAGGTTCAGCAGGACTCGTGTACAAAACAGACATGTCACATGGGTGCCACGGAAGAATTCAGGCCTGTAATTCCAGCACTTGGAAGGCAGAGACAGTGGCTCAGGAGTTCGAGGCCATCTTCGGCTACACAGGGAGTTTGAAGTCAGCCTGGGCTACTTGAGACTCAAGGAGAAAAAGAATTGGAGTATATGTCACAGACAAGCCACTCAGGTTTCTCGGGACCAGACCTCCCACGCCAGAGCAGAGGCGCCCACTCTGTCTGGTTCAGATGCAAGCAGAAAAAGTGACAGCTAGTAATAGGCAGCCAAGCATGTAAGGACACAAAAGTGAAACAGGTCAGGCACAGAGCAGCCCCATGAGACGCTGGGGCAGATGGATGCATGCCCAGCACACATACAGGCAGCCCCTGGCACGCAGCCCTTCCAAGTGTGCTAACTCTGAGAGAATTCTCACGGCCCAGCCAGGCCTGGATGCACGCGCCACCCCCCCCCCCCCAGCCCCATGTCCAGTTCTGGGGAAGCCTAGTGCTCACATGACCCGAGGGGAGGGCTTCTGACAGCCCTTGGAGACAATGCATCATCTTTCCCAACGGATGCACTTCTGCCCCAGGGAATAAAGACTCGGTGATCTCCACTTCTGCTCCAGGAGCCCGATTGCCTCTTGCAGCCTCCCTGAGCAGCCTGCCAAGGTGAGTGCCAACTACCAGAGGAAGGTGGTGGAAGAGGCCTGTGGGGCCACCCTTCCCTACTCCTCTGCTCCTTGGCCAGGGCCAATGGTGCTGCTGTGTCTTTGGGACTGACAGCTGTGGATGGCTAGCTCTCGTGTGTGTGTGTGTGTGTGTGTGTGTGTGTGTGTGTGTGTGTGTGTGTGTTGCGACAGGTCTCATGTACAGCTGGCCTCAGACATTCTGTTTCCACTTCTCAAGGCTGAGGCTGGCCTTGAACTTCTGATCCTATTGTTCTACCTCCCTGCTGCCTGAGTTTACAGGTTGTGCACCATCACACCAGGCTCAGCTGGGTCACCTGTGCTTGGACAGGGAAAGGGGAGGTCTCGGGCCTGCTCTCTGTCCTTGCCCAGGGACTCAAGCCTCTCTCTTCCCTCGCAGATGGACGCATGGACCGTGCTGCTGGGCCTGCAAGTCATGTCCCTCCCACTCCTGACTTACTGTGCAGCCCCGACTCCCACCCTGAAATTTGTAGCTGTGGGTGACTGGGGAGGGGTTCCCAATGCCCCATTCCACACAGCCCGGGAAATGGCCAATGCTAAAGAAATCGCCAGAACCGTGCAAATTATGGGTGCTGACTTCATCATGTCCCTAGGGGACAACTTCTACTTCACTGGAGTGCATGATGCCAACGACAAGAGGTTCCAGGTAGATGCTCAACAACAGGGTTAGAGGGTCCAGAGGGGAGGTCACTCCTCTGGGGAGGGCAGAGAGAAACAGAAGAGCTCCTCCAGGTAGCTGCCTTGGACATCAGTGGTTCCTTTGTCCTTGGTGTCTGATTTGGTGGCAGCGGCAGGGTGGCTGTTGACCCCAGAGGTGGGATGCCCTTTCTGTCTGACACAGGAAACCTTTGAGGACGTGTTCTCTGACCGTGCCCTCCGCAATATTCCGTGGTACGTGCTGGCCGGAAACCATGACCACCTCGGTAATGTCTCAGCACAGATTGCCTACTCCAAGATCTCCAAGCGCTGGTGAGCCTCCCCTCCTTCCCCCAAAAGACTCTCACTGGGGGACAAAGAGAGCCTTTGGCTTTCGGGAGAAAGTTTTTTTTTAATTGTATTGTATTCATTGGGAGTCAAGCACATGTGTGCAGCCAGAGGACCACTTGTGAGAATCAGTTCTCTCGTCCCACTGTGTGGCTTCCAGGGCAGGCGTTCAGGTCATCAGGCGGCAGGTGCTTTCTTCGCTGAACTGGCACCGCCCTCGGAACTTCCGTGTCTCACGTAGCCCTTGCTGGCCTCGGCTCTCCTGTGTAGCCAGAGATAACCCTGAACCCAGATCCTGCCGTCCCCATCTCCCAAGGGACAGGACTTCAAACATGCACTGCCACGCTCAGCTGTTTGTTTTTTTGAGCTGGAATCTTGCTATGTGGTCTAGACTGGCCTCAAAAGTTAAGATTTTTCTGCCTCCGCCTCCAAGTATTGCCACTGGGCCGCCAAAAATAAGCCTTTGAGGTCTGAGATGCATGCTCAGTCAGGGAAGCGCTTGCTAAGCAAACACAAGGACCTGAGGTCAAGCCACATAATCTGTGTTAGGAGCTGAGTGTGAAGACGTGCTTCTGGGATCCTAGTCTGGAACTCTGCCGCCGGGAGGATCAGGGGCCCAGTGGCTAGCCAGCCTGCTGAAGCCGTGACTCCCACAGCTCCGTGAGCTACCTCGGCTCAAAAAATACAGTTGGCAAAATGGCTCAGTGGGTAAAAAAGCTTACCTTGTAAACCTGAGGACCCGAGTTCAGTCCTGGGAGCCCATAGTGGAAGGAGAACCGGTTACCAAAAGTTGTCTTCTGACCCACCCCCCCCACACACACACTAGCAATCAAAAATGGACACAAACAAATACAGTAAAGCTGGAGAGCTGGCTCCAGAGTCAAGAGCTCTTGCTGCTCCCGCACAAGGACCAGGGTTCACATCCCAGCACCCACGTGAAAACCAGGCACCATCCCTTTCATGCATGTAACTTCAGCAGTAAGTGGAGTGGGAGGGGAGACAGGAGGTCAGTGGGGTTTGCTGACTTCCAGGCTAGCCAGACCAAAAAAAAGTGAGCTCCAGGGTCAACGAGAGACCTTGCCTTAAAGGACACTCAGCTCCCTGCTGTGGCCTCCATGTACCCCTTACCACACATCAGAAACACACCAAAACACACAAGGTTCGCGGCTCTTGAGGAACAAAATCTAAAATTGGCCCTGACTTCTATGCACAAGTGCAAACATGAATATGTGGGTACACACACACACACAATTAAAAACTTTAAAAAGAGGTTCTTTGCCTCTGGGTTTATTTACCAGCACACACATAGCAGCTCACAACCATCTGTAACTCCAGTCCCAAGGGACCATTTTCTGACCTCCATGGGCAGTGCATGCACTTGGTACAAGGGCACACATTCAAGTTCATAAAATTCAGGCAAGCATTCAAGCATATAAAATAAAAAAAATAAACTCTAAAAGGAAATGTTTTTAAGATTTTTTTAAAAAAATAAAAAATAAAATCAGGAAGTCCTTTGGCCAGAACTAATCTTAGTGTGTTCCTGCCTAAAATGCTTACCCACAATTTCTTTTCCCTCCACAGGAACTTCCCAAGCCTTTACTACCGTTTGCACTTCAAAATTCCACGGACAAACATAACTGTGGCCATCTTCATGCTGGACACAGTGACGCTGTGTGGCAACTCTGATGACTTCAGCAGTCAGCAGCCCAAAATGCCCCGCGACCTGGGAGTGGCCCGCAGTCAACTCTCCTGGCTCAAAAAGCAGTTGGCAGCAGCCAAGGAGGACTACGTTTTGGTGGCTGGCCACTACCCCATCTGGTCCATTGCTGAACACGGACCCACCCGCTGCCTGGTCAAGCACCTGCGGCCATTGTTGGCCACATACGGGGTCACTGCCTACCTGTGTGGACATGACCACAACTTGCAGGTGAGAGCTCTCTGGACAGGATAGGGAATCTGGTAAGGCAAGGTGCCACAGGCCGGACTCCTGCTCTTCAGGGGACCTCTGGTATCTTTCTGAACATCAATAACCTCCCTTAAATTATGATGTTAAGAGGGCATGGCTCAAAGGCAGTGTGCTGGACTAGAATCCCTCAGTGAGGGGCTGGGGTGTGGCTCAGTGGTAGAGTCCCTGCCTAAAATCCCCCAGTGAGGGGCTGGAATGTGGCTCGGTGGTAGAGCCCCTGCCTAGAATCCCCCAGTGAGGGGCTGGGGTGTGGCTCAGTGATGGAGCCCCTGCCTAGGATCCCCCAGTGAGGGGCTGCGGTGTGGCTCAGTGGTAGAATGCTTGCCTACCAAGCAGGAAACCATGGGTTCTATCCTCAACACTGCCAGGAAAAAAAAAAGCACCTCTCCTTAAATGCCAGAGTAACTCCCCGTGTGCCTGTGCAGTAGGATTGATGCACTCCTGCAGATGGGGAAACTGAAACAGAGAGGTTATCCACCTCTTGCTCAAGGTAGCTCTGTGGTCAGGAATAGCCCCATTCCCACACTTAGGGTAGGTCTCGGTGAAGCCCCTGGTCATCCCCTAGCCGGGCTGGAGTGACCAACCTTGCATCCTCTGCCCTCAGTATCTTCAGGATGAAAACGGAGTGGGCT
Organism: Arvicola amphibius; assembly: GCF_903992535.2. Lineage (NCBI taxonomy): Eukaryota > Metazoa > Chordata > Mammalia > Rodentia > Cricetidae > Arvicola > Arvicola amphibius. Next base: position 90,561,178 of record NC_052049.1, on the reverse strand, counting down.
ACGTGCTGAGTGGGGCCGGCAACTTCATGGACCCCTCTGTGCGACACCAACGCAAAGTCCCCAACAACTACCTGCGCTTTCACTATGGATCTGAGGACTCCCTGGGTGGCTTCACATATGTGGAAATAAGCCCCAAAGAAATGACCATCACCTATGTGGAGGCTGCTGGGAAATCACTCTTCAAGACCAGCCTGCCCAGGCGACGCAGACTCTGAGCACCTATAGGGTTCCACTTGTTCCCTAACGGCTCTGAGGCAAGAAGCCTCCGCTCGCATGGTGGGTGGGTGCTGTGAGGACCTCACCCACTGGCAGCCTTTTCTCTGGCCCCTGGTGCTCTGGCAGAGTGGGAAGGAAAACCACAGAGGCTTACACACATGGAAGAAGTATGTGCACACTGACTCACCCCACCCCACAGCCAGGCTCACCCCCGATGTTTTGGGGGAGAGCTTTCTTGGAGTAAGGGTTTCTTCTAAATCAAGCATCTTATTGTCACTGCTATTCAATAAAAGAATAGTTGTCGAGGCTGCACTTGTCTCCAAATGGATGCGTCATCAGGGTTGATATGCATGTGTGTGCACTCTCGGTGAACGCAGCCCGCCGTGCATGTGGGAGTCTGTTCTCTCCTCCCGCCATGCGGGTCCCAGGGATCAAACACACGCTCCTAGGTTTGATGGCGAGTGCCCCTACCTGCTAAACCATCTCTGGCCTTCCTTTCCATCTCTTAGTCCCACGCATAACCAACTAGCTTTATGCGTGGACATTAACCTTCCTCCCCCAGCTAGGGGACCGAGAAATCCAGGGCCTCCCACATACTATACATGGGCTTTACCCCCAAGCTACATCCTTAGCCTTTGTTTGTTTGGTTGGTTGGTTGGTTGTTTGTTTGTTTGTTTGTTTGGTTGGTTGGTTGGTTGGTTGGTTGGTTTTGTGTTTTTTTTTTTTTTTTGAAGCCAGGTCTCGAGTAGCACAGGCTAACCTTCAACTCCAGGTCCTCCTGTCTCAGTCCCCCAGTGCTGAGATTACGGCATCTGCCATCATGCCTGGTTGTGGATGTGATCTTAAGTAAACCTCAAGATGTGAAAGTTGAGCTTGTGGTCCCAGGTACACAGGAGAGGGAATCAGGAGAACCACTCGGGTCTAGAACTTCCAGGCCAGCCTGGCAGCATAGCAAGGTCCCACTGAAAATGAACAGCCATCTTGCTAATTCCAGCATTCAGGAGGCAGAAACAGACTTTTCTGTTTGAGTTCTGGGTCACCCTGCTCTACATAGCAAGTTCCAGGCCAGCCTGTGCTACCTGGTGAGACCCCGTCTCAAAAAATCTCCACCACCTTGAGCCAAGTACGATCCTCACTTCCCTGTTGTTGTTTGTCTGAGACAAGGTCGCGTACAGCCCAGGCAAAAACGACCTTGACCTCTGGATCTTCCTCTGCTGGGGAAGGACTTCAGGAATGCTAGGCTAGCACTCCACTAGCTAAATTACATCTCTAGTCCAGTATTTGATTTGTTTTGTCTGTTTGTTTCGAGACAGGGTTTCTCTGTGTAGCCTTGGCTGCCCTGGAACTTTCTTTGAAGACCAGGGTGGCCTTAAACTCAGAGATCCACCTGCCTCTGTGTCCCGAGTGTATCATCACTGCCCAACTTTTTATTTGGTTTTTTTAATTGTTAAATTTTATTTATTTTTATTATGTGTCTATGTGTGTGCCTGCTTGTCTTTGTGTGTGCCACATTCTTTTTTTTTTTCCTTTGGTTTTTCGAGACAGGGTTTCTCTGCAGCTTTAGAGCCTGTCCTGGAACTAGCTCTTGTAGACCAGGCTGGTCTCGAACTCACAGAGATCCGCCTGCCTCTGCCTCCCGAGTGCTGGGATTAAAGGCGTGCGCCACCACCGCCCGGCTTGTGTGCCACATTCTTGCAGGTGTTTACAACGGCCAGAAGAGGGCGTTGGGTCCCCTGGAACTGGGATTAAAGCAGTCAGGAAAGGAACCCAGGACCTTTGCAAGAGCAAGTCCTCTTCACCACTGAGCCAGCGCTCCAGTCCTGACCCCTTTTTTGAGAAAGGATCCAAGTAAAGTCCAGGCTGACCTTGAGCTCAAGAGGTACCCAGTGATGAGCTTGAGCCCCTAGCTGACCCACTTCCACCTCACAACGGGATGTGCTGCCACCTAAGGCCCCAAGTTTTAGGGGATTTTGAGGACTGAAGACTTTGTGTACACTAAGCATGTGATTCACCACAGAGCCTCGGGTTCTGTTTTTCCCTGGGTTGAAGATGGAATCCAAGCTTTTGAACACACTGGACAAGTGCTCTTTCATTCAGATACACTCCAAACCCTCTCCTCCTTTGCTGTCTAGCCTCAATATTCCTCCTCTTCACAGCGCGGAGCCCCCGTGAACAAATCCCTACTCGGAGTCCCTTTGCTGAATCACAGGTCCTCCAGCCGTTTGTCCCATTTCCGTATGGAGCTGGGAACAGTCACACATCCAAACATCTAAAGTTTACAGAAAAGTGAAGCAGGGTTTGGTGGTACACACTTATAATCCCAGCACACCGGAGGTTGAGACGCAAGGATCAGAAACCCAAGGCCAGCTCTTCGCCTTTCCTCCGCCATCGTGCACCTTCTGCCCGCCTCGGCTTCTCGCTATGTCTTCTCACAAGACTTTCAGAATCAAACGATTCCTGGCTAAGAAACAAAAGCAAAATCGTCCTATTCCTCAATGGATTCGGATGAAAACTGGCAACAAAATCAGGTACAACTCCAAGAGAAGACACTGGAGGAGAACGAAGCTGGGTCTGTAAGGAGTCAACAATGGCAAGACAGTTTATGCTGAATCATGATCTTCAATGAGTGTTACAAGATGGAGATCGACATTTTCAACTTGGAGACTTGATCATGTTTAAGTTGGGAGTGCTTTCTCCGGTAATAAAATGTAGAACCTATAATAAAATGTAGAATTCTGAAAAAAAAAAAAAAAAAAAAAAAAAAAAAAAACCCAAGGCCATCCTCTGATACTTAGCAAGTTTGAGATCAGCCTGGGCTACATGACACCCTGTCTTGGAATAGATATATGAGCCAGGAGCCATGGCACTCGATGGATCTCTATGAGTTTGAGGCCAGCTTGGTCTGTATAGCAAGCTCCAGGAGAGCCAGGACTACAGAGAAAACCCCTGCCTCAAATGGGTCAAAAAATAAAAGTAGGGAAAACAAATGGTTGGGGATATGGGACATTTGTTCAAAGCCCTGGTCGCATCTGAAGAACTACGTAAAACCAGGCGGTGGGTGCACGCGTGTTTGTAGCCCTAGGGAAAAAACAAACAGGGTCCAGCTGGGTGCAAGTGCCTGCTCCTGGGGTGCGGAAACGGCTCAGTGACTGCTCCTCCAGAGGACCCGGGTCCAATCTCCAGCACCGCATGGCTGCCCACAATTCCTAATAACAACAGCTGGACTCTCTCTTATGGCCGCCACAGGCACCAGGCATGCATGCGTTACATGCAAATACACACAGATAAAACATCCATGTGCATAAACAGAAGTCTGTAAAACTGCTTGCCACGCAGCCTCGTACGGAACCCGAGTTCCATCCCCAGGCTCACATGGCAGAAGGAGAGACCTGACTCCTGTAGATTGTCCTCCAACCTCCACACTCACCGTGACACACATGCCCCTCTACAAAAATAAATTAAGTATAATAAATAAATTTTAAAGCAGAATAAACACGAAACTAAAATAGAAAATTAAAAAATGGACTGTGCTCTCCAAGTCCACCCTTTCCTTCCCTCTAGCCTGACAGGAAACTGCTTCCCTTCCTGCTAATTTCCTATCCATTCTGTTCCTCCCTCTGTCCCCTTCCTCCCTCCCCCCTCCCCTCCATAAACAAAGGGTCTCACTATCGGCTGTGGAGCCCAGCTAGGTCTCAGACTTCACACTCTTGCCCCGGCCTCTCAAGCATCACTAGAGTGTGTGTCACTGTACCCAGTTTCTTTCATATATTTTCTTATGAAAATCAAAGCAAACTGGAATATGTTTTTTTCTTACCCACTGAGTCACACCTTGTTTTTTTTTAACCTTCCTTTTCTTCAAAACTAATTTTTGAAGTGTAATTCACATACTTAATTCAAACCCACTAAATGTACAATTTTACAGGATGTGTGTGTGTGTGTGTGTGTGTGTGTGTTCACATGCGTAAGCACACGCGCCCGTGTGCGTGCATGTTGGGGATCAAGCTAGGGCTCTGAGGACACTAAGTACCCACCCTATCCTGAGCCACACCCCTAGTCAGCTGCTCTAAGTTTTTTATTTAAGTATCTGTATTTGCATTGTGGTTCTTGTTGTTTGTAGCATGTCACCCTTCAAGTTTTTGCTGCCTCCAAGAACTCAGCTCATAACCTGTGCCAACCACACCTAGTTTATGAACTACTGGGGATCAGATCAAACCCAGCATTTTGTGCAAGTACTTTACCAACGGATCTACACCAACCCCTCTGATAAGTTTTGGCAAAGTCATAAACCTACCACATGTAACATTGCAAGGAGGTATGGATCAGCAGTAGAAGTCCTGCCTAGAATCCCCCAGTGAGAGGCTGGGGTGTAGCTTAGTGGTAGAGCCCCTGCCTAGAATCCCCCACTGAGGGGCTGGGGTGTGGCTCAGTGGTAGAGCCCCTGTCTAGGTATCTGTGAGTTCCTAAGTTCCATCCCCAATACCAACCACACACAAAAAAAGCCTAGTATATTCATCAGCCATAAAGGTTCCTTCTGAAACCTAAGGCTTGCACTTCTTCTCTCTGGAGGTCTTCCTCTGAGTACAGAGACTGCCCCCTGCTCCTTAGCTTCTAACCTTCCACCTATCAAAGACCTCCTTGTGTCTTGCAATCCATTTTGCAATCTGCAGCCAGCACTGCAGTGCCTGCTCCTGTGTGTTCACATCCTCTGCGTTCAGACTTGTTTCTGGATAAACTGGATTTGCTCCCGGGAGCACCGCTGTCATTTAGCTTCTTTTTGATGGCTCTGGGAAAAGACTCCATAGCCTCACCTATGCAGGCAAGAGCTCCTCCTGTGAACTACTCGCCCAGCCCACCTAGAATGAAGACAGAGCCTGACCTGGATGGACACCTTTCATGCCATTACTCAAGAGACAGAGGCAGATGGATCTCTGTGAGTTCAAGCCCAGCCTGGTTTACCAAGTGAGTTTCAGGGCTATAGTGAAACCATGTCTCAAGAAGAAAGAAAGAAAGAAAGAAAGAAAGAAAGAAAGAAAGAAAGAAAGAAAGAAAGGAAGGAAGGAAGGAAGGAAGAAAGAAAGGGGGGAGAAGAGAGAGGGTTGCGGTATGAATTCTGTAGTTACTTTCTGTGACTCGTCATGGCTCCCTCCCCTACCTCCCTCACCTCCTCCCGCCCCCTACATCCCTCCATCCCCCCCGATTCCGCAGAGACAACGATTAGAGAGGAAGAGAAAGCTGGTCTTTTAACTGCAGGATAAGCCCAGTTTCTTCGTCTATGGGGATGAATTGAGTAACACTTGCCCGTCACGACATTAATTTGCCTAAGCCATTGGCGTGAGGCAAGTCACACAAACCCTCTTCTGGCCAGTTTCAGCTGTTCACACCAGGAGAGACAGAGCAGGACCAGGAGAGACAGAGCAGGGATGCTAGTTTGTCTGCCGCCTGGCGGAATCAAGTGACAGCGTTTGATTGCTGTTTCCTCCACAAAGAGGAGGATGGAAGAAGAGCTGCCTCCAGGCGCCACTTTGTGTCTATTGTACTGAACTTGAGACAAAGCCCTGTTGCAGCTGAGTAGGGGCTCCTGTGCTGGAAGACGACTCATGGAGTAAGAAGCTTGCTGTCAAACATGACCACCCAGGTTCCATCCCTGGAATGCTTGCTGGAAAGAGGGGATTAACTCTCACAAATTGGACTCTGACCTTCATGTGAACACAACTCCTACCCCGCCAATAAAAGATTTTGGAGCTTGTTTGATTGTTTAAACAGTTTTGCAGTTGTTCATCGCCACAGCTCAGCCTGACTATAGACTTTTTCTGTTTCCCTGAAGACATCCAACCCCACACAGCTGCTTACAGACCTCCTTTGCTGAACCTGCTGCATTCTTAAACTCTAAGACAAAAAGTATGGCTATCTTTCTGGCTTTTGTCCATCTCCCCATTCCCGGCAGCTGTTGAGAGTTACAGCTTGCTTGCCCTGTTATTTTCTTTTCTCTTGGTCAGACTCTGATAAAATGTTCCCTGAGACGGATGGATGGATGGATGGATGGATGGATGGATGGATGGATGGGTGGATGGATGGATGGGTGCGTAGATGAATCAGGCAGACAGACAGATGGCAGCTTTTTAATGTGGAGGCTCATGCCTGTAATTTCAACATCTGGGAGGCTAAGGTAGAATGATCATTGTATGTTTGAGGACAGCCTGGGCTACTAAGGGAATTCCAGGTTAGCCTGGGCTAGAGTGAGACATTTGCATCAATGTCACATTAAGGGATGTAGAGAGAAACTAATCTTAATTAGTTTGATCACAAATTTGAGCACAAATTTGAATTCTCCATTTATCTCCCTGTCTGTCTGTAGCCTGTCTGTTGTGTGTTTCTGATCTGACCCTGTTGTCTGTGCCTGTCTGTCTGTTGTGTCTGTCCTGTCATCTGTGTTTGTCTGTTGTGTCTGTCCCGTTGTCTGTGTCTGTCTGTCTGTGTGTCTGTCCTGCTGTCTGTGCCTGTCTGTCTGTTGTGTCTGTCCTATTGTCTGTGCCTGTCTTCTGTTGTGTCTGTCCCAAACAAGGGTCTTTGCTCTGCATTTATTGAAGAGCACAGAAAACATGGCATGGGAAAGGAGAGGGAATCTTCACAGAAACGGGTCCAGAGTTTGCAAGGGAAGAAGTGATTCAACTGCAAAGGACCCTGAGTAACTCAGAACTGCACTGATATTATCCGTCATGTCCTCACGTTGCTTCCGGCATGCGTGGGAGATCTGCATTGTTTAAGGTTTCTGTCAACCCATTGGCTGCTTTCAGAAAATGATTACCATGCCGGGCGGTGGTGGCGCACGCCTTTAATCCCAGCACTCGGGAGGCAGAGGCAGGCGGATCTCTGTGAGTTCGAGGCCAGCCTGGTCTACAGAGCTAGTTCCAGGACAGGCTCCAAAGCCACAGAGAAACCCTGTCTCGAAAAAAAAAAAAAAAAAAAAAAAAAAAAAAAAAAAAAAAAAAAACGATTACCACACCACACTACACACATACCACACACACCACACATACAAGCACACTACACACAACACACACAACACATATACCATACACACACACACACACACACACCACTATTCTTGTCGGAGGTGTGGATGAAAACATGGTTTAAAGATTAAAAGCTACGCACTCCGTTTACCTGGGAAGATTGTTTACACTGTCTTTTTTTTTTTTTTTTTTTTGGTTTTTCGAGACAGGGTTTCTCTGCAGCTTTAGAGCCTGTCCTGGAGCTAGCTCTTGTAGACCAGGCTGGTCTCGAACTCACAGAGATCCGCCTACCTCTGCCTCCCGAGTGCTGGGATTAAAGGTGTGGGCCACCCCCGGCTGTTTACACTGTCTTAACAGGAGGCAGGTTAGACACAAACAGGCTGAGTACTTAGTGGATGGCATTGTGACTTCCTGTCTTGAATGATCTCAAGGCTTACATTTAACTTAGCTGCAAGGTCTGCAAAACTTTCAATCCCTTTGAAGGAAAGGTTTTTTCAGAACATATATCACCACAGACCCTGTCTCAAAACCAAACAAGGAAGGAATCTTTTATTTTATTTTATTTTATTTTTATTTTTTGAAGGAATCTTACCTAAGCACCAACCCTGACCTGATCCCAGCAGACGGTTAACCTGGCTTGTCTACCAGAGCCAAAGCACCCCCACGGTGTGCCACATGTGTTGGGAGTCCAAGGAAGCTGAAGAAGGAGGATTCCTTGAGTCAGGAGTTCTACAGCACTCTGGGCAGGCTCTGTTTATTTTTGCTATTTTTTTGTGGTTGTTGCTATTTTAGGTTGTTTTGTTTTGTTTTGTTTTTTCAAGACAAGGTTTCTCTGTGTGGCCCTGGCCATCCTGGAACTCACTCTGTAGACCAGGCTGTAGATTTATTTTTTATTTATGTGTGTATGTATGCATACCTGTGTGGGAGTGACCACAGAGGCCAACAAGGGGTGTTGGATACCCTGGTGCTGGAGTTCCAGGTAGTTGAGAGCCACCTGACATGTGCATGCTGAAAACCAAGAACAGCAAGAGCTCCTGACCCCGGGTTATCTGTCCTCACTGTTTAATGAGACATAGTCTCATTCTGTATCCAGCCTGATCTGGAACTCACACTGTAGCCCAGGCTGGCCTTGAAGTTATGATGGAGGACTCTCATTGGTTAATAAAGAAACTGCCTTGGGTTTTTGATAGGGTAGGATTTAGATAGGTGGGTGGAGTAGACAGAACAGGATGCTGGGAGTGAGGCAGATGCCTCGGGCAGTCGCCATGACTCTCCTCTCCGAGATGGATGCAGGCTAGAATCTTCCTGGTAAGCCACCACCTCGTGGTGCTATACAGATTACTAAATATGGGTTAATCAGGATGTGAGAGTTGGCTAGTAAGAGGCTGCCGCCAATGGGCCAAGCAGTGTTTAAATGAATACAATTTGTTTGTTGTTGTTTTGGGTGTAAAGCTAGCCATGCGGGAGCCGGGCAGGATGAAAAGCAGGCCTGCCTGCAGCTCATCACTACAAAGTTAACGTGATCCTCCTGCCTCAGTGATTGCTCTGTTTCTCTTGTTTGTTTAATTTGTGTGTCTGTATGCACACATTCACATGTACATGTATGCATGTTTGTATGTGCATATGTGGTGGCCAGAGGTTGTGTTGGGTGTCTTCCTCAATTTCTCTAGTTATTTCAGATAAACTTTAATATATTCTTTATGCTCATGTGCATGCAGGTGCCCATGGAGAACAGAGCCCCTTGCACTGGAGTTCATGCCGGGGTGCTGGGAACTGAACCTAGGCTCTCTGCAAATGTAGCAGTGCTCACCACTGAGCCATCTGTCCAGTCTTCAGCTGATTTTCTGAGGTGGGGTCTCTCCTCGGAGCTGAAGCTCGGTGATGCTGCCAGTCTGGCTGGCCAGCAAGTCCCACAGGCTTCCTGCCTTTCCTCCTCCCCAGTGATGAGGTCACAGGTGGACACGCCATGCCTAGGAGATCACAGGTGTCCTGTGTTTTCAGGGCAAGCACTTTTCTGACTGGGCCTTGTCCCCAGGCTCTGATCTTATTTTGTATTGTTTGTGGATTTTTGGGGTTTTTGAAACAGTTTCTCTTCAAAGCCCTAACTGTCCTGGAACTCATTCTGTAAATCAGGCTGGCCTCAAACTCAGAGATCCGCCTGCCTCTGCCTCCTGAAAGGGGGATTAAAGGTGTGGCAACCCATGTGCAGCCTCCCTGACTTTGTTGTGTGGGTCGGGCGGTGTGATGAGTTAGCTAGTAAGGGCCAAGCCTGACTACCCAAATTCAATCCCTGAAATCCTCAAGGGAAGGAAAGAACAGACTCCTGCAAACTGCCCTCTGTTTAAATAAAAACAGCCCATAGCAAGTGAGACAGTGAGAGTACACACACACACACACACACACACACACACACACACATGTACGCACTCATGTACGCAGGTACAGACACATGCACACACACATCACATCTATATACACATGCACACATCCACACACACATGTACACACATCTACATACATGCATACACACATCTACACACATGTCACATCTACACATATCTGCACACACCTACACACATGTACACACATCACATCACATCTATATACACACAATGCACATATCTACACACATGTACACACATCATATCTATATACACACAATGCACACATCTACACACATGTACACACACATCACATCTACATACACACATATGCACACATCTAAACGCACATCATATCCACACACATGCACACATCTACACACACATCATATCTACACACACATATCTGCACACATCTACACACATGTCACATCTACACACATACATGCACATATCTACACACACATCATATCTGCACACACAATGATGATAACCATACAGGTGGTTCCAACTTGGGTAGCTGAAATGGTGCACTTTTTTACAACATTCTGGCCAGACCTCCAAATAGGAACCTCAGAAAAACTCTACCAAATACTCAGAGACTATTTGCAATTATACCAGACAGTAGTCTTAGAACTTAACCATCATTTTACTTTCACAGGATCCCGTAGAAAGAACATCGCCCCCATGACAGCTGGAAGTAATTCTAGAAGACGACGTCCCCCCTCACAACAAAGTTTGTCCTCAGGGTTTTGTCATTTAGGGTTTGATTATAATTGGTATAGGGTTGGGGGAAATTTTATAAGCTCAGGGATCTCTCAAAAAAGGGGGGGATTGGATGGGATAATAGATTGGTATGAGCTTACTCACACTAATAATAATAGTGAGTAATAGAGTGAATACTTGTGAATTATTATTTATAGACAATTACATTGGTATAGATTCTTGTATATTGATAAATTTAAATTATATTGAATATTGTATGCATGTATGCTTCTACCTCTGTTTAAAACATTTTTATATATTGATATATATTTACTATATTGAAGTGCACATTTCTACCTCTGATCAAGATACTTATACATTTGGAGATCATTGTCCTCATTTATTGCACAGTTGTTTATTGTCTTAGTCTTTAAGTTAGATATGTATTAAGAATTATAGATCAATACTCACCTATGTTTGTCATACTTATAGTTAGACTAGTCAGGTTCTTTAGATACATAGAGATTATATTCTACATAGACAATCTTCAACCATTTCAAAGAGCTGTAAAAATGGCATTTAAATAACTTAGAGTTCTGTTGACATGAGACACAATTGCTCCTGGCAGCACCGATCTATTCCCCAGAAAATGTTGAGCACCGAAGACACTCCACTTGGAGCTTGTTTTCTTCTTGGCAAAAACTGGCCATTGGGCAAAGAAATGCCCATGCTCAACCACTGACAAGATATTTAGTATCCAGAAATGGATAAGCAGGACTGTCAAATCTTGCCAAGACAGGGTAAGACAGTTTTGAAAAATTTCCAGCCTCTGAAAATGGTCTGTCAGTTATTCTAGGCCTTAGCCCAAGTTGATTGCTTCAATGTTACAATTGAGACTTTGGGTCATTGCCCAGGTAGCCAATTGTCTCTATCATTTGTTACACGTTTTTGGAAGTTTCTTGATTGCACTTCCTACTTAAGTAATATTGTTTCCCTTCTAGGATCTTCAATGGGGTTGAAGACTAGATAATTGTAGTTACTTTCCTCTCATGACTTGGCCAAGTTATTTATTATACAAAACTTAAGCTAGTTAGAATAGGATATTTGTTCTTATTGTATATAATTTTGTATTAGACTTAGAACATTCTTATTTAAACAAAAGGAGGAGGTGCTGTAGGAAGACCTTCAGCTTGTAAGTATCCGCCTACTGGGGCGTGGCCTCTTATACTATATGCGGATGAAAAAGGGTCCATCCCTTTTCTTCTTCCCCTTGCTCCCTTTCCACAGGCTGCTCTTTTGGATCGCGTGATTCAACCGGTCAAGCCGAGGATTCTGATTTGTGAGTTTACCCCTAAATAACTATCTATTTCTCAATTCTGAGCTAGTGTGGGATTTCTTTTAAGCGTCTGCTCACCGTTTCACACATATGCACACAACTACACACACGTCACATCTATACACACGCATTTACACACACGTCACATCTACACACATATATGCACACATCTACACATGCATTACATCTACACACATCATACCTGCACACACACGTACACATCTGGTACATACACATACAAAATAAGCTAATGTAAAGCAAAAAAAAAAAAGTCAACTAGGAAGAGAGACATGTCTGTAGCCAGCCTGGGCTACATGAGATCCCGTCTTTAAAAACAGAAATCACTTCTGATCCTGGCCCATGAAGCAAAGACTAGACTCATCCTGTTCCTCAGAGGACGTTGCAGAGACCCAGGTGGGCCTTGGCACCATGGTTATCTTGGTTTGCTCTCTGTGGTGAACTACTCTGACCAATAGCAACATGGGGAGGACAGGGTTTATTTGGCTTATATGTCCAGATCGCAGTCCATCACTGAAGGAGGTCAGGACAGGAGCTTAGGTAGGAGCCATGAAGCAATACTGCTTACTGGCTTGCTCCCCACAGCTTTCTCATATAGCCAGGACCATCTGCCCAGAAGTGACACCCCTACAGTGGGCTGGGCCCTCCCACATCAATCATTAATTAAGAAAATGCCTGCCAGGCTGCCTACAAGTCAGTCTGATGGAGGCATTTTCTCAATTGAGGTTCCTTCTCCCCAGATGAGCCTAGTTTGTATCAAGTTGACAAAAAAAAAAAAAAGCTACCCAGCACAGTCAGGCTGCCAACTAGCAATGATGATGACAGATGGGCTCTCGGTGTTAGCCTCAACCATCCTGAAGCTCACAGCCACCGGCTTCTTCCCACTGACTCAGGGGCTCCCGGCAGTCAGAGCTCTGAATCAGCAGTCACCTTCACCCAGTGTCCCTGTTCCCAGGGTCCAGAAAAGAGAAGTGGCACATTAATTGTCACATGGAGAATGAGTGACAAGGCCAAGGGACTACAAACCAAGTTCCTTCCTCCACTAAGCACTAAATGGCATAAAGATTTCTCAGACATGGAGAGGGACATGGGAGGCTGCGCAGTCCCCCTGCAGATGGGGCTTCTGGCCAGTTGAGGTGACAACAGCTACCGCTTGCTGATTACGAGAAAAACACTGCTGCTTGTTACCTGCACTGGGAATGAAACCCAGGGTCTTGTGCGAGCCAGGCAAGCACTGGACCAAATGAGTCACACTCCTTTGTCCGTTTCCTTAGGCTCTCACTGTGTAGACCAGCTGGCCTCAAACTCACAGAGCTCCGCCTGCCTCTGCCTCCTGGGTACCACCATGCCCAGCTTATTTATTATTGCTGGTGTGTGTGTGTGTGTGTGTGTGTGTGTGTGTGTGTGTGTGTGTGTGTGTATGTGTGCACACATATACCATGGCACACACAGGGAAGTCAGAGAACAACTTACAGGAATTGCTTTTCTTCTTCCACCACAGGCTCTGGGATTGAACTCCAGTACCAGGCTTGCAGGGCAATCGTGCCTACCTGTGAGCCATCTTACTACCCCATGGTTGGCTTTTGAGGCGAGATCTCTTGTGTAGCCCAGGCTTTCCTGGAGCCCACTGTGTAGTTAGGCTGGCCTCTGGTTTGTGGAGACCCCTTGCTTCCACATCCTAAGCCATGAGGTTAAAGGAGTGAGTCACCATGCCTAGCTTTGACTCTTTATTTGGAGATGGGGTCTAAGTTGCCCAGGTTGACCTTGAACTTTTGAGCTCTTTGCTTCGGTCTCCACCGGCAGCTAGGATGGCAGGCTGCAGCACCAAGCCAGGTTAAGACATTTTTCTGTTTTAATTATATGATTTTATTTGACAGGGTCTCTCTATGTAGCCCATTCTGGCCTCTGACTCAAGGCAATCTTCCTGCCTCTGCCTCCTGAGCTAGGATTACAGGTGTTTTCAATCATCCTGGGCTTTTGACACCTTCTCACCACAAGGACTGAGATGCTGGCCCTTGGCCAGCCACCGTGGCCGAAGTTCTAGTCACCTCTTTTCTGCAGACGTGATAAACTATCTTGCTTAAAGCTTCAGGGAGGAAGGGTTTCTTCCAGCTCCCAGTTCCAGGGTGCAGTTCATGGTGAGGGGGAAGGCATGGCAGCAGGAGCTCAGGGCAGCTGTCACCTCCATCCACAGTCAGGAAGCAAGAGTGACAGATGCTGGCACTCAGCCGACTTTGTCCTTTTTATTCTGTCCAGGACCTCAGCCCAGAGAATGGTGCTGCCACAGTCACGGTCGGTCTGCCCACTTCCATTGCCCTAATCGAGACAATCCTTCCAGATGTGCCCAGAGGCGTGTCTCCCAGCTGATCTAGAGTCTATCTAGATCCAGACTCTAGCTTGCATCGAGGTGACAAAAACAGACAAGGACAACTACTGAAAACCAGAGTTTTGCATCTGTGTCTTGACCATTAGTGGAAATAAGACAGCAAGCCACAGGGTAACATGAATGGTGTAAACCGACTGATCTTATCCTCTGTGCTTTGTGGTTTGTGTGTGTGTGTGTGTGTGTGTGAGAGAGAGAGAGAGAGAGAGAGAGAGAGAGAGAGAGAGAGAGAGAGAGAGCGCACCAGGATCTCACGCTGTAGCCCAGATTAGCTTGAATTTATCGTATAGCCAGGGATGGCCTAGAACTAGCAAAGATCTTGTCTCTGCCTTCTGGGTACTGGGATTTTAGGCCTGAACCATTTAGCTTCTCATCCTATGTGAGTTGGAGCTGCCAACACTGGGAACCGGTTTTCAGGAAAAGCAGTTCCAAGGATGACACTGCCCCCTATAGGACATCTCTGGGATCCATCCACTCTAAGTAAATACCTCAAGCTGTTTCTGGAAACACAATGAAGAAACAACTCTTGTTAAGATCCCCAGGGACAAACACCAAACTCAGCAGTTGGCTTCCTTTGTTCTCTTCAAAGCATGAGCTACACACGGCACAGCTAAGCCGCCCCCGTGTGTGTTTGTTTGTGTGTGCATGTGCGTGTGCGTGTGTGTGTGTTTGTGTGTGTGTACAGCTTGCAGGAATAAGTTCTGGCCTTCCTTCCACCATGTAACTTCCAGGGATAAGACTCAAGCTGACAGTCTTGGTAGGGAGTGTTTTTACCTGCTGGGCCGTCTTACTGGGCAGTAGTAGCCTTTAGTTTAGAAGAAAAAAAAATGTATTCAGCACATATGTTTGTGAGGGTCTGCATGTCAAGGCTAGAGAGCCTTAAGTATTCTCCACCTTATATATCCAGGCAGGGTCTCTCTTGAACCTAGAGCTCACCTCACCTAGCTAGCCAGTTTGCCCTGGGGATCCTCTGTCTCCACCTCCTGCAGGCTCAGGTTACAAGTGAGGAACCACACCCACCTGGCATTTATGTAGGCGCTAGGGATTCAGATTCCAGTCCTCAGCTTGCCTGGCCAATGTTTTGCCTGCTGACCATCTCCTCAGCCTCTCTCCCATGCTACTACGGCCCAAGCTCATTCCTTGATTTCCTTCCTATGGGGCTCCTCAGCCTTCCTCCTCTGATACGCAGCCCCCAGGAGCTCTGAAAGACAGCCTCCCATCCTTTAACTTCTCCCTATTCAGTTCTCCTTGCGCTCCTCTGTCAACCTGAGCATCAGCCTGCCCACCCCCAGCTTCCTCTATCTTCCCAGATCATCTGGCAACTTCTGCCACCATCGAATGTTCTGAGATGCAAATGCCCCCTCTGCTGCACAGAAGTCTTGGAATCTACCCTCATGCCCACAGTCTTCACTGAATTGCAGGGATCATGAACCTGTGCCTCCTAGCTCAGATCCAGAAACAGTTTGGCTTTATAGCTCAATTTCTAGATGCATATTTGTTCTCATTAATCCTGCCCCACCTGAGGCCACAATCCATTCAACTACGGCATCAGCTTTTAAACTGTTCTTCCAGCTCTCCAACTTCTCTATTCTCCATCCAGTGGCTGGGGGTGGGGGTGGGGATGGGGTCTTTGTAGCCCAGGCTGACCTCAAACTCAGTAGCTGTATTAATCAGGATTCTCTAGAGTCACAGAACTTATGGAATACCTGCCCCCTCCTCTCTCTCTCTCTCTCTCTCTCTCTCTCTCTCTCTCTCTCTCTCTCTCTCTCTCTCTCTCTGGCTCAGTCCCACAAGGCTCAGCTAGTCTTCTTGAAGTAGGCTCCAATGTCAGAGAAGGAATGGATTCGCTAGCAAAGTGGGGGGAGGCTGACAAAAAGCAAAAGCTTCCTTCTTCCATGTCCTTATACGGATGTCCAGCAGGAAGTGTGGCCGTTATTAATGGTGTCTTCCCACCTAACGATCCGGATCAAAGCTGTGTTTTCCTACCTTAAAGGTCTGGGCTGGGAATGGACTTACCCACTTTAAAACAAGCAAAAAATTTCTCACAGGTGTGCCCTCCATTTCTGGATTGCAGTTCATTCCAGATATAGTCAAGTTGACAACCAAGAACAGCCATCACTGTAGGGTAAAAGGGCCAGCCAAAGAAACCCACCCTGGCTCTGAAACTGAAAGAAACCCACCCTGGTTCTGAAACGAGAGTCATTGATAGAAACACAACCTGGTTCTGAAAACAGAGCCATTGATAGAAACACACCCTGGTTCTGAAACCAGAGACAGCGAAAGAAACCCACCCTGGCTCTGAAACCAGAGCCACTGAAAGAAACACACCCTGGTTCTGACACCCAAGCCAGTGAAAGAAATGCTTTAGTCCCAAACCCAGAACCAAAGAAATATACCCTGACCCTGAAACCAGTGCCAAAGGAACAACATACTTTGTCCCTACAATCAGAGCCAGTGGAAGAAATATGCCCTGGCCCCAAAACTAGAGCCAAAAGCTTAAAAAGACCAGTGAAAAAAATACAGGGTGGCTCTGAGACCAGCCATCTCTGCCCCTGATCTTCTAAACTAACCAATCCCTGAGCAGGGAAAACTAACCAATCCCTCTTCTCCTTGGGAAAACTCCACCCCGAAGAAGCCCTACAAAGCCCTGTAACTGTTCAGTTTATGGCTGCTCTTCTTCCATGCTGGTAGAGGTAGCCATTCTCCTGGATTCTAACCTCCCCTCCTAACAATTTTTTTTTTCAAGACAGGGTTTCTTTGTAGCTTTGGAGCCTATCCCGAGTGCTGAGATTAAAGGCATGCACCACCACCACCACTGCCTGGCTCCCAACAAATCTCTTGAACAAAGTTTGGGTGAAGACCTTCTTTCCCTTTGTGAAGTGGGATTGTGCTGTTACAACTCTGCTGGGGAAGTCAGCAGCAGAGCAGAGCATTAAAGGACAGTAACACTTTGGCTGGGAAACCTTCCCCTAGCAGAGCGGAGTTGCTACACTCCAGAGTACCAGAGCTGATTTGTAACAGCTTCACTGGGGAAGCCTCCTCCTGGAGCAGAGCTGTCACTTAGGGGAAACCTTCCCTAGAGCAGGGATGTAAGGTGCAAGGGATCCCTTCTTTCTGAGCTGTGACACTTCCAACAACAATAGCCAAGAGTGACCTTGAATTTCTTGCTTCTTTTTTTTTTTTTTTGAGACAGGCTTTCTCTTGTAGCTCTGACTGTCCTGAAGCTGGCTCTGTAGACCAGGCTGGCCTAGAACTCAAGAGATCAACCAGGTTGGCCTTGAACTGAGATCCACTACCTCTGCCTCCCAAGCGCTGGGATTAAAGGGGTACACGCTACCACCGCCTGGCTGGACCTTGAATTTTCTTATTTTACTTTTTGAGACAGAGTTTCTCTGTAACTTTGGAACCTGTCCTGGAAACTAGCTCTTGTAGACCAGACTGGCCTTGAACTCAAAAAGATCCGCCTGACTCTGCCTCCTCCCGAGTGCTGGAATTTAAAGGGGTACATACACCATCACCCCACCGTCTGACCTTGGACCTTAAATTTGTAGACGTCCTCCTCCTGCTGGGATTACCAGTGGTCAGGGTTAGGATTGGGGTATTTTGCGTTTTGCATTCGCATGTATTAATCATACACAATGGGTCTCGCTATGCCATCTTCGTGTATGTATATAATGTACTTTGGCCCTATTTACCCGTCCCCACTTCTCGTGTCCCTCACTCCAGCTGATCGCCTTCCTCTTTCCAATCAGTCTCCTCTAGGGCTAAAATATTTTGAGCATGGAGGTTGGGAAAACACAGGGGCGCTTCGGGGGCGAGGGGCAGGAACTGTGACTGGGGAGAAGACAAGCGAGAGTAGTCCAGGAAGACGGAGACCACAGGCGAGGACCTTAACCAGGGATACGCAGCTGGACACACGGCTCGCCGCCAAACACCGCCACTGTAGGGACCTTGCTGGGCGGGCGCATGCGCAGTAACAGACGTCACTGTGCGCCGAGACCGGCGGTTGAAGGAGGCGAGGTTTTCTCGATCGCGGAGTAGGAGGGAAACCAAAGCGATATATTTCCGCTTCCGTCAGGGGCCGGAAGTTAGTGTCTCCCGGGTGAAGCGGCTTTGGCTGCCAGGCAGTCTTGGTACAGGTAGGTGGGGGGTCTCGCGCGCGGGCGTTGAGCCGGCGGGGACACGGGTGCTCTAGTCTGGATCACCCGCAGGGCGTGAAGCCGAGGCCGGAGCATGGCTTTGAGGACGGCTGTGTGGGGAGCCTGACCACCGGACCCCCGCAGCTGGGCGAGCGGGCGGCGCCACCAAAGCTTGGGTGAGGCAGATGGCGCCGTTCCTCTGCCGCGACCCCTTCCCTCCGCCCGGGTCGCCTCGAGACACCACGGCTCTTTCGCAGGCTGCAGTTTGCCGATGGGATCCTGGGGCCACACAGACTCAGGAAACTCACTGATTGTTCAACAAGTGGTTACTAAGTGCTTGAGGTATAACCAAGCACTGTGGATGCTGGCGGGAGTTTGAACGGTTGCCAGACGAAGTCCTTCCTCGGAGGTGGATGAGCAGGGTTGTAGAAGCTGGCGTTGAAGGTGATCTGGAATTAGTTTGTTTTGCGCGTTATACGTGAGTATACAGACAGCTTGCAGGAGTCTGTTCTCTCATTTCACCGTGAGGGTTCGGGTAATTGAGCCCAGGAAGTCAAGTCAGGCTTGGCAATCAGCATCTTCACCTGCTGAGCCATCTTGCTTGCCCTGTTTTGAAAGTTTTAGAAATCTTTCTGTATGGGTATGCCTGTGTATAGGGGTTAGGGGACAACTTGCGAAGTACACTTCTCTCTTTCCACCTTGACGTGGGTTCTGGGGACCAAATTCAGCTTGTCAGATTTGGCAGCAGTACCTGTACCTGCGGAGACAGGATCGACCAAGGTGGCCCGAAAGTCTGAGGAAAGTCTGTGATTCCGTTGTAGGTGGTTGCCAAGCCCAGATTTGGGAAGGGAAAGAGATACAGCTGTATAGACAGTGAGAGCACGGCTCGGGACCAGACCACACTTCAACAGTCCTTGGTCTCCTGGGATCCGGCCTATAATCTTCTCTTGAGTATCTCATACTTTCCCGCTGTTGCTCCCAGAGCTTCAGCCATTCTTTCTGAAATAAAGCAATGAGAAAACCCTTCATCTGCCTCAGACGCTTTGCAGATACATCTCTCTTCCTGGCTTTCTTGTATCAACCTTTGGTCTTCCAGGCTTCATCTTAAATGACTCTGTTGTAGAGAAATCATGTCGTGTAACGGGGCTCACATGGGAGGTTTTTTGGAAGAGGAGAGAAAAGTGGGCAGAGACTGGTCCCTGGGGACAAGAGTGGAGAAAAGGCAAGGGGGGCGGGTGGGAGAAGAGAAAGAGGGAAAGAGACTGAAGGTGAGCAGGCCCATCTTTAAAAGGGAAGGTAGCCAACTGCACAGGAGGTGCTCTTAGCTGCAGCTGAGGGTGTATCCTGTCAGGACCCTAAGAGCAGGCCAATACGGATGCCTAAATAAATACTAACACTCCCTTCACCCAAAGTAGCCCTGTCTCAGAAACTTTTATTTAATTCTAATTACCTCAGAGCAGTATTTAAGATTCACCCATATATGAGTTTTCTTGTTAAGAGCCTGTCATCTGTAACTATTTATTAATACAGATCTTTTGAATATTTGGTTTTATGTGTTTGGGTGCTCTCCTGCATGTATGGCTGCCCACCACATGCATGCAGTTTCCTAGGAAGCCAGAGAAGGGCATTAGATCCCCTGGATCTGGAGTTACAGGCAGTTGTGAGCCACCATGTAGGTGCTGGGAATTGAACCTGGGTCGGCCCCATTGTTTCGGATTTGTGAGAGACTGGCCTCTGACTTATGCCTCAGCCTACCAAGTGCTGGGGTTGCATGCTAAACCAACATGCCTGGTTTGGTCTTGTTCTGTTTTGGTCTGCTGTCCTGTGTAGCTCAGGCTGGCTGAAAGTGTGGCAGTCCTCCTACTTGTGCATCTTTGCTAGGATTCCTCAGGGAGCCCCCCACTAACTGAAACTTGAGAAGCAATGGGTTGGGCATGACAACCCCTAGAGCAGTGGTTCTCAACCTTCCTAGTGCTGCAAGCCTTCGTTACAGTTCCTCATGTTGTGGTGACCCCCTAATTATTATTTCATTGCTACTTCATGACTATAACTTTTGCTACTGTTAAAGAATTGTAATGTAAATATCTGATATGCAACCCTGAGACCCATAGGTTGGGAACCACTACCCTAGAGTCGTCTTCTTGCTAGACAATGACCATCTGAATTTACCCAGTTTTTCCGTCACCAGGCAGTGGTGGTACATATCTTTAATCCCAGAACTAAGGAGGCAGAGCCAGGCTGATGGCGGATTTCTAAGTTTCAAGCCTGCTTGGTCTACAGAGCGAGTTCCAGGACAGTCAGGGCTACACAGAGGAACCCTGCTCCAAAAACAAACAAACAAAAGTTAACGTACATTTTTAAATTTTATTATCTTGTATATAGAGATGTTTTGCGTGAACATATATCTGTGTACCTCCTTTTTTCCCCTCTTTTTTTTTATTTAAACATTTATTTATTTATTTATTTATTTATTTATTTATTATGTATACAATGTTCTGTCTGCGTGTATGCCTGCAGGCCAGAAGAGGGCACCAGACCTCATTACAGATTGTTGTGAGCCACCATGTGGTTGCTGGGAATTGAACTCAGGACCTTTGGAAGAGCAGGCAATGCTCTTAACCGCAGAGCCATCTCTCCAGCCCCCCTCTTTTTGTGTGTGTGTGGGGGGGGGTGGTAACTTTGAACTTATTTTGTTGCCCAAGATAGCCTTTACCTTTTCAGTAATTCGAAGTGCTGGGGTTACAGTGTAGGGTGGGCTACCACACCAAGACCCTGTCTCCAGCTTGCTATGAATTCTCTGTCCTTCTGCGGAACCTCTTGGGTTCTGGAATTTCAGGCATGTGTCAACATGCTGGCCTTTTTCTAGGCTCTTCCTCCTTTTTCTTTCTTAAAATAAGAGTATTGTGTCATGGCACATGCCTTTAATCTCAGGCAGAGGCAGGCAGATCCCTGGATTTGAGGCAAGCCTGGTCTACATAAAGAGTTCTACCTGGGCTACATAGTGAGTTCCAGACCAACCTGGGCTACAGTGAGACTGTTGTGGGGACACATAATGGGTGGTAGACAAATGAGTATAATTGCCCTCCATACCCAAGCAGGCTGCTGGTCTCCTGTCTTAGGGGGTCTGGCCTAGAAACAGTGGGTGGTCGAGGTGTGATGTGTGAGGAGGTGCCACAGGGATCAGGACCACAGAGCAGACTGAGTGCATTTCCAGGCAGGTCAGTGGGCTGCTGCCACCTCCCTGTCCACCTGCCAACAAGCCATCTGCCCTTGTCCCTCACTGAGACCATCATTTCTCCACCCACCTCTTCCATGTCTCAGACTTTGGGGTGGCTGTGATCATAACTGATGACACCGGCTAAAGGCAGGGAGGGTTTGTTTAGACTCCAGCAGGTAAGTCAGACTGGAAGAAGCTGCCTTTGTGTGTGCAAAGTCAGGAAGCAGAGGGCAGTGGATGCTCAGCTGGGCCTCGTGTGTGTGTGTGTGTGTGTGTGTGTGTGTGTGTGTGTGTGCTGCTTTGTTTGTTTGTTTGTTTTCCTGTCTGTAACCCCAAACCAAGAAATGGTAGTGCCTTTCTTTAGGGTGGGTTTTTCCACATTTGTTAGCCTAAGCAAGATAACTGGCATGCCCAGACTAACAGGTGATCCTGGAGTCTGTTCAGTTGATAGTCAGTATTAACATGGCAGTGTCAGGGGAAACCAGGCATGGCTGTTCATGCCTGTAGTCCAAGCGCTTGGGAGGATCAGGAGCTCAAAGTCATCCTCTGATATTTGGGGGTGGAGACCGTGTTTGGGTTTTTTGTTTTGTTTTGTTTTGTTTTGGGGGGGGGATTGAGAGAAAGTCTCTCAATGTACCCTGCCACGCTTTTTTTTTTATTAAGTATACAATATTCTGTCTGCATATGTGCCTGCAGGCCAGAAGAGGGCACCAGATTGAATTTAGGACCTTTGGAAGAGCAGGCAATGCTCTTAACCACTGAGCCATCTTGCCAGCCCCCCCCCCTTTTTTTTTTTAAAGCAAAAGACCCACAAAGATTCCAGTTATGGGCCTTTCCTGCCATCCTTGTGTGTCCCCATCACAGCTTTGGACACCACCCTAGACTGTCACTTCTCCCATCCCTTAAAAAAAAAAATCCTGCTTGAGACTTTATATTTGGAGTAAGGGGAAGCGCATGTCCTGCATCGTGCATATGTAGGTCAGAGGACAAGTTTTGGGGAGTCTTGTTCTGTCCCTGCACTATGTGGTCCAGCAAGCTCC
The DNA here is from genome assembly GCF_903992535.2 of Arvicola amphibius. NCBI lineage: Eukaryota > Metazoa > Chordata > Mammalia > Rodentia > Cricetidae > Arvicola > Arvicola amphibius. The sequence continues at coordinate 90,538,730 of NC_052049.1, read as the reverse complement.
CAGACAGTTCTGTTTCTGCCTCTACCCCCATGTCAGAGCCAGGGCTGCAGCTATGAGAACACTATGCCTGGCTGGCCTGTTGTATAGGTTTCTGGAATTGGACTAGGGTTATCAGCTTGACATGGTTGGCACTAAGCCCACTAAGCCATCTTCCTGCCCTTGACTTCATTTTAGTCACCCTTTGGACGTAACTCCTCCGTCCCTTAGCAGGGTGCAGTCAATATGTTGAGTGCCCTCCCTCTGTCCCTGTGTTTTCTTCAGCCAGCTGTCCACCCCTACCTTCCCCTGAGCACAGAAATCTTTTTTTTATTCATTTTAATTGAGCTCTACATTTTTCTCTACTCCCCTCCCCTTCAACTCAACCCTCTCCCATGGTCACTAAACTCCCAATTTACTCAGGAGATCTTGTCTTTTTCTACTTCTCATGTAGTTTCAATCCATGTGTGTCTCTCTTAGGGTCCTTATTGTTGTCTAGGTTCTCTGGGATTGTGGATTTTTGTCTGTTTTTTCTTTGCTTTATGTCTAAAAGCCATTTATGAGGAGTACATATGATAATTGTCTTTCTGTGTCTGGGTTACCTCACTCAAAATAATGTTTTCTAGCTCCATCCATTTTCCTGCAAAATTCAAGATGTCATTTTTTTTCTGCTGTAGTACACCATTGTGTAAATGTGCCACATTTTCCTTATCCATTCATCGATCGAGGGGCATTTAGGTTGTTTCCAGGTTCTGGCTATGACAAACAAAGCTGCTATGAACATAGTTCAGCACATGTCCTTGTGGCACGATTGAGCATCCTTTGGTTATATACCCAAAAGTGGTATCACTGGGTCTTGAGGAAGGTTGTTTCTTAATTTTCTGAGAAATTGCCACACTGACATCCAGAGGGGTTGTACCAGCTTGCATTCCCACCAGCAATGCAGGAGTGTTCCCTTTACCCCACAACCTCTCCAGCATAAGTTGTCATCAGTGTTTTTGATCTTGGCCATTCTTACAGGTGTAAGATGGAATCTCAGAGTTGTTTTGATTTGCATTTCTCTGATGGCTAAGGATGTTGAACACATCCTTAAGTGTCTTTTCAGCCATTTTAGATTCCTCTGTTGAGAGTTCTCTGTTTAGGTCTGTACTCCATTTTTTAAATTGGATTATTTGTTCTTTTCATGACCAATTTCTTGAGTTCTTTGTATGTTTTGGAGATCAGACCTCTGTCTGATATGGGGTTGGTGAAGATCTTTTCCCATTCTGTAGGCTGTTGTTTTGTCTTGTTGACCGTGTCCTTTGCTTTACAGAAGCTTTTCAGTTTCAGAACGTCCCATTTATTAATGGTTTCTCTCAGTGTCTGTGCTACTGGGGTTATATTTAGGAAGTGGTCTCCCGGAGCACAGAAATCTTAAGTGACCTATGTAGAGTCATACAGTAAGTTGAAAACCAAAGTTAAAAGCTGTTCTCAGGCATACTGCGCAGAGAGGACACAGGGACTGTTGTGCCTGAGGTCAGGAGCCTGGCTTTCTCAGGTGGAAGCCTGGGCGTCATAGTGTACGTCTTCCTGTCTCCATGGGCCACTGCTGGTGTCCTCCAGCCTGCTTCTGGAGGACGGTAGAGAGTCACCAGCTTCCTCCAGCTTCTAACCCCTGTCCTCCTCTGCCCCACAGGTTTCATCCCCCTGCAGCCATGGGACGAAGGAAGTCTAAAAGGAAGCCACCCCCCAAGAAGAAGATGACAGGCACCCTGGAGACCCAGTTCACTTGCCCCTTCTGCAACCATGAGAAGTCTTGTGATGTGAAAATGTAAGTGGGTGGTTAGGATGGGCCAGCCTACCGCTGTGGGCATCCAGGCTTCTCCTGCCTTGCTTCCCTTGGCCTTCCTGCTGGCTGGGTCGTCCCCAGAGGTCCAGGGTTCATTTCTCATGCATCTTTTCACCTTGTCCATTGCAGGGACCGAGCCCGCAACACTGGCGTTATCTCCTGCACTGTGTGCCTAGAGGAGTTCCAGACACCCATTACGTGTATCCTTATAAAGTCAGCTGATGTCTGGGGAACCAGAGAAGGGGGTGGGAGTCGGGGCTGCCCTGACCCGCTCAAGGGCTGGTGACCAAAGACAAGGAACTGTCAGTCACTCCTGCTGCTCTGGCCCTGTGGCCAGGGATGGAGCCGCTGCCACCTAGAAGAACGGACATTGTCTACTGAGTTAACACTAAGTGATAAGGCACAGGGCAGGAGTCCGACTGACTCTGTCATAGCAGAAATGTGCCCAGGAGAGGACTTCACTGCCACAAATCATCCTTGACCTGTGTTTCAGATCTGTCAGAGCCTGTGGATGTGTACAGCGATTGGATAGACGCCTGCGAGGCAGCCAATCAGTAGCAATACCAAGGACCTGCCCCTCAACAGTCCCCGACTCGGGCACCAATCCAGAGACATTCCAGGGTGTAGGTCCAGAGCTGTGGCAGTCCTCCCTCTGTGTATGGAGTAGACGTGTGTGGGGCTGCAGATGTGGCTGTAACAGTGGCCCTGGCTGCTTGTAGCTGGTGTGAAGTGAGGGGTTGCTGGGTCTCACCATGCTGCCCAGGGTGGCCTCAAACTTCAGAACCTTATGTCTCAAATGACTCTGAAAACCTTTGAGTTGCACCCTTCTTCAGCTCCCAGTCCTGCCCCAAGCTTTAGGTTCCTGGCTTCTCTGGTGACAGTTTCTCAACATCCCAGGCAAGGAATAGCTGTGGGACCTCCAGTCTCCTAAGCCACCTCACCAGCACCTTGCCCTCGGGGAACTAACTGGACTTCCCGTCCTTCCCACCTCCTGTGCCTGTGGCCTGGGAGTCAAGGCTGCTGACCAACCAGATCCCTTGGCTGGGCTTTGCCGGGTGCCCGTTTTCCTCTTCAGTTGCTTTTATAGAAAAGGTAGGAGCTGGTTCAGTGACAGCTGTCACTCACAAACCTGACAATAAAGCAGCCAGTGCAGATCCCCTGACTATCTGTGCTTTCTTTGGTTATGAGGCCCCAGTGCTGGAAGGGGAAGTGGGATTTGGGGCTAAGGCATTCAGAAGAGATATTGGTGGTCCTATGACTATGATGTATGGTTTGGTCAGCTTTTCAAACTATTTTTCTATTGTTTTCTTTGTGAGAGCAAGGTTAGTAAGATTGGGGATGGAGTACCAGGCTGACCTTGAACTTACTATGAATCTGAGAGTGGCCTTGAATTCCTGATCCCTCTGCCTTTGTGTCCCAAGTGCTGGCATTGCAGGTGGGCACTACCACACCTAATTCATTTGGTACTGAGAATCAGACCCAGGGCTTTGTGCGTGTTAGACAGATGCTCTGCCAACTGAGTTATAGTCTCAGTTCTTGGTAGTACATGGTTTGGTTTGGTTTGGTTTTTTGGTGGGGGAAGAGGATTGACATAGGATTTTACAGTGTGGACCAGACTGGCCTCATGCTCAGAAATCTGCTTGCCTCTGCCCCAAATGCTAGGATGAAAGATGCGTGCCGCCCTACCCAATCAGTGGTAGTGTTTGAGACAAACTGTGCAGCCCAGGATCATCTCAGATTTATCCTTCTGCCCCAGCTAATTACAGAGCTAGAACACCACTTAAAACATAGTTGGGGGGCTGGAGAGATGGCTCAGAGGTTAAGAGCATTGCCTGCTCTTCTAAAGGTCCTGAGTTCAATTCCCCAACAACCACATGATGGCTCACAACCATCTGTAAAAGGGGTCTGGTGCCCTCTTCTGGCCTGCAGGCATACACACAGACAGAATATTGTATACATAATAAATAAATAAATATTTAAAAAAATAGTTGGCCCGGCGGTGGTGGCGCATGCCTTTAATCCCAGCACTCTGGAGTCAGAGGCAGGCAGATCTCTGTGAGTTTGAGGACAGCCTGGTCTAAAGAGTGAGTTCCAGGACACGAGGGATACACAAAAAAACCCTCTTATCAGAAAACAAGTAATAATAATAATTGCATAATTGGATGATTCTGGGTGCACAGTACACGAGTGGATCAAACAGACATCTTGCTTTGTGTTCACAGCAGTCAGAGTAAAATCCGTAGAAATGGCTGGGGTTTTTCTGTCGTAGTTCAGGCAGTAAAGTCCTTGCTATGCAAACAAGAGGACCTTGGCTTGATCCCCAGAACTCGTGCCAAAGAGGCAGACACTAGCAGATCCCTGGGGCTTGCTACCAGTCAGCCTAGCCTAATTGGCTAGTTCCAGGCCAGTGAGAAACCCTGTCTCAAAAAGCATGATTGGGCTGGGCACAAAAGTTCACACTTTGAAAGGTTTGTTTTTTATTCCAGTTTCATGTGGGTGGTTGTGTCTGCCTGTTGGCTTGTGTGTGGGAATAAGGGCCTGGAGAGGCAGAGACATTGGCTCTCTTGGAGCTGAGAATTAGGATTCTGAGTCACCTGCTGTGGTGCTAAGACCAGAACTCAGGTTTTCTGCAAAACAGCAAGTGCTCTTAGCCACTGAGCCATCTCCAGCACTCAGAAGGGAGAGGTAGGAAGATCTGAGTTCTGGGCCAGCCAAGGCTACATAGTGAGTTCTGGTCTCAAAAAGCCAAACCAAACAAAAAAAGTTAAATGTCTCAGCTCACACTCCTGATGCCCTAAGTCAGTTCCTAGGATCCTCATGATGGGGGGGAGAACTGATTTCTGAAGTTGTCCTCTGACCTCCACGTATGCCCTGTAGCACACAAACTCCCACACCCCACACACGTAAGAATATTTATTTTAAATACAAAACTGGGCTAACTAGCTGTCATAGCTGGCGAAGGGTTTGCTGTGTGAGGCTGACAATTTAAGTTGTCATGCCCCCTCCCATGGTGGGAAGAAAGCTCCAACCCTCTAGTGTCTCTGGCTACCATGCCTGCTCTGTGGCACCCATAACACTAAATACATACTTAAATTTTTTTACACTTTTTAAAAAAGATTTTATGTGTATGAGTATGTATTTGCCTGGTGTCTGTGTGCTACATAGATGCAGTGTTGAGGTCCAAGAGTATTGGAGCCACTAGAACTGGAGTTACAGATAATCGTGAGCTGCCATGCAGGTGCTGGGACCCACACCCAGACCTCCTGAATAGCAGTGAGTGCTCTTAACTGCTGAGCCAGTTCTCCAGCCCTGAGATCCCAGTCCTTATCTGTTTTGTATATGTGTGCACGAACACACATAAATGTGTCCCTGGAGGTGAGAAAAGGATGTTGGATCCTGTGGAGTTGGAGTGACAGCCATGAACTGTTAACATGGCTACAGGAAGCTGGGTCCTCTAGAAGAGCAGAAAGTGCTCTCAACCACTGAGGACTTTTATTTTCCAGCCCAAAGTCAAGACAGAAAGGGTGGATAGCAAGTGAGCACCACCTGAGGCTGGCTCTGGCCACCTCCGCCACACTCCTGTACTGATAAGTACTGTAGACAGTTGACCCAAAGGGTGGCACCTGCACTGGCTGTGAAGCAGGTAACAACACAGCTCCAGGTTCAGAGACAAACAGACCTGAGAGGGGAGGCCGATTCCTGCAGCCAGAAATGCTCAGAAGCACTTGACCCAGGAAGCTTAGCTTCACAACCTACAATTTTAATTCCTTGTAAGTTCAGGTTCTGGGCTTAGGTCTCAGCTGTCTTGGGTGCTTTGGGCCACTGGGAAAGTACTATTAGCTCACAGAAGGGACATTTTCTGAGGGTGGTGAGGATTCTTGGAAGGCTGGAGGCAGTGAGGGGTGGACACGCTGATAGTTTTCTGCATTCTCTCCTTGAAGCCCTGACCATCTGACAGTGGCTTTCAGGCAGAATATCTATGGCCTTCTTCCAGAAAAGAGGGTCCTTGCTGAAGCAATGTTAGGTCACAGTCCTGTCTAGACTTTGAAGATGGTAGGCAGTCCCGGGACTCAGTTGTTTGTTTTGGGGACATTTATCTGTGTAGGTGTGAGTGCAAGCTGTGCCAAGAGGAAGAGGACAGTTCACTGGGAGTTGGCTCTCTCTCCATCTGTAGGACCTGGGGATCGAACTTGAGTCATCAGACTTGACAGCAGATACCTTTACCAGCTGAGGCATCTCACCGCCCCACGGGTTCAGTTTTAGGAAGACTGATGAGCACGAGACAGCATACAGAGAAAGCCAGGCCCCCAGGGAAACCCCGCTGCTCTGCCAACACTGGGAGCCAGTAGTGCCAATCCACACCACTTGCACACAATCTGGGGACCCCAGGACTCTCGCACATCATTTTGTTTAAGTGTGTGTGGCATTTGCCTGCCCTGTGTAGTGGTGTGAGGTCTGTAGGCATATCTATTTAATGTTTTAAATTACATATTTATTTAGGGAAGATTATGTGTATCCCGTGACTTGTGTGGAGGTCAGAAGATGCTGCAGGAACTGATTCTCTTCTACTGTGTGGGTCACAAGGATTGAACTCAGGTCATTGAGCTTAGTGTCAAGTTCCTTTACAAGCTCTGAGCCATCTCGCTGGTCCCAGCGTATGTATGTGTGGAAGAATGAGGGAGGCTATCTAGGCAACACCCCTAAACATTGGCTCTGAGACTCAGATGATGTCACAGCCATTTATTGTGCTCCAGTGAAATAGAAAAAGAAAGTGCTCGAGTTACAAACGCTGCTGTCACATCCACAAACGCCAGTCACCGCAAAACCAAACTGTGTGTGTCCGCTGCATTTCGGGCATGCATTCTGCTCCCGCTGCGGGAATGGGGCAGGGGTCAGGCCAAGCCTGGGTTCTGGGAGCTTCGCTTGGAGGGTTTCTGGTTCTGGGAGGTACTCGCTTGTGAGGGAGTAAAAGGGGGCAGCGTCCTTTGGGTGCTGTCAGGGACACCCAATTCTGTGTTGGGCCCTTCAAGAGCTACAGGGATGAGGGGCCCCCTACTTCCCGCCGCCCCCCTCGGCCTGATCTCCCCAAACTGTAACCCTATAGACAGATGCCAGGGGGCTGGGGGACGCCATGCAGGAGATGGGGTTGGCTGGGCCAGCTGGGTCCAGCCAAGAGCAGCAGCCAGCCCCCTGGGGGCCCTAGGCAGAGTTATAGTAGTTGTGTGGGTGGTGATTGTGGGCGGGCTCTCCCAGCTCTGGGTATTCCGGAGTCAGGCAGTATTTGGGATCGTACACCTGACGGGGCAGCCCATACACTGTCATGCCCCTCTGTGAGGCCCCCTTGTTGCTGCCCATCTGCAGGCTGACGTTGAGCGTGTCACAGTGTTCCATGCCCAGTCCTGGCTCAAAGATCTGCCGCTTGGTGCCCGGTGCAGTCATGCCAGCCTAAGGAGGGAACAGTGGTCAAACCACAGAGATAGCAGCCCCACTCACCAGCCCTATCTCACCAGGTCTCCCACTGACCACACAAACCTGGCTGGCGCCCTTGTTGGTGCCCATCTGCAGGCTGATGGTGGCCTGGTCCAGCGGCTGATCTGTCCCCAGTTTGGGGTCATAGAGGTGACGCCGAGTACCATAGGCTGTCATGCCCTGCTGACTGGCAAACTTGTTGGTACCCATCTAGGAAAGAGATTAATGAAGCGGTAAAAATTACAGACATCCCTGTGACCCAAAGAGAAGTTTGCATCAGAGATTGGATGGAGGCCAGATACACTCAGAGGGGGGTATTTGTGTGACCAGACTTCTTAGGGTCAGCTACAGTCGTGTGTGGTTGGGCCCAGGTTCTGAGATACAGCTCAGTGGGTAAAGGTTCCTGCTTTCTGGGTCGGATGACCTAGGTTGATTCATGGGACCCACCGTAGTGAGAAGGCAGAGGCAGGGGGAGTCAGTTTGAAGCCAGCCCTAGTCTATGTAGACCACAGTGAGCATCTTGTCTCAAACAATAGAACAAAATAGTAAGGGGATGGATTCAAGTTGGGGCTGCCAGCGCAGGTCCACACTGTGGTCCCAGCCACTCAACTGGGGCTAAGGAAGGATGGGAAGTTACAGGCCTGCCTGCCTGAGCAACTTAGAAAGACTCTGTCGTTATAAAAACCTCTTGGAAGCCGGGCGGTGGTGGCGCACGCCTTTAATCTCAGCACTCGGGAGGCAGAGGCAGGCGGATCTCTGAGTTCGAGGCCAGCCTGGTCTACAAGAGCTAGTTCCAGGACAGGCTCTAGAAACTACAGGGAAACCCTGTCTCGAAAAACAAACAAACAAACAAACAAAAAAAAAAAAACCTCTTGGAAGGTGGAGGCAGAAGGCACAGAAGAGACGCTTAAGGCTAGCTTTGGTTGAATAGACTCCAGGGCTAACCTGGGCTATAGGAGACCCTGTCTCAAGTAAGTGCTTGCCTTCCGAGCACAAGGCTCTGAGTTCAGTGCCCAGGACAACCTATAGAAGCTAGGCATGGGGGCATGTGCTCGTAATCCACTGAGGAGGCAGACAGGTGGATTCTTTGGGTTTTCTAGCCGGCCAGTCTAGCCACATTGGAGAGCGTGGAAGTTGGGACTGGAAAAGCCATCAAATGCTGGAACGTAATGAGAAATTCTGTGGGGACTTGGGAGATAAGAAAGACTGCTGGAAGAGACATAGCAGAAGCCCGGCTTGTGAGGGTGAAAGTTGCCATTTATATGATTTTTTGAATTAATCTGGGGCTGGAGCTGGAAAGATAGCTCAGTGGTTAAGAGCACTGGTTATTCCTCCAGGGGACCTGGGTTCAATTCCCAGCAGCTCACAACTCTCTGTAACTCCAGTTCCAGGGGGATCTGACACCCTCACACCAATGCACATAAAATAAAGTTAAATTAAAAATCTGGTGTTGGAGAAATGGCTCAGCAGTGTTGGCAGAGATTTCTGCCAACTGCGGGACCTGGTGGGACAGAAACATCAGTCAACACAGCAGTTAGAAGCAATGTCTGCCCTTCCAGAGGACACAGGTTCTATTCCTAGCACCCACATGATTCAAAGCCATCTGTAACTACATTTTCAAGGGCTCTGGTGCCCTCTTCTGGCCTTCACTGGTACCAGGCACATACATGGTACATATACATACATGCACATACATAAAGAAAAAACACCCATACACATAAAATAATAACTATGAACCTGTGGAGTCTGGTCAGCTGGGGCTTAAGCAGCGCTGGAGAGATGGCACAGTTGTTAACTACACTTGGTATTCCTGCAGACCGCCCAGTACCCAGAAAGTAGCTAAAAAACGTGCAGTGCCCTCTTATCTATACATACATGCTAATAAAACACTCGTGCACATAAATACTCGGAAGAAGAAGAGGAAACCAGCACCACTGAGGTGAAACCTTGGCTTTACTGGGGCAGTTGATCAATTGATGCTGGTTTGCGGATGCTGAGGAAGATACCAGCATCACTGAGGTGGAAGCTGTGGTCCAGAGGGGCCAAGGCTGCATCTTAAGCTAGCAGCTGAACTTGACAGTATGTAAGAGTCTCCCCAGTGACTGTTTTATGTATCATTAAAGCTGCAAGAACAGAGGGGTCATGGAGAGCAACTGAGACTTTAGCACTGAGAGCCCAGGAGAGGCCATTGGTGACAGTACAGCCTCTGCTGCAATGGAAACCCTAGGTCTGAAGGGGGTCATGGACAGACACTGAGGATTTGTACCATGAGTTAGGGTCAGAGTCCCAGAAGAGAAGTCAGAAGCCATTGGTGAGATCACCCTCGTTGCTATGGTGACCTCTGGGATATTGGAGATACCACAACGGTGTGACAGCCAGTAAGGACAGCAGGTGTGGTGTGGCGCCTCCCTGCGCCTGAGACAAGCTTGTATTGCTGGTGGCAGAGCCAGGGCAGTAGAGCTGCCCAAGCCCTTGGGAGCCCAGAAGATCTCGAGTCCCAAAAGTCAGACACTGAGCTACAAGATTTGGAGCTACACTGACTTTTATTTTGTGAGAGTGTAATTGTTTTATGCCTCTGTTCTGTCCTTTTGGAGTAAGAAAATATTTATGTTGTAAAAAAATGTTTACAGAAGCCCACATTAAGAGACTTGGATTTTTGTTTTGTTTTGTTTTGTTTTTCGAGATAGGGTTTCCCTGTAGTTTCTAGAGCCTGTCCTGGAACTAGCTCTTGTAGACCAGGCTGGCCTCGAACTCAGAGATCCGCCTGCCTCTGCCTCCCGAGTGCTGGGATTAAAGGCGTGTGCCACCACAGCCTGGCTGAGACTTGGATATTTTGAAGAAACTTTGCACTTTTAAAGTGTTTGAATTTTTTTCAAGACTGAGACATTTAAAGTTACAGTTTTATATTGTGATATTAACATGAGATCTTGGGAATAAACAAGGTCAGGTCCATTCAGGGTGGTATGGCAGTAAGGAGGGCTTTGGGAATAAACAAGAGAGAGAAGGTGGTTTAACAGTGATGTGTGTGTGTGTCGAGTTATAAGAGGTCAGCAGTACTGGTTAGTTTTTGTCAACTTGATTTACACTTGAGTCACCTCAGAAGAGGGACCTTCAGTTGAGTTGGGTCTATCAGATTGGTTTGCAGGCATGACTATGAGGCATTTTTTTGAATATTGGCCCACTGTGGGTAGTGCCATCCCTAGGCAGTTATCCTGGGTTGAATAAGAAAACCGAGCAAGCCATGGGGAGCAAGCCAGTAAGCAGCATATCTCCACGGCCTCTGCTTCAGTTCCTGCCTACAGGTTCCTGCTTGAATTCCTGTCCTGACCTCTCTCCATGATGCATTGTGATGTGGAAATGCAAACCGAATAAACGCCTTCCTCCTACAAGTTTAGGCTAGTGTTTGATCATAGCATCAGATTGCAAACTAAGAAACCCAATGAGAGACCCTGTCTCAAAAAGCAAAGAGACCTGGAGTAGCAACTCATGCCTTTAACCCCAGCACTTGGGAAGCAGAAACAAACTCTGAGTTTGAGGTCAACCTGGTCTACAGAGTGAGTTCCAGGGCAGCCAGGACTACAAAGAGAAACCCTGTCTCAAAATAAAGAAACAAATAATAAAACAAACATAAAAACAAGGTGGATGACTCCTGAGGATTGATAATAGTGGCTGACCTCTGACTTTGATATGCATGCCCACATCCACAGATAGATACATATAAATAAAAATACAAGAGAGCTGTGGCCCTAGAATCAATCCTCAACACTGAAGAAAAATCTAGTATGCTACCTTCTGCAAACATTAGTTTCTCTATCTATATAAAGGGGCCGGAGAGATGGCTCAGTGGTTAAGAGTGGTTAAGAACACTGGCTGCTGCTCTTCTAGAGCACCTGGGTTCAATTCCCAGTACCCACAATCATCCTTAACTCCAGTTCCAGGGGATTCAGTGCCCCCTTGTTGTCTCTATGGGTACCACACACACATGATGTACATACATACATGCAGGCAAATATAAGAATAACTTTTAAAGGGATCTAGAGGCTGGAGAGGTGGATCAGCAGTTAAGAACATGGGCTGCTCTTTCAGAGCACCTGGGTTTGGTTCCCAGCGCTGCTGGGAACTCCAGTTCCAGGGTCCAGTGCCCTCTTCTGGCCTCGATGTGCACTATCCACACATGTGGCTCATAAGCATACATGCAGGCAAAACATTCATACATGTAAAGATAATTAAATAAAATGTCTTAAGGATCTATTAAAAACAGGAACTACTTAGGAGAATGGGCAAAGAAAGCAAGTTAGTAACTAGAAAATACAGCGTTCCAGTCAGTTCATACAAATATTCTGACCGCCAGAGCCTCCAGGGTCTGGGTAGCCTTCTGTCAGCCCAGAGCAGCCCGTGTGAAGAAGGGGCCCTACCTGTAGCCCAATGATGTTCCGACCTTCTCTCAGCTTCTCCGGCTCAAATCTCCGCTCTTGTTTCTCTGCATATTTGACCCCCACGTTAACCTTGTTTCCTTTTGTCTTGGCCTGTGTGGGGCAAAGAAGGCTATGAACCACAGATGAGCCTCCAGCAGGCTTTCCCCTCAGACAGATACCAACACCTGCCACACTCTTGGTGAGGCTCCGCGACCTAAGTGTCCCTATGGACACCTGACCTGAGACCAGCCCCTGTCCCATGCCCACTCTGCCCATACACTCACCATGCTGGCCAGAGCCAGGAGTGTGGACTGAACCTGGGTATGGTTGGTGTTCTCAAACAGGTCGTTGGCCTCAAAGATGTCATGGGGCTTCACTCCATACTTGGTAATGGCTTTAATGAAATTACCTATGTTCTCCAGCTGTAAGGGAAGAGGCCAGGTCAGGAATGGGAGGGTGGAGGGTTGAGGAGAGGCTGGTGGGTAAGGGATTGGATGGCGGCTCCTGTAACTCCAGCTCCAAGGGATCCCGTGCCTCCTTTGGCCTCTGTGAACACTTGCCAACACACACAAATAAATAAATAAATTAAACAAGTTAATAAAACCTGCCATCCCAATCTCTCAGGAGGCCTGTCTGGGCCTCAAAATAAAAGGTAGGAGCCAGGGAGATGTTTTTGGTAAGACCAAAAAACAAAAAACAAACAAAAAATACCACATTTTCTGTGCAAGTATCAAGACCTGAGCTCGAATCTCTGGAAACCAAGTAAAAGACACATGTCAAGAATGCAATCCTAGGACCCCTATAGAGTCAGAAGTGGAGATGGAATCCTCAGAAGGTCAGGAGACGGCTAGTGTACCCAATGGAGAACGACAAAAGGAAGGAGATCCTGTCTCAAGGTAGAGGAGAGGACCAAGCAGGGAGCCGTGCTCTGACTGAGCAGAACCTTTGACAAAACCAACAATAGAAGCCCATGGTTGGACGTGATTCAAACATAAAGCCCCTGCCTAGAATCCCCCAGTGAGGGGCTGGGGTGTGGCTTAGTGGTAGAGCCCCTGCCTAGAGTCCCCCAGTGAGGGGCTGGGCATGACAAGGTAGTAAAGCTCCAGCCTAGCACACTCAATGGATTCAATCCTCACTACTAAAATAGAAAACAAACTAGTAACTTGGGTCTGGACTTACCTGGTGCCAGTTTTGGGTTGACTCGTTTACCTTCTTCACAGAACCTGGCTGGAGCTTGTTGATGAATCTAACAAAGAGAAGGGGCCAGTGAGGAGAGTGAGTTCCAGTTGCTTCAGAACCCCGGCAAAGTGAATAGGCAACGGTGGGAAGGGGACGCTGCCCAGCACGGGCTGATAGGGGGTGTGGAACAGCTAGACCCAAGCTGCCAGCCAGAAAATCCTTGAGTCGGGCTTAATGTCCTGGTTTTCCAAATGTCAGTGTTCGCTGTTGTTGTTGGTTTCATTTGTGTGTGTGCAAGCACATGAGTGTGCATGGCACATGCATGTGTAATGCCATGTGTGCAGAAGTCAGTGAACAGCTTTCAGGAGTCTGTTCTCTTCTTCCAACATGTGGGTACTGGGAACTGAACTCAGGTCATCAGTCTGCCAATACCTTTACCCACCGAGCCAATCATCAGCCTGTTGGGCTTCCTTCGTGGCATTTCTTCCTTCTGGCACGAATGTGATTATCTGGTGGGTTATTTGGGTACCTTTTCTTTTCTTTTCTTTTCTTTTCTTTTCTCGAGCAAAGGCCTGCACTGTATGTATCAGACCTCTATAAATGCTTATTACATGAATAGGTAAATAACTGGTTGGCTGGCTACATAAGTCAGCCAGCCTTGCTTGGGCATATGTTCTGCTCTGAACTGTACCTCAGCCCTGTGCCGGGGATCCCAGGTGTGTGCCAAGTCACGGTGAGCTGCTCCCGTGCAGGTTTCATCTTCCCCATTGATGAGGGCAGTGGGAAGCCAAGGTCTACATAAGCTAACACTGGCAATAAACAGCCATTGCTGCCAACTGGGAGCCACAGACAGGCCTGCCCTGTAGCATGTGCTAGCTAAGTAAGGGCTTTGGGTACTGTGTCCTAAACCTGACTGACTCTGTCATCTCTGCCTGTGCAACGGGCACAGTGAGTCTTTGTGGCCTTTCAAGGAGTGTAGGTGGCATCAAATATCAGTGTCTGACTCCAACTCCAGTTTTGGGATCATCCTGTGATGTTGAAGGCCTACATGGAGTGGGGTTCGGGGCAGGGACTGAGAATCTCACTCACTCGCAGAGAATGATCCCATCTTTGAGGCCATCCATGAAGTTGTTCCCGATGCGGCGACCTGTCACCCCCTCAATCCACTCTCTCAGCTCCTGCTCACGCTGATGGTCGTATTTCTGGGCCAGCTGAGGTGGGGATGGGGCATGAGGGGCAGGTGATGAGGAAGCAGGCAGTAGAGAGTAGCCTTGGCTTTCTGGGGCCCATCTCAGCCCGGATAGGCCGGATCTCCTACCTCATCCCATCCCAACTAAGGCAATCCTGTCTTAGTGTCCACGGTGTGGGAAGGGGGGGCAGAGCTGGGGGGAGGCGGAGGGCCAGGATTGAGGTGGCACCTGCCCAGGGGGCCATTCCGGGCATTCTGAGGTTTGGCACCAATGAATAGACAAGAGGGGGCTGGGGAGCCAGATCCTTGAAGCTGGGGGGGGGGGGGGGGCGGCGCTTGGCTCCTTGGTTTCCCCTCCAAGCCAAACTTGGGGTTTAACATCCCCTGACCCAGCCCCCCTCCACTCTCCAGTTAGAAGAGGAGATGCCTTAAACTGGGGGTGGGGATGAACCCTAAGAAGGAGCCCTGGGTGCCGGTTTGCTGGGAGCACTGCTCTCACACCTATGCAATGTAGCCCCAGGTGAGAAGTGAGGGTGTCCTTGTTCCCCTCCTAACCCTTGCCTGAATGTGTTTAAGCCTGTCCTTAGTCCCACATTGTCTCTCTCGTTGTCCCCCCAACTCTGTACATCCTTTACTCAGTCTCGGGGTCCCTATCTCTGAAGACAATCCTGTCCAGCCAGCTGTGGGACTCAAGGCTTTTTGTAGCTCTGATCCCGTCTTCCCGGGTAGGAGGTGGGATTCGGCCAGCTCCCTTCTCCACCTCTTAGCTCCTGGCTCCCTCCTGGCTCGCCCTCCAGTCTGTCTGTGAGGCTGCTTCGCGTTCTTTCAGCAATCCTGCTGCATGCTGGCCTCCCAGCCCCTGGTGCTGGTGAGATGGGGGGATGCCTCACTTCTACTGAATGGGGAGAAGAGGGATGCACCCCGTCACCTGGCCCCAGCCCTGCCGCCCCCCTCCTCACCAGCCCGGCTTTATAAAGCAAACCGGCCCTTATATAGCGCGGGCCCTGGCTGCCCAAGGCCGCCTTATAAGGCGCGGCGGCTCTTCTGCGACTCTGGGGCCGGCGCTGGGGGGAGGGGGCGGCGCTGCCATCAATCTCCCGCAGAGCACCCGCTCCCTGTTCTCCCCCAACTCTAGCCCTTAGGATACCCCAACCTGATCCAGGTCCCAATCCCTGCTCCTCGCTCCCCTCAACTCCTGCTGTGGGACCCTGGAAAGAAAGAGCCTCAGTGTTCCCTTCTGTCAAATGGGACTGCCTCTCCTTCTCTATGCAATTCCCTGTCCCGGGAAGCCGACCTATCCCAGTGTGGAGAGAGTTTGGCTCTGCACTTGCCTTATCTGGCGCCCTAGCTCCTTGCTGATCCTTTCTAAGCCTCAGTTTACCCATCCATGGCAAGAAAATGGGATCTCTCAATGTCTTCTAGCTCTGTAAACTTCAGACTTAACTTTTTTTAAAGGTGGGGGTCTGTCCCTTCCCCTACATCCCTCCCAGAAACAAGAAGGTTGACCAAAGACTCTGCGCAGGTGGGGAACCTTTACGGCACTCTGATTACCTTGATTTATAGGTAGTGGGGTGGGTTCCCTCAAAAATTCACCCCTCATGTAACTGGGGGCTCTGGATATTCCAAGGACAGAAAAACAGCTCCCACCTGGTCTCCCCTCTTCTCTTCTCAGGTCTCAAGTCACGTGACCCAAGTAGGAGGGAGTTCAGGGAGCAGAATCTGCCCTGAGTGTGTCAGGGACCAGACTAGGCAGTCCCCTCCAGCCTTACCTTGTTCTTGACTTCAGCAGACAGGCCATAGGCAGGACCTCGATTGAAATGTGCAGAAGACATGCTGGCCCGGGGGCTCTGGCAAAGCGGAGGTGCCGGTGACACTGACAAGCAGGACAAGGCAGCTGAGCCTGCGTCTGCTGTCTCTTCCCTCTTCACACGTTTTTGAAGCTCCAGAGGCCAGCCCCGGGCTCTTCCAAGCCTGTCCCATTGGCCACGGGGGCTTGCCAAGGGGCGTGGCACCACACACACACTTTGGCCACCCCCACCTCGTGATGTCAGGGCCTTGGTATTGGGAGCTGATTGTGTCATTGTTTCCACCTAGGGGGCTGCTTGCCTTATTCTGGGAAGGGGGGTTTGCTCTCACAGGCCACCCCTCTTCTTCTCTCCTCCCCATGCCAACTCTCTGTGTCCCATCTCTGAATTTCCGGATCTCAAAGGTCATTGATCTCTGCCCCTCTTCAATCCCAAAACAGGACTTTGTCCACTGGGCATCCCTGGTGTCCTCCCCCTCCTCATCCCAACCTGTAGTTTAGCGAGACAATCTCTTCCCACACACCAGCCTTCTCCACATAGCCTTCTCTCTAGATCTCTGTTGCTGTATCTGTGGAAGGGCTAATGACAAAGCTTGCCTCGTGCAAGTGCTGAAAAGATCAGACAAAATGCCAACTCCAGGGTGCCCAGTGCAGTGCCTGGCACAAGGAAGAACCTCAGCAAAGCTGTGTCTGCTAAGAATTTGGTACCCGGTTCTGTCCTATCCAGTCCCTTATGAGGACTTGGGGCAGCAAGAGCCTAGATCTAAGTTGGTATGATGGCCCAAGGCAAATTCTCAGCAGCGTTTGAGGCCAGCCTGGGCTACACAGTGAACTCCAGCACAGTGTGGGCTGTGAGCTCCTGTCTCTGTCTCGCACACGCTAGTTAAGAGGGGGCGGGGGAGGCTAGTGAGATGCTCCATGGGTTGTTTACCAACAAACTTGATGACCAGAGTTTGAACCCCAGGATTCATACAGTGGAACAAGAGAACAAACTCCTGCAAGTTATCCTCTGACCTCTGTTGTGTGCAAACACATACACACCACACAAATGTAGTGGAAAATGTTAAAAAGGAAGGCTAAGACACACATCTGTTAGTAGAGTGCATGCCTAGCATGCACCAAACCCTGGTTCAATCCCCAGGACCGTATAAACCAAGCCTGGTAATGCGTGTGTGTAATCCCAGCACCCAGGATGTTCAGAAGTACAGGGTACTCAGTTCAAAGCCAGCCTGAGCTACTTGAAATGAAAACAAACAAACAAACAAAGATCCTGGGCCTACGCCTGCTATTCATCCATTGACAATCTGAGCCTCTGGGGCCTGTGTTAGCTGGTCTTGGGCCATGAGCACTCCCCTGTCTCTATCCAGCTCAGGCTGGTCTGCTGGACACCTGTAAGCTCTCATGTAGGACAGCTCTTGTCTGGGCCATGGGATGGATGCTCCACCCAAATCATGTCAAGGGTAGGACAGTGACACTTAGATGACATCAATCTCTGTGCATTAATGATACTTTAAGGACCTGCAATTTGCTGGCCATGTATGAAGGTCACATCTGGCAGGGCATTGAGGTCCACGCCTTTTAGCTCAGTACTTGGGAGGCAGAGACAGGTGGATAAGAGGAAGTTCCAGGTCAGCCAAAGTTACATAGTTAGACCCTGTCTTAAAATAACAACAAATAATAACGATGAAATTTTATTAATAATTATCAATTCTTAATAATATATTATAATAGAATTAATAATAAAATACAGTTATTAATATCAAAACATAATAAATATTGTTAATAATTAGTGTTATTATTTTGAGGTAGAGGCTGGGTACACTCCTCAGGGGCAGATTCCTTACCCAGCATGTGGAAGACTTTAGGATAATCGCCAGCTTTACGAGAGAAAAGGACAGATTGAAAACAATTCCAATTGCTGTACAGGGCAATGAATGGAAGGGCTGGCCAGATGGCCGAGCAGATAAAGGCACTTGCGCCAAGCTTAACAACCTGAGTTTAATTTCTGGAACTTCCATGGGAGAAGGAGAAATCCGAAAGTTTTTCTCTGACCTCCACTTGCAAGCTAGGGTACATGTGAACACACACACACACACACACACACACACACACACACACACACTGGAATACAAATGTTAATTATAACATTTTGGGGAGGGGAATGAGACAGTCTTATGTGGCCCAGACTAGTTTGAACTTGCAGTGTAGCCGAGGATGGCCTTGAACTCCTGTTCTCCTTCCTCTATGAACTCCACAGCTTAGAAGTAGAGTCATTCACAACCATCCCCAGGCATATTGTCATGTAGTCCCCCCACTACCCTCCCTATCCCCTCTCTTTATATCTGATTTCCTTCCTCTTTCCAAAATGATCCCTGCTTTCGTGTCATATAGAATATGAAACAGCCAGCACTGCTCAGGCTGCAGAAATGGCTCAGCGGCTAAGGAGCACAAACGGTTCTTGCCAAGGACCTGAATTCAGTTTCCAGTTCCCTTGTCTGGTGGTCCACAACCTCCTGAAACTCCAGCTCCAGGGTATCTGATGCCCTGGCCCAGCCTTCAAGGGCCACAGACACAGTTGCAGGAAAAAGGAAATCTTGCTTTGAGACAAGGTCTCACTATATTCCCAGGCTGGAATTGAACTTGGAATTTGCTTCCCTCCTCCTCCTATGTAGCTGGAATTACAAGCATTCGTCACCCCACTTGACTTGCCAACAGCTTTTCTGTCAAACCCTGTCCAAATTGTGGCCATATAACCTACTCGATACTCACAGCAGTCTACAGTAGATGTTGTTATTGTGGGCATTTTACAGATGGAGAAACAGCAGCATCGGCAGGTGTGGGATCCTTCCCCTAGGAATGTCACAGATGATGGAGACGGGCAGGTGTGGGATCCCTTCCCCTAGGAATGTCACACAGTTTTGTCAGAGTCACAGCAGAATTTAAACTCAGCTGCTGTCCCTAATCCTGTGAGGTGAAACAGTGTCTCAGCCTTCACACTGACAGATAATTCTTCCCACTGGAGTCCTGCCCTGGGCACTATGACTTTAACGTATCCCAAGCCTTTATGAGATACCAGTGGCCAGCACCTGCTCCCCTGCTTTTTAGACAGGCTTTTGCAGTGTAGCCCAGGCTAGCGTCCTGAGTGCCAGTGTGGCAGACACGCACCAACAGGCCTTGTTTTCTCTTAAATTGGCAAGCAGAAATTGTACAGGCATCATCAAACGGACCTTGAGAACGGAGTGGGTAGATGCCCAGATTGTTCCCATCGACAGTCTCGTGATACATGCCTGCAACTGTCAGGAGATGTAAGAGGGAAGATCATGAGTTCAAGGTCCTCCTCAACTACATAGTGAACCTGACCCAGCGTGAGCTACATGACTTGAGACCCCGTCTCAGAAAACAAACAAAATAAAATGAGGTGTTGGGGATGTGGTTCAGTTGGTAGAGTGCTTGCCTGTCATGCATGAAGACCTGTCTCAAAATAAAATATGTGGGTTCCATCCCCGGCCCATTAGCCAAGCTCAGTGCTGCCTGTCTGGGAGGTGGTAGCAGGGGGATCAGAAGTTCAAGGCCATGTTGAATTTACATACTGAATTTGGAAAGCTACAGAGAGAGATTGTCTCAAAAATAATAAGTATAACCAAAAAGAGGGAGAACAAGAAAAAATAAATAAACGAGAAATGATTGGTCATGGGGGTGCACAACTTTAATCTCAGCACTTAGGAGGTGGGTGGGTCTTTGATTTTGAGGCCTGGCTACATAGTGAAACCCTGGGCAGGTGGGAGAAAGGGAGAGAGGGCCCAGAGGAAAGGGACAGAGAGAGACAGAGACAGAGAACCAGTGGGCTAAGAAATACATCAAATTGCATCAAAAAAGACAGCAGTCCATGCTTCACAGCAACCCTCTAAGGAGGGTCCTACGGGATGAACAGGTCACACAGCCTGAAGGCAGTAGCGAGGAATTTGAATTAATTCACAGCCACGAGAGGGCAGCAATCACTACAGCGCACGCAAGGTCTGGTGCCCCCTGGCGGCCAGGGCACTGGGTGGAGGTGGGGAGGCTGACGTCAGCGCTGACTCACTCCGGGGGCTCCCGGGTCCGCCGCTGCTTGGCCATTTATAGAATCCCCGCGGGCTCTGAAGTCAGAATGCTGGCACGGCGGAGGCGGCGGCGGCGGCGGGTGGGGAGCCCGGGTACCCCAGGGGCGGTGCTCTGTGGGCCTGCCTTGTCGTTCTGATCCTGGAGCTCATCGCTTGTCCCATCCCTGTCCCTCATCACCCAAGCACAGGCCCGCACTGTGCCTCAGCTCCCCATTCCTAGGAGAAGCATGGAATCTTTCAAAAACAGACTTCTTCGATACACAGCTGTGGTGCCAGCACTCAGGAGGTGGAGGCAGGAGCATCAGGAGCACAAGGTCAGCATGGGCTACACAGAGCTTTCCAGGCTAGCCCGGGCTACATGAGAACCTGTCTCAAAAACAATTTTTTTTAATTTAAATATACTGGGCAGTGGTGGCACACGCCTTTAATCCCAGCATTTAGGAGGCAGAGACAGACGGATCTCAGTGAGTTTGAGGCCGGTCTGGTCTACAAAGGGAGTTCCTGGACAGCCAGGGCTACACAGAGGAGCCCTATCTCAAACAAACAAAACAATAAAAATAAATAAGAAGGAAAAGAAAAAAGCCAGTGTCTTCTCTAAGCTTTAGGGAACTCCCTAAAACAAAACACTTCGACACACATCCCAACACACTCGGGTCCCTTCGTGTGTTGGTGTGAGTGACTGAACACCTCCACTACCGGTTTTCCTCCGCAGCCCCTCTTCCAGACCTGCTGTCCTGGCTCGCAGGAAGCAGGTGGACCCAGCGGCTTTGAGGTGGCGCGTGCTTAGCATGCAGGGGCTCTTACTCCATCCCATCAACAGATTTATGTTTGGTTCTGTTCTGTTCACAGAGGGCTTGCTAATACATGGAGTTTGGGGTTCCAATCCCCGGCTCTGGACAAACCAGGTGCCCTCTCCAAGGCCTAGACCCCCAGCTCTTGGGAAGTGGAAGCAGGAGGATCGGTAGTTCGATGCTCCAAGCCAGCATGGACTGCATCAAACTCTGTCTCAAAAAATAAAAATAAAAAAGACTGGGGCTCAGGGGTAGAGTATTGTATAGCATTGTAAGGTCGTATGTTTCATGCCATTTTAAATGCAAGGACGGTGAAGGACCCAGGTCTCACATTCACCCACTTTTGCATGGGGATGCTTAACTGCACACCAAGCAAGGGTGTAGCTCTCCAGCACCTTTGGGACCTAACGGTGAGAGTGCCTTGTATGTTTCCATTTCTCCCCTCCCTAAAAGAGCAGCTGGAGGAACACCCAAAGGGCCATGACCTGTGGCTGACATTTTTCTAGAACATCCTATATCTGTTAGTCTCATGGGGCAGCATTGAGGTTTCCCAGGAAATTATTGGGAGAAAGAAAGTACCTGTTTACTGGGTAGAGGCAGGTGGATCTCTGGGAGTTCAAGACCAGTCTACTCTCCATAGTAAGTTACAGGCCAGAGAGGGCTGCATAGTGAGACCCTGTCTAAAAGAGCAGTGTGAATTTATTTATATTTAGTTTTGTTTTAATTTCTGCGACACTCTCCTGTAGTCCAGGCTGGCCTTCAACTTTCTATGTAGCTGAGGATAACCTTGAACTTCTGATTCTCCAGCATCTCTCTCCTGAATGGTGGAATTACACACCTGCCTGAATTTAAATTTTTAAGTTACATTTTTAAAATATTTATTTATTTATTATGCATACAATATTCTGTCTGTGTGTATGTCTGCGGCCAGAAGAGGGCACCAGAACTCATTACAGATGGTTGTGAGCCACTATGTGGTTGCTGGGAATTGAACTCAGGACCTTTGGAAGAGCAGACAATGCTCTTAACCACTGAGCCATCTCTCCAGCCCCCTTTAAGTTACATTTATTTTATATAACACACAAAGTCGTGTGTGTGTAAGTCAGGGAACATCTTGTGAGAGTCGGTGCACTCCTATTGTGAGGTCTAGGGTAGGGGGTCAAACTCAGGTCATCAGAATTACTTGCTGGCATCTAATTTTTTTTGAGACAGGTGTAATATTAAGTTGGGGGCATCACCCAAGCCCCTGGCATTCATTTTTAGGGCACCAATGGAGAGCCAATGGAGCAGAAAGCTCCATCTCAGGCCCCCTCACCCTGGGAGTTGCCTTGGGCCAAACTTCACCTCCAGACTCCAACTCCCAGCCTGCCAAGCACTGACCCCTCCCCAGGGAGGGTCAGGACCACTCCCACAGGCTATTTAGGCTCGCACTGAAAAAAGGAAACCGTGGTTTGGGGTTTTGCATGTCTCCCCCCTCTCTGTCTCTGTCTCTCTCCTTACCATGCTCTCCTGGCCACCTGGGATCACAGCATTTATTACGTGTGGGCTTTTTTTATTTGGTCTAATATGGTTTAATTGGAGTTATTTTGCATTGGCGGAGAGGCTCTTCTTAAGAATTTTCTTAACAACAGGATCTCACATAGCTCAGCCTGGTTTTGAACTCTCTGTGTAGCCATCACACCCAGATGTTGTGAGACAGGTGGCCATCACCTCTGTGCAGCCATCACACACAGAAGTTGTGAGACAGGTGGCCATCACCTCTGTGCAGCCATCATAGACAGATGTGAGACAGGTGGCCATCGCCTCTGTGCAGCCATCACACACAGATGTTGTGAGACAGGTGGCCATCACCTCTGTGCAGCCATCACACCCAGATGTTGGGAGACAGGTGGCCATCACACCCAGATGTTGTGAGACAGGTGGCCATCACCTCTGTGCAGCCATCACAAACAGATGTTGTGAGACAGGTGGCCATCACCTCTGTGCAGCCATCACACACAGATGTTGTGAGACAGGTGGCCATCACCTCTGTGCAGCCATCACACACAGATGTGTTGTGAAACAGGTGGCCATCACCTCTGTGCAGCCATCACACACAGATGTTGTGAGACAGGTGGCCATCACCTCTGTGCAGCCATCACACCCAGATGTGTTGTGAGACAGGTGGCCATCACCTCTGTGCAGCCATCGCACACAGATGTTGTGAGACAGGTGGCCATCGCCTCTGTGCAGCCATCACACCCAGATGTGTTGTGAGACAGGTGACCATTGACAAAAGTGAGAATCTGTGACAACGAGCAGCATGGAGGAGACTACCTGCTGCTATCGATGGGAGACAGAAGTTTCCAGAGACCTCATATGATCGAGGTCCTCCGCTTCAGACCCAGGCTGTCGTCTACCTCAAGAAGTCCAAGTGAAGGTGGGAAGAGTGACAGCTGTATCAGGGACATTTGCTCTCTGGCCGTGTCACCCTATGGATCCGTCAGCTGGGAGCACAGGGGACAAACATGAGGCCAGAGCAGGCAGACTCAGCCGCAGCCAGATAGGGGTGCCTCAGTGCTGGGGCAAATGTGAAACTCTTTTTGTTGTCCTTGGAGGTGTGTTGATGTGAATGAAAATGCCCCATCGGTTCATATATTTGAAAACTTGTCCCCAGTTGGTGGACTGTTTGGGAAGGATTAGGAGGTGTGGCCTTGTTAGAGGAGGAGGGTCACTGGAGGTGGGCTTTGAGATTTCAAAGTCCCTGTCAGACCAGGACTGTGTCCCTCCCACTGTACCTTTCAGATCAGACATGAGCTCTTAGCTACTGCCCTATCTAGTGCTGTGCCTGCCTGCCTGCCTGCCTGCCTGCCTGTCACCATGCCCCTGCTGTGATGGCCAGGGCTCACCACTGAGACCACAAGCCCCCACTTTCCTTTCTAAGTTGGGCATGATGCATCTTCCTGACCATAGAACACTAAGACAGGTGTGTACCACCTATGTGCTGCCTGCTGCACAGCCTTACACAGGTTGGTTTTAGCCTGGTTTGATTTTTTAAATGTATTGTATGTATATGGTGCTCTACTTGCATGTACACCTGCACGACGGAAGAGGGCACCAGATCCCATTACAGGTGGTGTGAGCCACCATGTGGTTGCTGGGAACTGAACTCAGAGTAGCCAGTGCTCTTAACTGCTGAGCCATCTCGCCTGCCGCAATGGTTTGATTTTTTTTTTAAATACAGGTTTCAGGGAGCCCAAGCTGATCAAGAACTCACTATGGGGGTGGGCAGCACTGGGATGGCCCAATGGTATAAAGTTCTTGATACCAAGCCTGGGACCCACAGGTGAGGACCAACTGCACTGTGTCCTCCGACCGCCACATGCACACCAAGGCCCTTGGGACCCCATCCAAATAAATAAACAAATCCAAACCTTTTTAAAGAACTCAATGTATAGCTAAGGATGAACTGGAGCTGTTGACCTTCTGCCTTAGTTTTGAGTGACAGCAATATAGGCCAGCAGCACGCCTGGCGTTGGACGCCTTTTTGAGCCTTAACTCCCTTCTGTAATGGGCATAAGAATAGTTCCTCTCAGGTTTGCTTGTTTTAAACTTTTTTAACATTTACTTATGTTTATTTATTATTCGTGCGTGTGGCCACATGACTGCTAGTATGTGGGGAGGTCAGAAGACAACGCCCAGTGATCTGTTCCTCTCCTTCCATCATGGGGCCCGGAAGTGGACTTGGGTCATCAGACTTGGTGGCAAGTGCCTTTGCCTTCCAACTCATCTGCCCAGCCCTTCTAGGCTGGCTTAGTGGCTAAAGTCACTTATGCAAGGATGAGGAGTTGAATTTGACTCCCTAGGACCCATGTTAAAACTAAGTATGGCAGCTGGGCATAGTGGCACATGCCTTTAATCCAAGTAACTTGGGAGGCAGAGACTGGTGGTTCTCTGTGAGTTCGGGGTCAGCCTGG
This sequence comes from Arvicola amphibius, assembly GCF_903992535.2. Classification (NCBI taxonomy): domain Eukaryota; kingdom Metazoa; phylum Chordata; class Mammalia; order Rodentia; family Cricetidae; genus Arvicola; species Arvicola amphibius. Next base: position 90,514,023 of record NC_052049.1, on the reverse strand, counting down.
TCTACAGAGCGAGTTCCAGGACAGTGAGGGCTATATAATAGAGACCCTGTCTCAAGAACAAAACAAATACATAACAATCCAGGCATGTCTGCCCGTGCCTGTAAGTCCAGCATGGGATGGGGCAGAGACAGGACGGTACTGGAAGCTGCCTGATTAAGTCAGCCTACCTACAACAGTAGCCAGGTTCAGTGGGGGACCCCATGTAAAGGGAACACCACAGAGATCACTGAAGGAAGACATCAGAGGCCTCCTCTGGCCTCCCAGAAACTTACAGGGCACAGACACGCTGAGGCACATGCTCACACCCACGCCTGTGTCACACGCACAGACAAAATAGTAATTTTTGTTTTTATTTTGTTTTTTGAGACTTTTTTTTCTGTGTATCCCTAACTTTCCCAAGACTTGCTCTATAGACCAGGCTGGCCTCAAAAAACGGTAATTTTTAGAAAGGAGTTACGAATTTCTCATCTGAACTTATTCCCAGCTGCGTATGTTAACATTTTTTAAAAGTTATATGAACATTTTTTAAAGTTATGCATGTGTGTGTGTTCCCATGTTTGTCTGTGCACACGAATGTATGTGTGTGCCTGCAGGTATCCGGGGTGCTGGCCCCCTGCAACTGGAGTTGTAACTACCACATGGTTTGAGCTACCACTTGAGGTCTGGCACCTGACTCAGACTCTGCTGCTGCAGCAGCAGCAGCAGCAGCAGCAGCAGCAGCAGCAGCAGCAGCAGCAGCAGCAGCAGCAGCAGCAGCGTTACCCGCTGAGCCATCTCTTCAGCTCCAAATGGAGACCCTTGTAAAAATAAACTACCTCTTTGGTTTGTTTGTCTAGTTAACTGGTTGAGACAGGATCCTATTATGTAGTCCAGGCTGGCCTCTAACTCACAAACCTCCTGCCTCAGCGTCCTAGCTCTGGGGATTACAGGCGTGCTCCCCCGTGCCCAGCTCAGGAAAGCTCTATGTGCGGAGCTCCAGGCTTCATGAGGCTTGTTTAAGTTTGGGGGTTGTTTGCTCTTTTGTCCTTCCCTCCCACTGTGTCCTTTGGTTCCGGAGGCCAAGCCGAGACCCTGGCGTTTGGTTTCATGCCTCTCTAGATTCTCCAGTAGTTTGTGAGCCTGGCGCAGCTCCTCGGCAGGGACTTTGAATTTAGATGGTCTCATAATTTGGCCCTGATCCAGCTGCAGCTTTGCGGGAAGGATACCAGAGAGGTGACGGTGTGCTTCTGTGTGCGTCATACCAGGGCATGTGACGTCACCATGACTCATGGCTGGTGATGTGAACCACGGTTCTCCGGCTGCCAGGATGTCTGCCCACACTCTTCACTACTTCTCTGGGGTTATTCTAAGAACTGCGCGGTAAGGGGGCACTCAGATACGCTGTACCATATACAGTCCACACAGGGGCGCGGGGCCAGGGAGAGCGCCTGCTTAAATCAACTACTTGGGCTCACTCCCCAGCCCTCCTTTTGTTTGTTCTTAAGCTTTTGATTACATTTATTTACTTGTGTGTGTGCACAAGCACAAGCCAGGGCACACATGTGGGAGTCTGCTATCCCCTTCCACTGCGTGGGTTCCAGGAGTCAGACTCTCAGGTCTTGGGACTTGATTGCAAATGATGTTCTGTGAGCCACATCACTGATCTGGGACTTTTTTTTTTAATAATGGTAATGAGAATTGAGGGACCTGTGTTTGCTAGGTAAGCATTCTACCTCTGAACTACATCTTAAGCCCCATGGTACTTTTTCATTTTACAACCTTTACTCATTTTAAAATGTTATGTGTGCCGGGCGGTGGTGATGAACGCCTTTAATCCCAGCACTCGGGAGGCAGAGGCAGGTGAATCTCTGTGAGTTTGAGGCCAGCCTGGTCTACAAGAGCTAGTTCCGGGACAGGCTCTAAAGCTACAGAGAAACCCTATCTCGAAAACCAATAAATAAATAAATAAATAAAATGTTACGTGTATGAGTGCTTTGCCTGCATTTATGTGTAGCATGTGTCTTCAGTGCCTGGAAGAGCAAGTTTAGTTCCAGCACCCATATGGCAGGCAGCTCACATGCATCTGTAACTCCAGTTTCAGATGTGATGCCCTCTTCTGGCCATTGCAGGCACTGCACACACATGCACATACCCACACTTAGATGCACAAACACATAAATAAATATAATAAAACTAGGGATTGGAGAGATGGCTCAGAGGTTGAGAGCACTGGCTGCTCTTCCAGAGGTCCTGAGTTCAATTCCCAGCAACCACATGTGCAGTAACAACAGCAGAGGCCATCGTCCAAAGGGTCACAGAAACAAAGGCCATCACCTCTCAGCAGTCAGCCACAACTAGGCATTAAGGGGCTGGCACAGTGAAATCAAGGCCCCAGGTCTACCTCTGCCTTGGCTGGGGGTATTACTGGTTAGGGTCACTGTGGTGAAATGCCTGAGTAGTTTTATATAGAAGGATTCCTTCAGTTTAGTGTAGTCCTGGAGGTTCAGAGGCTCAGCACTAGGTGATGCCTTCTTACTGGCAGAGTGTCCAGTAAGGCAAAGCATCACATGACAGGAAGTGGGGCTGTGGACAGGTCTTCTGCGTCTCCCCGACACACATACACCCTCCCAACAGGGTTCCTCATTCTGTAGCCCTAGCTGGACTGGGAAAGGCTAGGTGGACCAGGCTAGTCTCGAACTCTAAAAGGTGTGCCTGCTTCTGCCTTCTCTTTTCTTTTTAAAAAGGAATTTTTAAAAATATTTATTTATTTATTATGTATACAATATTCTGTCTGTGTGTATGCCTGCAGATGGTTGTGAGCCAACATGTGGTTGCTGGGAATTGAACTCAGGACCTTTGGAAGAGCAGGCAATGTTCTTACCCTCTGAGCCATCTCTCTAGCTCCCTTCTTTTTTTTTAAATTATTTATTTGTACAGAGTTTTGCCTGCTTCTATGTCTGTGTGAGGGTGCTGGATCCTCTGGAACAGGAGTTACAGACAGTTGTGAGCTGCCATGTGGGTGTTGGTAATTGAACCCAGGTCCTCTGGAAGAGCAGCCGCTGCTCTTATCCACTGAACTGTCTCTCCAGCCCACCTCTTCTCTTCATACGAAGCCACCAGTACTGATGACTTTCTGTGGTCCTAATTACCCCTAAAGGTATCACCTCAAAACTCCATAGCTGGATTAAATTTCTTTTTTGTGGAGACAGGTCTTATGCAGCCCAGGCTCTGCCATGTCAGGGATGTCTTTGAACTGCTGATTCTCCTGCCTCTGCCTCCTGAGTGCTGGGATGACAGGCATATGCTAGGCTTGCTCACTTCCTTTTCCTCCCTTCCTTCTTCCATTTCTTAGCTACATATCCAGTTTGGGCTAACCTGGGCTACATAGTCTAGTGGCCATGCATAGTGGCACATGCCTTTAATCCCAGCACTTGGGAAGCGCTCAAGGCCTGTCAGAACACAGTCCAAGAACGGAGTCATGTGATAACTCTTGGAGAAAACGCCAAGAAAACAAGGCGTGAGTCTTGTGGCCTCAGTTTTGTCACAACGCAGAGCTGTCCCTGGCGTGTCCTCACTCTCCGCCCGGGTGCAGCACACAGGAGTGAGTTCACTTCAGCTGCTGTCACTCCTTTGCCTCTGTGGAAAACACGTCCGTGTGACCGAACGCCTTACACACATGATGTCTTGTAACCCTCAGAGTGTAAACTGTCGGGTGCTCTCAGTAAAGCTGGCTACTGCTGAGACGTTAGTCCGCCCCATTTTCTCTCCGCTAGAGTGGTAATCAGAGGCCAGCCTGGTCTACATAAAGGGTTCCAGGCCAGCCAGGGCGAGAGATATAGTGAGACCCTGCCTAAACCAAACCAGAGGACTGGGGCTGTACCTCAGTTGGGCGAGTACCTGCCCACGATGGAAGAGGCCCTGGGTTCTGTCTCCAGCACCACAGAAACTGCACGGTGGCACAGACCTGTAATCCCAATGTGAAAGAGGCAGGAGGATCAGTGCAAAGTCAAATTCAGCTACAGACAAGTTCAAAGCTAGTCTGGGCTACACAAGACTTGTCTTGGAAATGATTGCTTACGGGGTTGGCAAGCTGGCTCAGTGGGTAAGGTGCTGCCAAGTCCTATGGCCTGAGTTCAGTCCCTGGGACCCACATGACAGACAGATTCTAGCAAGTTGTCTTCTCATTACCACATGTACCACCCCAAAATAAGACATTTTAGAAAAGATGCATTTAAAACAACAAAACCCTACACTCACTCTGTGTGTGTGTGTGTGTGTGTGTAAAATCAATATTATCTATACACTCACAACAGTTTCAGGGCGTGATCTGATCACCTACACATACATTCTACAGGCTTCTCCATGGGCCCTCAGTATTTTGTTTTTTTTATGTACTATGTTTACAGTGTTCAGCCTCCATGTATGCCTGCAGGCCAGAAGAGGGCACCAGATCTCATTACAGATGGTTGTGAGCTACCATGTAGTTGCTGGGAATTGAACTCAGGTCCTCTGGAGGAGCAGTCAGTGCTCTTAACCGCTGAGCCACCTCTCCAGCCCCAAGTTCTTTTTTTTTTTTTAAGACCACTGCTCCACCTGTACTTTTTTTTAATTGAAAGATGCTAAGTACAAATGTGTATGTTACATGCCTTCTTAGAATGAGAGCCAATTTAAATATAGTAAAATGCTTGAACCAACTCTTGAGATGGGAGAACCACTTGAACACGTGTAAGCATTCGTAGTCAACTGTGATCAGACAGGTAGTGATTGATGATGAACTCTATAAGTAGAGGCTGGCAGCAAATACAATAGCCCTCTTGATTTTGGTGACTCCTACAGCAAATTTGTTCTCCAGCTCCGTGTTTCCGATGGCTTTTGCTGCTTGACACATCTGTTGAAGCTGTTCTTCCAGGCGCCTCACCCAGCGAATTGTGCTGCCTTCAGATACAGCTGTCATTTTGCAGATATGAGCAGATGTGGCTCCAGTTGCCCAGGTACACACCACATCCATCAGGTGAGGCTTGAGCCAGCTTAGGTAAGTGTCTTCATCAATCTACAGTTTTGCTTCTGCTGAAACTTTTGCAATCCTTTTAGCACATTCCTGCATTTGTCGAAGTGGTCCAGCCAACTGTTCTGTTTGGGCATCTCACTAGAATTCTCTTGAAACACAAAACAGCTCAATGGTGCAGTGGCCTGTTCTGCAGGAAGGTCATTGAAAAGCCCATTAAATATCACCTATAAGAAGGAGCTCATCAGCACTGTGTATTTCACAAGCCACACGTGTTTTCATCTCTATAAGTAGCAAAGCCCAACCTTCTTAAAACATGTTTGCGACATTTGAGTTCATCCATGGCCCTCAGCTTTGAAGCATCAACCTAGATGCCTTGTTCGGGAGTGAGAGGGTGCCAGGAATACATGTCCGTTCTCACAGTAGCCCTTGTTGTACTTATATGGCTCTTTTACACAGATGAAGTCAAACCTCAAAAATTCTTATTAATTCTTATTAAAGTGCTTGCAGCCAAGCCTGATGACCCAAATTTCGTTCTCAATATCCACGTGGTAGAAGGACCATCCCCCCCTAAATTGTTCTCTGACCTCCACGCGAATGTGCTCACATAGATTTACATACTCACGTGGATAAAATAAATAAACCTAACTTGGAATCCTATTAAAGCTGCTGGCAGTGTTGCCCACCTGAAGTGCCAGCTACTCAGGAGACTGAACCCTGAGGATCTCTGAGTCCAGGGTTTCGAGACCAGCCTCGGTACTATAGCAAGACCCTGGCTCAAACAACTCGAATGCAACCAACCGAACTAAAGAAAGTGTTTAGTAAAAATAAGTCCTGGGGCTGCGGCTTAGTTAGTAGAGTGCTTGCTTAGCACACGAGGCCCTGAGTGCCATCCCCAGCTCTGCACGGAATCGAATGTGGTGTTTCAGGTCCGTAACAACACTTTGTTCGAAACAACAGTTTACCATCACACTTCAGGTGAGAAAACTGGATGGGATAGGCTCAGCCGCCGCCAGTGCAAAGCCTCCGCCTCGGGGACCCAAGACCCCCAGCCTCCCACACTTGGGAAGGGGCAGGGCCTGCTCCCCCTGGGGCGGGATCAGTGTCCTTCCTCCTTCCTATTGGTGAGTCTCTTCTTGAGGGCGGGACCTATCATCACAGGCTTTTCTGATTTGCTGTCCTTTAGCCAGTAACCGGAAGTTCTATGACTCAACATGACGGCGCCCAGCAGTGCCACCGAGCCGGCTACGTTCTCGGGCCGGCCGCGTGAGTAGGTAGGTCGCGCGTGGGAGGGCGATGGGACAGTCTGGGCTTCAGGGCGTCCACTTCCAGGCCTGGTAGAGCCGTGGAGAACGACCGTCAGCTCGGCCTCAGGGTGAGGGCACCGTGACCTTTGGGGGGTGCAGGCTTGGGGACATGTGAGAAAGGTTGCTCTGCACCTCTTGCTTCAGTGTCCGGTTTCGCAGGTGCGACAGTCGGCTCAGGCCACACAACACGTCGGTGTTGGGCACTTAACACGTACCAGGCACTGATCCTGCTGGTGGAGATACAGCAATGAGAAAAACAGATTTTTTTTAAAAAAAAAATTATTATCTAAGAGAACCAATTATTGGACAAAACGGAACAGGCAGCTTTGTGATTTCAAATAGTGGTTGTTGAAAGCAATGTGTTTTTTCCCTGAAACAAGAGGCTTTATGTATCCCAAGCTGGCCTCGAACTCTTGATCTTTCTCTTCAGGCTTCTGCACCAAGACAGGAAGCAGTAGACACGGGGTAAAACAAGTTCAAAGCCTCTGAGACCAATAAACTTGTCTTGTTTCAGAAACAGTGTGGCTGGAACTACAAGGGACAGGGGGAGTTCAGCAGGTAGACTCCGTCTGATATTTATTTGAAGTGTTTTAGTTATGGGGGGCCGCATATGTGCTGTGGTGCACGGTGGAGGGCAGAGGACAGCTATGGAGTTTCATCCTTACACCTTATTCCGGTTCCAGGGATTGAACTCGGGTCATTAGACTTGCATTGCTCCAGCAGCAAGAACCTTTCTGTCCCGGCTCTATTTATTTACATTTGAGACAGGACCTTACTGTAGCTCAAGACTGCCATAGAGCTCACTAATTATTACCAGCTGGTCTGGATGCAGTCCTCCTGCTTCAGACTCCACAGTGCTGGCTTTAGAACCACAGCACTTGTCTCAAGTCTGGTTTGTATTTTGAAGCAGAGTCCCACTATCTAGCCCAGGCTGGTCTGGAACTTGCTGTGTCTATGTAGCTCAGATTCACCTCAGACTCAGAGGTCTGCCTGCCTGTGTCTCCTGAGTGCTGGGATTACAGGTATGTGCCATAACACCCAGCATTTTATGTGTTCATATGTGGCTGCATGGATGTATGTTAGTTAGTGCATGTTCATGTATGCACATGTGTACAGGAGGACACATGTCCTTGGATGTTGTCCACCTTGTGCTCTGAGGCAAGGTCTTTCACTGGGACCTGTAACTCAGTATGTAGGCTGGCTGGCCGCCGAGCTCAGGGACCTGCCTGTTTCTGCCTCCCTGGTGCTGGAATTGCAAGGGCATGTCACCTCACCTTTTTATGTGGGTGCTAGGGATCAAACTCAGGTCCTGAGACTCTCAGGGCAAGCATTCATGAATAAAGCCTTCTTTCTAGTCACTTAGTTACATTGTTAGAGCTGTCTTTGCACTGGAGGGAAGTAACTGGCTGGCGGGAGAGGTGGATATACAGTATGCAGGAAAGCAGAGTGGATATACGGTATGCAGAAAAGCAGGTGGATATACGGTATGCAGGAAAGCAGGTGGATATACGGTATGCAGGAAAGCAGAGTGGATATACGGTATGCAGAAAAGCAGGTGGATATACGGTATGCAGGAAAGCAGGTGGATATACGGTATGCAGGAAAGCAGGTGGATATACGGTATGCAGAAAAGCAGGTGGATATACGGTATGCAGGAAAGCAGGTAGATATACGGTGTGCAGGAAAGCAGAGTGGATATACGGTATGCAGGAAAGCAGGTGGATATACGGTATGCAGGAAAGCAGGTGGATATACGGTATGCAGGAAAGCAGGTGGATATACGGTATGCAGGAAAGCAGAGTGGATATACGGTATGCAGGAAAGCAGGTGGAATGGTGCGGTGACCTGCAGTAGAGCGGGTAGATTTGGAAATAGTCTCCAGGACTGTTTGTCAGCTTGAATGACTCCGCCTTACTGGGAAGGGTGGTGTTGCTGGCTGACCTCCAGAGAAGCATACGAAGCAAAGGTATGTCGGTTGGTGTCCCATTCAGAGTTGGAGGTGGCTGCTTTGTACTAAAGTTATGTTTAGGCATGGAGGTGAAAACGTTAGGGAACCATAAGCATAAGTTGTTACTACCCTGACGAATACATATAGGAACCACCTATGGCTGTCACAAAGCAAATTCTCACACAGTAGGTCTGAGAGTCAACATTTTATAGGTCCTGGAACATAATTTGCAAAGCAAAGGTTTAGACTCTTCTTACCTAACTGTATGCCAACCAAGTATCCTACCATGAGTCCACCATGAGCCCCTCACTGGGGGATTCTAGGCAGGGGCTCTACCACTGAGCCACACTCCAGCCCCTCACTGGGGGACTCTAGGCAGGGGCTCTATCACAGAGAGGCCCCAGCAGCTCACTGGAGGAGTCTAGGCCAAGTCTGTACTACTGAATTACTGCCTGAGTCTAGTCCAGTTGCATTTCCTCAGACCACTAGCTGCAGCTATCACCAGACGTTGGTCAGATATGCAAACATGCTGGCACCGCTAAGTCCGAGTCTGCATGTTTTATGCTCCCAGAACATTTGTCTGCACCTTCAGTTTCACAGACACTGCAAGACCCTGAATGCCAGGAAGAAAACCAAGGACGTTAACAAAGGGACAAAGGGCTGTGGGGGAGGGGCCTTCACTATCTGCTACTTAGGAAAAATCAAGCAAGTCGACACTTTGAAGTTATTGGTGGCTTCTTCGAGGTATGGAACACACCAGTTTGGACTAGTGTTACTGACATGACTAGGGCAGCCGTCAAGTGGAGAGGAAGGAGCCAGTGTGTGGACGTGACTTCGGTGTAGCTTTGTGATGAAAGATCAGGAAGCTGGAGGGAGATTTTGGGCATTGATACTAGAGGAAAAGGCTGTTTTTCTTAAATAGGTTCTCACTATGTAGCCCTAGCTGGCCTGTAACTTACTGAGATCCGCCTGCCTCTGCCTCCTGAATGCTAGGATTAAAGGTGCATTACTATGCCTGGCTCAAGTAGATGAAGGCTGTGTGTGTGTGTGTGTGTGTGTGTGTGTGTGTGTGCGCGCGCGCGCGCACGTGTGTACATGTGTGTGCCAGTGGAGGTCAGAGGACGGCTTGTGGGAGTCAGTTCTTTCCTTCCCCCTGGATTCCAGGGACGGAATTTCAGCAGTCAGGCATGGCAGCAACTGCCTTTACCTGCTCAGCCATCTTGTAGCTCCCAAGGTATTTTGTTTTATTTTGTTTTCTGTTTTGTTTTCTTACCTTGTTTTTGGAGGCAGGTTTTTATGTAGCGCAGGCTGGCTTCATACTTGCTATGTATACAAAGCTGATCCTCCTGCTTCAGTGCTGGGATTACAGGTGTGCTGCCACACCTTTGCTGCACCCACTGGTAGCAAGGGTGACCCAAACTCTTCCTAACATTGTTCTCCAAGGCCTAGGCACCATGACAGAAAAACCCCACAGGTACACTAAGAAAACTGCAAGCCAGTGCCTCCGGAATATCGCCTAAAGTTCTTTACGGTGGGTCTGCAAACATACAGAAAGGAGTCTACATTGTGGCTAAGAGAACTTATCTCCAAAATGCAAGGGTAGTTGAGTATCTGAAAATTTAGTGTATATATATATATATATATATATATATATATATATATAATAAAATACATTAAGAACAAAACCCCAAAATTACATGATTATTTCATATGATGCAGAAAATTATTTGACAAAGTCAAAGTCCAACACTCTTACTTTTTGTATTTGTTTGAGACAAGGTGTCACTGTGTTGAACAGGCTAGCTGTGAGGGTCCCTGAAAGAGTCATGGCCAACAGTGAGATGACCTGGAAGAGGTTAAGAATGAAACTTTAGGTCAGCACAACCTAGCTGGTGCTGGATCCAAGCTTCTGGAGTCTAATGCCAAGAGACTTACTTCTTGTACATGTAAGCACAATAAAACTTTGAGGGAGAGTTTGCATGCCATGTGACAGTTGTTGTGACAAAGCTTTAGGCATGGCTGCATAAAAACACCTTTGCAAAGTGCATCTCTATAGCAAAGCCCCTGTGGCCTTTCTCACAAGAATGGGCACTACTACTGGGCAGTGGTGGTGGCGCCTGGGCAGTGGTGGTGTCGCATGGGCAGTGGTGGTGGCGCATGGGCAGTGGTGGTGGCGCATGGGCAGTGGTGGCACTCGCCTTTAATCCCAGCACTTGTGAAGAAACAGGCGGATCTCTGTGAGTTTGAGGCCAGCCTGGTCTAGAGATTGAGTTCCAGGACAGCCAAAGACTATTTCACAGAGAAACCGTTTCTCAAACAAACAAACAACAACAACAAAAAAGGAATAAAAAGGGTTCTACTGACTGAAAACAGTGCTCAGGACAAGGGCCTAGGGAGGGTTTGTTAGGAGTCTGGGGCCAAGGAGGAAAAAGCTAGCAAACTTTTTTGCAAAGCACATGCTACCTCTTTGATGAGGATGGGCTCTGCTGAGGGACGATGCTCAGGATTCGGGGGATTTGATGAGGGCTGGCTTTGTAGAATAGCAGACATTACCAGGTGCTAATGCATCCACTCGGTTTCTTCCTTTTCTAGTGCTTCTGTAAGCTGTGCCCTCCACAGCTGCCCTCAGAGATCCACCTGCCTCTGCCCCCCAAGTGCTGGGATTAAAGACATGTGCCACCAGCCCAGTGAGAGATTAGATCCTTTTGCCAGAGTTCAGGATCTAGACAAGGGTGTGCAGTTTGGCCACTTGTCAGCGTTGTACCAGTTTCCAGAAGTAGCACTCGGGCGAGAGAGAGACTCGCCATGGAAACAGCTCAGTTGGTAAAGAACTGCATGAGTCCGACCACCTGGGCTCTATCAAGTACCCGGGGAGAAGAGATGGGACTAGTGAGATGGCTCATTGGGTAAAAGGTGCTCTCTGCCAAGTCTGAGGACCTGAGTTCAATCCCAGCACCCACATGGTGGGTCACAACCATCTATAACTCCAGTTCAAGAGGATCCAAAGCCCTCTCCTGACTTCTGCAGGCACCATGCACTAATGTGGTGCACATACATACAAATAAAGACAAAATATTCATACATAATTGAAAACAAAAACAATTGGATTTTTTTTAGATTTAAGCCCAATACTCAGGAGGTAGAGGCAGGCCTGTGAGCTCAAGGCCAGCGTGGTCTATAGAGGGAGTTCCAGGACAGCCAGGGCTACAGTGAAACCCTGTTTTGGAAAAAACCAAAGGGAAAGGATATTGAGATGGCTCAGTGGGTAAAGGTGTCTCCTGCTAAGCCTGAGGACGTGAGTTCAGTCCCCAGGGCCCACATGGTAGAAGGAGAGAACGGAATTCTCTGAGTTGTCCTTTGTGCTGGTGCTATGGCACATCTGTGTACACACACTCTGGAATGTACAAATAAGTTTTTTTTTTTTTTAAAAAAAATAATTGTCTTAAGCCACACCTGTGATCAGATGGTCCCTACTTTCTTCTGAGCCTTGTGTTCAAGCCTTTTTTCTTTTCCTTTTAAAGCTGGAGGAGGCAGAGAAAGGGGAGTCCTTGGGGCTTACTGGTCAGCCAATCTAGCTGACCTCATGAGCTCCCAGTTCAGTGAGAGACTGTCTCAAAAACTGTGGCGCTGCCTGCTATAAATCCCCACCCAGGAGAGGCAGAGGTGGGGCAGCTCGGTGAGGTTTGAAGCTAGCCTGTAGAGCAGCTTCTAGGCCAGCTAGAGCCAGCTAGTAAGACCCTGTCTCAAAAAGGGGCTGGGGGTCTGGAGAGTGGAGAGATGGCTCAGCCATTAAGAGCTCTTCCAGGGTTTGATTCCCAGCACTTACAACGTAGCTCACAACCATCTCTAACTCCAATTCCAGAGATCGAATACCCTCTTCTGACCTCCACAGGCACTAGGCATGCCTGTAATATATAGACATGCATGCAGGCAAAACACCCATACACATAAAATTTTTTAAAAGCCAGCTATCTCAGGCCGGGTGGTGGTGGTGCACGCCTTTAATCCCAGCACTCGGGAGGCAGAGGCAGGTGGATCTCTGTGAGTTTGAGGCCAGCCAGTCTGGTCTATAAAAGCGAGTTCAAGGACAGGCTCTAAAACTACGGCGAAATCCTGTCTCAAAAAAAAAAAAAAAAAAAAAAAAAAGCCAGCTATCTCGGCATTTATACAGTGAAGTAGGAGAATACTGAAAAACTGTCCTCTTGCCTCCACAAAAGTAATGTGGACTATACATCTGTGTACAGATACATGCAAAATAAATGGATTTGTAGAAAAAAAATGAACTGGGGTGTAAGGTGGGGGTGACATGCACCTTTAGTCCCAGCACTCAGGAGGCAGACTCAGATCTCCATGAGCTCCAGGCCAGCTTGGTCTATGTGGAGAAACCCTGTCTCAGGAAAAAAAAGAAGAAAAACTGCCAGGTACGAGCCAGTGAAATGACTCATTGTATAAAGGTATCTGTACCAAGCCTGGAAAACTGAGTTTAATCCTAAAGCCCACATGCTGGAAGAGAGAGCCAACTCTCCATGCTATCCCTGGCCTCCACACAAGTGCATGTAGTGTATACACGAGGCAGGCATGCACGAGCACACACAATAAATCAATAAAAATAATTTTAAAAAATGGGCTGGAGAGATAGCTCAGAGGTTAACAGCACTGACCACTTGCACTTCCAGAGAACTTGAGTCCAAATCCTAGCACCCACAAGGTGGCTCACAAACAGCTATAATGAGATTTGGTGCCCTCTTCTGGTATGCAGACATGTATGTGTACATAATAAATAAATCTTTTAAAAAAATCATCAGGCTTGGTGGCTCACACCTGTAATCTCAGCACTTAGAAAGTGGAGGAGTTTAAGGCCATCCTTGGCTACATAGTAGCCTGAAAATCTGAAGCAAGCCTGGGCTATATGATATACTCTTATCTCAAAAACAACAAAATCAAACAAAAACACTTGGGGCTTTGTAGACTAGGCTCTTTGGTCTGAACTTTTCTCTTTGTCTTTCAGGTGTGTTGCCAGGCTAACGCTGTCTCAATTTCTCTTGACTGGTGGCTGAATCTGCAGAGGCATGAGCTGGGTCCAGGCCAGACTGCTGGCCCGAGGCCTCTCTAGAGGCTGGGGAGGTATCTGCAGGACTGGCCTCTCCGAAGCTCCTGTTGCTCAGGTAAGCACAGGCTAGGCACTCAGGAGTGGAGGGGTGAGGCCTGGGCCACAGAAGTTAACGGTGGTCCTTGAGCTGCATGTCCTGTGATAGCCCGTGTTTGTGTTGTTATTTTGCCGTTGCTATACTAAAGTACGATGACCAGAAGCAGCTTAGCGGTCCTGCGGGCGAGTCCATATGACAGGGGAGGCATGGCGGCAGGTGGCCAGAGCGGGTGCCAAGGTCACACTCAAGCACACACACCAAGTGGAGAGTGCACTGTACAGCTGAAGCATAGATCCTCAAAGCC